>NC_049910.1:36175878-36515316 GCF_001411555.2 Juglans regia
ATACATAAACTGGGGAAGGCCCCGCATGATAAACCCCCCCCCCCCCTCTCCCGCAAACGAACATCCTTCTCTATTTACATGGCAAATAAAATGAACTGAAAAGTTGGCTTCAATAGATCAAATAGGATCGCCATGTTGGCTCTTTAAGCCTGGTTTCTTCACTCTGAGCAATTTAGTTGCTCAGATTTCCACAAAAGTCATGGAAAAACATGTGTCTATTATAACTAAGAGAGTGACTATTTGAAACACGAACCCAATCAAACCAATCCAAATAACTTCAGATGGATTTTTCAATAATATGATTTCAGGCAATTATATGAATTCAAGCGTGGGATTAGCTAGGCTATATTCTTAGTTTTCTCTCCGTACACATCCAAGATGGGAAGTCTGTTCCGGTGACTCCTAGCCGGAATAAACTTTCTTTAGTCTTTACGATTATTTTACAGTTTTGTGATAAACATGGTCCTTAAACATCTTTTAATAGAAACAAAGGCGTTCGTTTTATCAATGGAGGGCAGAAACTATTGTCGCATCACGGAGAGGGGTAGGAAGGTAACCAAAGAGATGGTGCTCAACCATGCCAGTGCTTGCTGGCTGGCGAATACAGTAGAAGAATGTTTATTATTGGGGGAAGGAAAGATTTTTACAAGACATATCGGGACGGAACCAAAGCTCTGGTTGCTCATAGGCGCTCTAATGCTTACGGGCATTTCTTGGAAGTAACAGACTACGGTGGTGGCAGTGGGGGTCGAGGTCTTTTAGCGATCCTGGAAGGGACGGAAGGAAAGGGCTGGAAAAGTTTGCCTATGGAGTTAAAGTATGTTCTGTCAATGCATACTTCGGCTAAGAAGGCTCCAATTTTGGCTCCACGACTAGACAGAGAGGTGGACAAGGGGAAGGAGACGGGGAGGCAAACCAAGTCGTATACAGAGGCGGCGTTGGGTGGTGCAGGGAAAAGGGCGGTAGTGCATGGAGGTACTAGCCACCCCTTGGCGTTACAACAAGGTGAAAAAAACAAAAAGGGGTCATGGCAGGGGAACATACAGGCGATAATACAGAGAAATACAGCAGACGTGATTTACCTGAAATGGGGAGTGGGACTCTATCCTATGTCTATCTAGTGGAAATTGAGGTGCAGAGGGCTTTGTCTAGTTTGAAAGAGGAAGTTTTCAGTGTGAAGGAGGAAATGGAATTACAAAGGAAGGGGATAGAAGCGTTGATCTCTAAAGTAGACAAGGGCTAGGGCTTGGGCTTGGGCTTGGGCTAAGGCCATCAGTCTCTAAAAATAGGAAAAACTAAGATGCTTAGTGGGCGGAAGCTACTCAAGCTTGACAAAAGAAAGGCCAAGATTGGGTTGGGCCGGATAGGCCCAAATCGATTTCCTAGTATGAAATGGAGGCTAAAACAGTCTGGGCCCTTTTTTGAAAAGGGCTCAACATCTGGGCCCCCTATCACAGATTTGTGGGAAGCCTACTGCGCCTGGGCCCACAGACCCATTTCCGATACACCTGCCAAAGGAGCCACCTACCTTTGCACTGGTAACTCTTGTCTCCGATTCCAACAGCACCTATGCTGGTCAACCTTTGTCGATACCAATAGAGCCTGTGCAGATCTGCAAGCTGGTGCCTATGGAGCACAAGGTGGGCCATCAGATCTCGGCGTGGCACAAACTTCGACGCCAGCTCTATCTGGGTTGCCTCCCATCACCACAGCGGTGAAGGCTACAATCCTAGCATTGGAGAAGGCTATGACACCGAACTTTGCAGAAGAGGAGATGGCAGTCACAGGAAGTCTTGGAGCACTACGGGAAGCCATAGAAACCACTAACGGAACCTTCTGAGCTGCTTGCCAACTGTCGTTCCGTGTTGTCTACTGTTCTGACGCCGTAAAAAAAATGCAGCCAAGGAACAACTGCCTGTTGTTATTGAAAGTGTGGAATCAATGGGTGAAATGGGGGAGGCCAAACTGGTTGGCACACTGGTTTTGTTTGAGGCTAATAAGCACGGGGAGGAAGAACCTATTCCTCTAAACGCATTTCATACCAACGTGTAAGATTGGGTTATCCAGAAAGCTATGGAAATTAAGCTGTGTAGGGATTATGAAGCTGAATTTATGGCCTTACAGCCATAGAGGGCGGGAATGCACAATCAAAATCCGATCTATCCCTTAATTTGGCTAAAAAAAAGGAAAGAGAACTCAAGAGGCTTACGTGGGCAATGAAAGATGATGGTGGAGAGAAGAGCTCTAACCAGGAGCGTTGCAAGGGGAGGGGTACGATGGTTGCTCTATGAAACCAAAAATAATATCATGGAACGTAAATGGGCTGCATGAACAAAATAAGCAGTTCCAATTTAGAAACTTACTTTGCCAATGGAAGGGGGATATTATTTGTTTACAGGAGACCAAGTTGGAAGTCATAATAAGACAGCTAGTCCGCAGTTTATGGAGAGGGCAACATGTCGACTGGTCTTACTTGCCATCTAAAGGAGCATTCAGGGAAGTCCTAATTATGTTTGATAAAAGGGTGGTGGAAAGGGTGGAAGAATATGTGGGTGACTTCACTGTGGTACGTTCTTTTGTGAACTTAGAAGACAGCTTTGAATGGGCATTCGCTGGAGTTTATGGCCCAAATATTGATTCGGAGAGAAGGCCATGATGGGAAGAATTGGTGGGACTTCTTAGTTGGTGGGAGCTACCAAGTTGCATAGAGGGTGACTTTAACATAACTCGCTTTTCAAGCGAAAGATCAGGTGTATCCCACATCACTCCTGCCATGAAGGAGTTTTCTAATTTCATTTCAGAACAGGAACTTATGGACATTCCATTAACAGGAGGCACGTTTACTTGGTCCAACAACCGAGAATTCCCATCTTCGTCGAGGAATGATAGATTTTTGCTAACTCTAGAATGGGAGTTACACTTTCCGGATGTAACTCAAAGAGGATTACCCCGTTTATTCTCTGATCACTTCTCCATCATTTTAGACTGTGGAGGCTTCCAAAGGGATAGAAGGTATTTTAAATTTGAAAATATGTGGCTTAAAAATGACAATTTTGTAGTCAGGTTCAAACAATGGTGGGCTTCTTACAATTTCCAAAGCTCTCCAAGTTTCATAATGGCAAGAAAGTTGAAAGCGCTAAACAAGATCTGAAGCAATGGAATGAACAAGTTTTTGGCAACATGCTTCAGCAGAGGTGCTCTCTCCTGGTAGAGCTACATGGTCTGGAGGGTGAGGAGGAGGCAAGAACACTCTAAATCTGAGAAAATTCGCAAGAGTCAGGTAGTTGTTGAACTTGAAAGAGTAACATTGATTCATGGAGACAAAAATCAAGGGCGCTCTGGCTCAAGGAGGGAGATAAGTGTACAAAATTCTTCCACAGGATGGCTAATTCTTACAAGAGGAACAATACTATTGATATGCTGATGGTAGATGGGGCAGTTTCTTCAGATCAGATGGTCATCAACAACCATATCAAGCAGTATTATCAACAACTCTTATCTGAAGAGCACAACTGGCGATCGAAAGTGGATGGTTTAACTTTTTCAGCAATAGATCAGCAAAGTGCAAGGTGGCTATAGAGGCCCTTAGCAGAAGAAGAAGTGCGCAAAGTAATCAAAGGTATGGCTAGTGACAAGGCTCCTGGTCCAAATGGGTTTACTATGGGGTTCTTCCAAGCTTGTTGGAAAGTGATTAAGGAAGATCTTATGCAGGTCTTTCATAATTTTCATACTAATGTTAGATTTGAAAAAAAGTCTTAAAATTACCTTCTTAGCACTCATTCCCAAAAAGATGGGGTCTGCGGATGTTAGAGACTATTGCCTCATTAGCCTTGTGAATAGGGTATATAAGATTCTTTCCAAAGTGCTAGCGAATAGATTGAGCTCAGTGGTGGAAAAGTTAATTTCAAAGCCGCAAAATGAATTTGTCAAAGGTAGACAAATCCTCGATTCGGTCCTTATTACAAATGAAGTTTTGGACGGACGACTTAAATTTAGAGAACCCGAGTTGCTTTGCAAATTAGACATGGAGAAAGCATATGACCACGTCAATTGGTAGTTCTTACTTTATTTACTTGCAAGATGTGTCTTTGGGGGGAAATGGCAGAAATGAGTAGAATTTTGCATCTCTATAATTCGTTTCTCTATCTTGGTGAATGGTTCACCGGTGGGTTTCTTCAACTCCTCTAGTGGTTTGAGACAGGGAGACCCGCTCTCTCCTTTACTTTTTTTATTTGTCACGGAAGCTCTCAGTAAGATGATTGAGGGCTTGGTGGACAGTGGGCTGCTCTATAGTTTTTCAGTAGCGAATGGCGATCTTAACATTTCTCACCTACTATTTGCCGATAACACACTCATCTTCTGTGGTGCACATCTCGGGCACATTCAATCCTTGAGGGCTCTACTCCTTTGTTTTGAAGCTACATCGGGCTTGAGAATTAATCTTTCAAAGTCTAAATTAGAGCCAATGGGGGCTGTCCATGAAGCGAAGAATTTAGCTTCCCTCTGGGTTGCAAGGTATCATCTCTGCCTTTGAAGTATCTTGACTTACTATTGGGTGCTTCGTTTAAATCTGAAAAGATTTGGAATGGCGTGGTTGAAAAGGTGGAGTGCAGATTGGCTTCTTGGAGGAGGTTATGGAGATGTTTGGATTCGAAAATGACTTGAGATGATTTGAGATGAGCTGAGATGAGCTGAGATGGATTGTGAATAGTAATGAGATGAGTTGTGAATAGTAGTGAGATTTGTGAGTTAAAGTTGCTGAATAGTAATGAATAGTAGTGAGATGAGTTGAGATGAGCTGAGATAAGTTGAGATGACTTGTGAATCCAAACAAGCCCTATATTTGTCGAAAGATGGTAGGTTGACTTTGATTAAAAGTACTCTTTCAAACTAAACCACTTACTTTTTTTCCTTGTTCCCACTTCCCCCAAATGTAGCTAACCGCATTGAGAGGTTACAAAGGGATTTCTTGTGGAGTGGATTGGGAAAGAGTTCAAATTTGATCTAGTTAATTGGTCAACTGTTTGTACTCCAATTTCTGAGGGAGGATTGGGGATTCGCCACTTGACGAAATTCAATCAAGCCCTATTGGGTAAATAGTTGTAGGAGTACCAACCCGAAAGGGGGGCCCTATGGAAGTCTGTTATAGATTCACAGTTTGGAAAGGCTTGGGGAGGATGGTGTTCGAATGAGGTACGAGGCACACATGGAGGGTGGGGGTGTGGAAATATATTAGGAGACATTGGGAGACCTTTCGAGGACATGAACATATTGTGGTGGGTGATGGTTCTCGTGTCAAATTTTGGTATGACAAATGGTGTGGTAACCATAGCTTCCAAGACACCTTCCTTGCCATGATGCAGCGATTGCCGATCTTTTGGTCTTTTCCAATGGCTCCCCTCAATGGAATATTGATTTCATTAGGGCAGCCCAAGATTGGGAGTTGGAGACTATTACAAAGTTTTTTGCGGCATTGTATTCAGTAAGTATGACAGGGGGCACCAGCGATAAGATGCACTAAGCCATTCCAAGAAAGGTAAGTTCATTGTTAGATCATTTTACCAAGTTCTAACGAGTCCGGTAATATGACCATGTTCCAATGGAAGAGTATATGGCAGATGAAAGCTCCTTCAAAAGCGGCTTTTTTTGTTTGGACAATATCCTTACCACAAATAACTTAAGGAAATGCCGGGTAATAGTGCTGGATTGGTGTTGTATATGTAAGAAGCATGGGGAATCAATAGATCATTTGCTTTTACACTGCAAGGTGGCCAAGGCCATGTAGGGTATTTTTTTCACGAGAATCGAATTGTCATGGGTCATGCCTCTTAGATTGGTGGATTTTCTCGCAAGCTAGAGAGGCCTACAAGTGGCGGCCATCTGGCGAATGGTTCCTATATGTATGTGTTAGTGTATTTGGAGGGAGAGATGCTAGAAGCTTCGAAGATCGCGAGAGAACAACAGATGAGCTAAAAGTTTTCTTTTTTAAGTCATTGTTCTTATGGGCGGGACCATAGTTTGTAACGGACTAAATGTCCATGACTTTCTATTTTCAATTGTAACCTCTTACTAGGTGCTTCTCATGTATACTACCTATGTACCTGGGCTTAGCCTCTTTCTATGAATAAAACTTTTTGATTACCTATCAAAAAAAAAAATATATGATTTCATTATGTCCAAACAAATCCTAATAATAGACATGCACCATAACTACAAGATTGCAACTTATAAAAAAAAAAACTACAAGATTGCAAATAGGATACTACATGCCTACCAGAGGAACAAATTGCCAATAAATGAAATTACACACAAATTAAACCAAGAAAAAAAGCAACAAAATTAATCACAATCTTCATTAGGAAAGATAGAAATAATCTCAGTACCAGCTATCTCTTCAACCTGATCAGCCTTAACAATATGAACTCCACCCTTGAGACCACTTTTGAATGTTCCCAAGCCTCTCCCACCAGCCAAAATTTGGCTTTTGACCACCAACTGTCCCAAAAAATAAAAGTTAGCATTCCTCTTTTTCCTTTCATTGTAGATGGTTCTGAGAAGATGTATAAAAAGAGAAGGAAAAGTATTTTAAATATCCATCTGTTTATCATTCAAAACATAATGAACAAAGACCTCATTTGGGACTAATACAACTACATTGTATAACTTCCATTTTCTTGTAAAACGAATAATATACTTTTTTATAGGTAAGAACGAATAATATATTATAGGAGACATAGTTATAATTTCATAATTTCCTAAATGTTCTCAGCAGCCACATTTAGGTCATTCTGTTCTTGAAATAAACTAATTTTTTAATCACATTTTTTGTAAGTAATTGCCTTATAAAAAATGTGAAGTATACAAGAGAGAGTACAGGAAAAAGGCGTGGCCCAAGCACTCAGGATTTATACTCATTGCATTACTCCCAATTACCTCACTCTGATTGGGAAATACATCCTGAATTGCCTTTTTTACTTCATCACCAGAAGAAACTGCGATGCCTTTTGGAACATTGATCCCATATTTGCTCATCAATTCAGCCCCCTACGATGCCAAAAAAATTAGTTAGTCGCCACATCCAATCAACATTTTCAAAAAATTAATAATTCAATGAAATTTACATGGCTGAACCAGCACAAAGTTCCACATATTTCTCATCAAAATTAATCTATCATATTTACCTATAAAAAAAATTAATCTATCACGAAAATGTACGACTGCAACTTGCTGTCCGTGCACCAGAACCACGTTCAGTTTGTTTGCCGAGAAAATGCACGAAAGAAAAAGTAATACTCCAAAATAAATTTAAAGGAGAAATTTTTTTCACTATGTTAAGACCCTAAAGGAATCCTTTACCCTTTTTTATCAGTAAGGAAGACCTTAACCCTTCGGATTGTAACACGTTTGGTTAACCCTAATTGACAACAAAGATCGGTTATTTGAAGTCTCGATTTTGTTATGGTTTCATGTTTTTTTCTACTTATCAAAAAAAAGATACCATAACAAAATGAACCGTATAACTCAAGTTCGTGTTTCAGTTTACCGAGTTTTTCTCCAAAACCAAACAGAGAAAGAAATCGGCCTAGCTCTGTGTATACACACATGTACGTGTCTGTGCGTTTGTGAAAGAGAAGGGGGAGTGAGAGGTATCCGGAGGGACCTGATACTCGTGTATGTTGAGACGGCGAAGTTGTTGTTGCTGCCATTTTCCGGCGACAGAGAGAGAGCGCAAGACGAGCTTGTTGAGCAATGCTCGCACCATTCTTCCAGTAATCCTTGAAGATCGGCCAGAGAGGTCAGTGCGAAACCCTGGACAGAGAGCTCCCAGACCCGACCGCGCACACAGAGAAGAGAGAGAGAGAGATTGCCGGAGACGGAGACGGAGACGGAGGCGGATCCGGTTAAAGTAGGAGGAAAACGGACGGAACCTATATGCTATTTCTTTTCTTTTCTGATTTTTCAATCATCTTTCTATTTTCATTTTGCGAATTTTCTTCGGTACTTTTCATGGTCAAAAGTAGGGGTGGTGCCCCGCCCGACTTCCGCCCCGCCCCCGCATGGGCGGGCGGCCGGGCGGGCTAACCCGCTCCGCCTATGTGGGGGCAGGGTCCCCCTCCCCACATAAAGAGGGCATAGCGGGGGTGGGGGGCGAGATGACCCCAGCGGGGCCCCGTCCCGCCCCCGCCCCACATTAAAAAAAAAAAATTATTTATATATATTAAATAAATATATTGTATATAGATATATACAATTTATAAAAGACTTGAAATTATATTCAAGTCATTGGATTGCTTTGGCCTACTAAGTCCCACATTGCTTAAAGATGACTATTGTATTGCCTTGACCTCCTATATAAAGATTGGCCTAGGAGGTCAAATCAATCTAAAATCTAACTCTAATGAGTTTAATTTTTTTTTTATATTTATAAATTTTAATTTATTATTTAAATTATATTATAATTTTGGTCTAAAAAAATATTTTTAGACCAAAAAATTTTTTTTTTAACATAATGGCTGGGGGCGGGGCGGATGGGGGTTTTTTCCCCGCCCCCGCCTCCCGGGGGTGGGGGGCGGGGCGGATGGGGGTTTTTCCCCCGCCCCCGCCTCCCGGGGGCGGGGGGCGGGGCGGGGGAAAAACTCCCAACACCCGCATGGTGCGGGGCCGCCCCATGCGGGTAGCACCCCTAGCCAAAAGAAGGAAGAAAGAATAATACAATTACATCGTTTTATTTTGTTCCTTTATTAATTAAAAAAATTATTATTAATATATTGATATATTTTTTATTTTTTAAAAATATTTAAGAATGTTAACAAAATATAAAAACAAAAAATAAAAATAAAACTTTTACCAGTGGACATGACACATTAGCACTCTAAAAGAAATAACACTATACTAGATTATAAATTACAAAAATGCTCGTGATTAAATATTTTTTTTTATAAATAAACGGTAGTATTAATAGGAATAAGCAAAGCTCAAATATACAAGGAAGTATACAAGAGATAAAACTTATCTAGTTTACTATAAAAGAAACAAGAAAATCATGCACATTTAGACCATTAAAATCTACAGCAATAGCCTAAAGAAATAAGGTAAGGAAAAATAAAGCTCTAAGTTCCTCTATTGTCCACTCCTTGTCTTCAAATGTCCACTCGTTACGCTCTCGCCATAAATACCACATAATGCAGATATGAACCATCTTCCACACAGTTTTGATTTGTGGCGCACCACCCGACATTACCCAACTAGCCAATAACTCTACCACTGTAGCAGACATCACTCAGTTTAACTCTATTCGACTAAACATTTCGCTCCATAAGTCGCTAGCTGTCTCACAATGTAACAAAAGATGATACACTGTCTCTCTAGCTTTCTTGCACATACAACACCATTTTGGAATAATTACCCAACGCTTTCACAGATTATCAATAGTCAGAATCTTACCCAGGGTCATTGTCCAAGTGAAAAATAGTGTTTTGGAAAGTGCCTTATTCTTCCACAATCTTCTCCAAGAGAAATGAGTGTTTGGGAGCAAAGTAAGTGATTGATAGAAGGAGCGGATCGAGTAGATACCCTTACCTGCAAGCGTCCACCACAGCTTATCTTCACGCAAACCAGACAACTTCGAAGAGTACACTCGGCTGAAAAAAAAAAAAAAAAAAAAAAAAAAAAAAAAAAAAAAAAAAAAAAAGCCTCAAAACTATTTATTTCCTAATCTTGAGTTGCTCTACTAGAAGTGACATTCCAATGGACTTGGTCCCCTAAACGAATCATGGGATCCACCCCCAAAGCTTCTTGATCACATGCCACTCGGAAAACAAATGGAAAATCATCCACTAAAGCCTCCTCCTCATACCAAATGTCCCTCCAAAATTAAACGAGTACATTCTCCCACCATAAATTTAGTATGACGAATGAACACCTCCCACCCATGTCTTATACGCTTCCAAACCCCCAACCCATAGGACCCATTCCCCTCTCTAGTATACCAACCCCCCATAACCTACCATATTTGCAATCAACCACTAATTTCCATAGGGCTCTCGGTTCCAAATTGTATCTCCAAAGTCATTTCCCAAGCAGTGCCTGATTAAAGGTTCTCAAGTTCTTTATCTCCAACCCACCTGAAAGGATTGGTCTGTACACCTGATCCCAACTAACTAGGTGAAACTTGAATTCATCTCTCATCCCACTCCATAAGAAGTCACGATAAAGTTTTTCAATCCGCACCGCCATGCTAGCTGGAATTGGAAATAAAGACAGAAAGTAGGTAAGTTAGAGAAAGTACTCTTGATAAGAGTCACCCGGCCTCCTTTCGACAAATACAATCTCTTCCACACTGTCAATTTTCATTCTATTTTCCCAATAATAGTACCCCAAATAGATAAAGCTTGTGATGCAGCCCCTAACGATAGTCCCAAATAAGTCATAAGGAGAGAAGTGACCTTACACCCAAGTGTGCTAACCAATTGCTGAGTAGTACTGAAGGTCCCAACCGGCACTAACTTTGATTTATCAAAGTTCACTCTCAAGCCTGACGTTGCTTCAAAACATCGGAGCAGCGCCTTCAGAGCCCTAAGATGATCTTGTTCTGCATCACAGAAAATTAGTGTGTCATCTACAAATAGTAGGTGGGAAACCGAGATAGGGCCCCTCTGTGGATCACCCACTGAAAAACTAGCCATCAAACCATGGTTAACCACAGCCGACAACATCCTACTCAAGGCCTCCATGACGATAACAAAAAGAAAGGGAGATAGGGGGTCTCCCTGTCTTAGGCCTCGAGAGCTGTTGAAGAGACCCTATGGATTGCCATCGATCAAAACTGAGAATCTTGCCGTTGAAATGCACCATCTGATTCACATACACCATTTCTCTCCAAAGTCACATCTTTTTAGTAAATACAAGAGAAATTCTCAGTTCACATGATTATATGTTTTTTCCATATCTAGCTTACAAATAATCCTTGGAGTGCCAGACTTAAGTCTACTATCTAGACATTCATTGGCTATTACGACAGAATCAAGGATTTGACGACCCCTGACAAAAGCATCTTGTGGCTTCGAGATTAGTGAATCTATGGCCACCCGTAACCTGTTTGTAAGCACCTTGGAAATGATTTTGTATACACCGTTTATGAGGCTAATGATTTCGAACACTCTGGGTTTATTCGGAATCAAGGAAATAAATGTAGCATTCAGGCTTTTCTTGAATTTCCCAACCAAGAATAGCTCCTGGAACACATTCATAATGTCCTCTTTCACCACCTCCCAACATGTTTGAAAAAACCCCATCGAGAAGCCGTTCGGGCCTGTGCTTTATCCTTCACCATCTTACGGACTACATCAAATACCTTTTCTTCCTCAAAAGATCTTTCCAACCAAGACGATGTCTAAAGCTCAAGGGAGTCAAAACCAAGTCCATCTAATTTTGGCCTCCAACCCTCTCCTTTTGTAAAAATATGTTCATAGAAATTCACCACATGTTATCGGATCTCAAGAACCTCTGTGCAATCTCTACCATTGATTTTCAGCATCTCAATAGTATTATTTCTCCAATGAGAGTTATCCACTTTATGAAAGAATTTTGTGCTTCGATCCCTTTCTTTCAACCAAAGTGCTCTTGACTTCTGTCGCCAAGAAATCTCCTCTAACGATATAACTCTTTCCAACTCTAAGGTCGACTTTGCCTTATATGAGACTTCTTCTAAGGTGAGAGCTCTATCTTCAATGATCCCATCAAGATTCTGTAATTCATCTATTAGAGATTTCTTTTGCTCCCCTATGTTTCCAAAAGTTTGGAAATTCCAAAATTTTAAGGGTAGGTTTGGGGGGTGAGATGAGAATTTTATGTTTTGTTTTGAAGTTTAAAATATTAAGTTTTAATATTATTATTGTTTTGGGATTTGAAAAAGGTGTATTGAGATTTGAAAAAATTGAATTGTTTATTATATTTTGTATGGGAATTTGAAAAAGGTGTAATGATGAGATGAGATGAGATGAGAATTTTGTGTTTTATTTTTGGCCCCAAACCTGCCCTAAATCTTCCTTTAACGCTTTCAATTTGCCTGTAAGTATATAAGTGGGGGTACCATAAAACTGATAAGAAGACCACCAAAGCCTTACCCTGTCCACGAAGCCTTCACTTTTAAACCACATATTTTCGAACTTGAAATAGCGAAAACCTCATTAAATACCGTCTCCATCCAACAATATGGGAAAGTGATCCGAACATAGGCGCGACAATCTCTTCTAACATACCACCAGATAATGATTTTTTAAACCGGTGATATTAAGAATCTGTCCAGTCGAGACCACGTTTGACTATTAGACCAAATAAAGGGACCACCTACTAGTGGAAGATCCACCAAGTTCAAGTCAAATATGCAATCCAAAAATTATACCATGGCTGGATGTAACTGACTATTTTTAGATCTTTTACTGGGGGAACCTTGCTACATTAAAATCACCACCTGTGCACCAATGGAGGTCCCACCAGCTATAGATACCAGCAAGTTCTTCCCACAACCGCCTTCTGATATTGTCAACATTCAGTCCAAAGATGCTTGCAAAAGCCCACAAGAAATTATCCTCCACCATTTTAAAAGAACATGCCACTATAAATTCCCCTACAAACTCTATTTTCTCCACGACTCTTTTATCCCACATCATCAAAATACCACTTGATGCCCCATTTGAAGCCAAAAAGACCCAATATGCATATGGGCAACCTCACACACTTCTCACTAGTTTTCTAGTCACCAATTTCAGCTTAGTTTCTTGTAGACAAAAGATGTCCGCCTTCCATTCCCAGAGCAAATTTTTTATGTGCAAGCGTTTATTAACCTCGTTCAACCCACGAACGTTCCAAGACACAATTTTCGGCTTCATAAAGAAACAACAGTTCATTTCCCTTTAGACCTATCACGGCTTGAGCTACCCTCATTCAATGACCAATTAAATCTCTTATACCCCTCTGTTTCTTGGAACCAGCTTTCTTAGACTGAGAATGACTCGCCTCAATGGTCGTGAGGAGGGTCATAAACTATTCTTCGTATCCCACACACTCCATGCCCACAACATGTTAGATGTATTTTACTTTTTGAAACACCCAATCAGATAACTCAAGTTCAATCGGTAACAAGCAATTCAGTGGAAAAGGCTCCCTCAAGGCAGATTGCATCATTTCCATTCCACCACAACACCCATAGTGATCACAACTAAATCCTCATTAACCTCCATAAACCCCTGAGGTAGCCCCACGACTATGTTTCCCGTTTAGTAGGATAGTAAACAGAAAACACGTGTGGCAAAAACAAACATTAGCTATAACCCATGTTTCCACGTGTTTGTATCATTACTCAATAAATTAAGGCTCTCTTGGGATTTAGAGATGGTTTCATCTCATCTCATTATTACAATTTTTTCAAATTCTCACACAAAATATAATAAATAATTTAACTTTTTCAAATCTCAAAATAATAATAATATTAAAAAATAATATTCTAATAATATTTTATTCAACTCATCTAAAACTATCTCATCTCATCTTGCTATCCAAACCAGCTCTAAGTTGGTAATCCTAATCTATCCCAAGCTGTCATGTTTTGAAATTTACTTATACATAATCATCTATTTTTAATGATTTTGACACTTCAGGAATAATATATTTAATAATACTTATATTTAACCAAAAATAAACTTTAGCCACTTTATAGTGAATCGCATTAAATGAAATCTTAACAGAGTTATTCTATTTTCAAGTCGATGTGTAAAATACACCATTCACATAACTTAAATAATAAAATTTAATTTGTAATATTTAAATTTTAAGATTTATCTTCCAAAATATTATGTTATATAAACATTTACTATATGTGCTCTACTACATAGCAACTTGAAAATAAATTTCCCGTATAACAAACTAATTTATCATATCTAAATAAAGCCACTACCAACCGGTAAACAATAAAACCAACCATCCTTGTCTTTACAGAATGGATAGTGTAAGAACGTGGCCTTTTATATTCCTCAATTCTATATAATCCTTGAGTTCAGCAAATTTTTGAAGCGTACCAATTTTGTTTATCACGAACATGTAAAGTCGAAATGACATTACTTGACAAGAGTCTTGGTCCTAGAACAATTTTCTAACAAATCCATCAGGCCTGGACTCCAGCTTAAGACACTACTCTGGTAAGTTTCAAGACCCAAAATCCCAGCCAATCCATCAAGGTCTTAATTTGTCCAGGAATAATGAATACAGGATGGGAACAAGTATGTAAGACGAGGAATTGCCAACAAGAAGACCTTAAGAATCTGTAATGCAAAATAGGAGGGCTATATGAGAGAGAGAGAGTTCAACCAAAATCATATAGTTACATCAACGGGATCCTATAAATAATTGAAGAAAACTCCCAATCACAGAGTGGATATTCAACAACCCATGTTAACTTCTGATTTCCAACGACTTTTTCCATTGGTATCAGCCTGTGTTTCACACTCATTCTCATCAAACAGCAGGGTCACAAGAACAAAGGAGATAGGCTAACTTAAAAACTGTCTCTGGACATGAAGATTGCACGGCAAATTTCACTAGATGACAATTCCAAATCAGGGATCGGCGCAAGGGACGAATGAGCTATTGCACCAGACAAACAGCTTTGACCTGGCAATTAACCTGCATTTCAAGGAATTACAAAAGCAATCGTCCAAAAGAAAAGAAAGCAGTATCAGGAGGAACAATGAAGTCCTGTACATTATAAAAACAGCAAAGAAAATGCAAGAGAGAAATAGATTTGCAGTAGTTTTGGATAAAGTACCTACAAGGGCATTAATAAGGTGGAGCTAAAGCCGTCACATCAATCCATGAAGGCCTCTTAGCATTATAGTAGAAATGTGCAATCATTTGGACCAACTCATCTGCTGTCCTGAACTCTGCCAAGGTACATATACAGTTTTATGGCCGGAAAAGAACTTTACAGATTCATTGTTTGGTAGCATCTGAACAAAATCGTGCTTATTATAAGTATAGAGAGCAGAACTCAAAAATTTCACCTTTCTCCCGGTACAAGATCCTGTTCCCTCGTAAGAATAAAATCTGGGGGCCTTCTCTAGCCTTAAGAGCATATGCCAAATCTCTCTCAATATTGATGTCTATCTTAACTGACTGTTACCAGGAAATTCCAGAGCATTAACATCATTACATACACGCGGAAAAACATATCAAGGAAAATCAATCTGATTGGTTAACAGCAATGTAGGAAACAATACTAATATTACGATGCCAAAATTTAAATTTTTGCTACTCAAGGCCCTATTAGAAGCAATATGTGGACTAGTTTAGTTGATCTTTTTCTTTAACGGAGGCCTTTGAAAGTTTACTGCTCATAAAGTCACTTGTCTTCTGAATTTCTTTTATTTCTCAGCAAACAGTATGAAGGGTCACCAAACATGTAAGGCAGTGTTTATCCATAGATTATCAATGAACCATATAGAACTTCGAGAAAAGTGTAGAGGACAAATGAGAAGTTTGATATACCCGTGGAGGCAATCGATCTTGAGCACTCCAATATACCTGAAGTGCCTTTTCTAGCTCTTTCAAAGCCTTCCAGTTATCAGCTGCCCTGTGAAAAGAACGATAAAATGTGAACCATGACAATAATCAACTGAAACAGGGGAAACAAGAAAAACAGAAACAAAATTTAAGTTTTTTTTTTAAAAAAAAAAAAGAAAAGAAAAGAAAGAAAAGACATGAATTGCATCAACTTCTCCCATATCCCTAATTTTGTTCATAGTGCCCATATACGCATATACAGTCATTTAGACCTCCCTAGTTCTACATTATTCAAGTGTTACTTCCTTGATCAACATTTTGCTCCACATATAAAATACAAAGCAACATGTTACACCCGCTATCTTTCCATTAAACCAAAGAAAAATTGCCAACATAGATGAAGAGATGCACCAACCTATGCATATGCTTATTAATAAATAAATGTGTATGTATGCATGCATCTATGTGAATTGCACTAGCACAGATTCCCTTATCCAAATCCGTCACTCAGTACACAACAACTAAGGCTGCAGTTAATAAAGGCAAAAAAGATCATCCAGCCAATACAAGGATGCAATAAGAAAGTTTTATAGCAAAGGCTTGCAAGACAATCCTAGTCCTGCTTAATCACCTGTTGTATCTTTCAAAAACAAGAACAATGAGCGGGCTAGGATGAAAAGCGAAGCTCTCCCACTCCAGACAATTGATCTCCTTTACCCAGTTATCATCAACCTCTCCTTCCCAGTCAATCTCAAAACCATCTTCCCCCACAACATTCTTAATTGAGTGCTGCTCAAAATACTCCGACGCTCTAATCCCCCACCCCACATCCGCATCAAGTGGCCAACTTGCACTTTCCTCCTCAACCACCATCTTCTTCTTTCCTCTTCCACCACCACCACCACTGACACCATCCCCGTCTTCGTTATCATCTTCACCACTATCACTTTCAACCTTGTCATCCTCAACTCTGTCCTTCATTACCTTTTCGTTATTCTCAAACACCTCTGGGTTCTGCTCTCGGATTGATGTAAATGTCCGTTGAAGCGAGTCACGCACGAAATCTTCAACCGCAGCAGCTTCACTCCTGCGGCCACGCCTCGGCTTCCTTGGGATAGTCACTGGGTACGTCATAGACCCACCAGGATTCTCATCATTGTCATTCTGCGTAGCTTCAACTTCGGCTTTCAGGCGGCGGCGAGTTGTTTTCTTAGGTTTAGCTTTGGGATTGGAATTTGAATCGAGTTCAGGGTCAGGTACCGTGTCCGACTTCCTTGCAACACAAGAAAGAGATGAAGTAGGCCTAGCAGTAGGATTCTGAAAAGAAAACGATTTAAAAGGTGGGAACGATTTGGGAATTGTAGAAGCGTGAAGGAACGACATTTTCTCAAATCCAGAACAGAGAAATCAGTCAGAGTTCAGAAATGACACTTGAAACCCAACAGAATGGCAAGAGAATTGTAGACTACAAGGAGAAAGTATAAGAACCCCAGGAATTTACCCGTAGATGGGATTGATTAGGGTTTAATTAAGGACGGGAAAGGCACAGAACTCGGACGAAATGACAATCAAGCTCGGCGTAGTTCCAGAATTCAGACCAATCCAAAATGGGGGATTTCGGGGGTAATAGAATTGGGCGGCAGGTCACCAGACCGGCCCAACCGCCCGGTCCGTTAGGTGGCAGGAATCAGCGATTCAGCAGACTACTGCGAGCGCCTAAAACTCATACTATAAATTAATTTAAAAACATTAACTCTAATTTATTTACCTCCACAGTTCTTTTACTCCTCCTCCAGATAAAATTAGAAATATATATATTTATTTATATATATATATATATATATAATAGCATAGCTCCGGTGCAACAATCGCACGCGCAAGTTGAGAAATAATCTAAATTTTTTACTTAGAAAAATTTTACCTTTTATTTTTACACCATACATTATATATAATTTTTTAATTAAACGTATGATATATGAATAATGAGTAAAATAATTTCTTTAGTTTAACAATAATAAAATTAAAAAAATAAAAAAACTATAAATAAAAATAAAAAATAAATATGATGTAAACTACATAAACGATAAATAGAAGAATAAATCTTCTCAACCTCCTAACACTCCACACTCCACATTATTTTTAATTTTTATTATTTTTTTATTTTATTAAATATTTATTATATGAATAATAAATAGAAAATTTAAAATAATTTTAAAAAAATAAACTCAAAAAAAAATTTAAAAAAAATATTAAAAATTTTAAAAATTAAAAAAAAGGTGGAGTGTGGAGTGTGGTGGAGGTTGTGTAGCAAAACCCTAAATAGAATAACTAAAAAAGGAAAACCATGCATGACCGTGTGTCTCTCGACGTGTAGAAGCACGGTCAGAGACCCAACGACAATTTGTTTTATTAATTGTATTTTTATGGATTTGATTATGGATTTAGTTGATTATATAAAGTCCTTTAGTTTAGATATAAGTTATCGTTTGGATAGTGAGTTGAGATAATATAATTTAAATAAAATATTATTTTTTAATATTATTATTATTATTTAAAATTTAAAAAAAATTAAATTATTTATTAAATTTTATATAAAAATTTAAAAAAATTATAATTATAAAATAAGATAAGATAAAATATTTCTTATATCCAAACCAGACTTAAAAGTTGAAATTTGTCATATGCATTTTGGTTTGAAAGGCATGTGCACAATTGGTTGGATGGTATTAAGTGACGGGGATAGTGGAGGGTTGATTAATCTAGCTGCCCGTTTATAGGGGCTGCTAGCCCGAAGCTCCACCCCTGGCTAGATATCAAGGGGTGGATTGACCCCATGTCGTCCACCCATCATGCGGCTTGTGGCATTAGAGAGAGAGAGAGAGGAGGCTGGGATGACAGTGAGAGATCAACAACGAAATAGAGAGAGAAAGTAAGTGCAACGAGAGAGGGAGGGGGACGCGTTCAAAACAAATATAATACAAAACGACGTTGTTTTGGAGTTTCAAAATGACGTTACGTTGTTTTATTACAAATCTAATTTTTTAATATATATATAGTTTATCAGTGAATGGGGGCCTGCCACCCAGCCCAACCCAACCCTTCTCATTTAATAAATATAAGAAAGGGTGTCACCCATCCTAACAAGGGAGACAAAGTGACAAACACCTCAATATAACTATGATGTTTATCTCTCTTTTTCAATATGGAAAGAGTGATGCTAACATACATCTACATGTATAACATGCGCATAATATCAATAATGTAGTAAGAATGTATTAGTCAAATAAAAAAATCCAACTATAACTGTTTTGGACGTATTTCACCTCGACCGCTAACTTGTGATAAGAGAAGATGGTGGCCCAATGTGTTTGATGCACATCTGATGCTTAAATTAGAAATATATAAATATTAGTGGTGAAAACCGAACCATTCAATGTGGTTTTTGGACAAAATTGAAACTCAACCGAAATCGTAAAAATATGTAAATCTCAATCGAAACTGGCCGATGAAGAGAGAGAAAACCGTCGAGATCGGTCTTGACGTAAATCCAGTTGGTTTGTCGGTGTCTTCGGTGGAGACGGAGGAGGCCTTGAGTGCGATGACGCCGCAGTAAGAGACAAAGAACATCGTGCTGCATGCAATGATGTCGCAGTGAGAGACAGAGAACGCAACGCTATGTGCGATGACGCCTTGAGGATAAATGAGAACTTAGAAGCGAAATGAAGAAGGAAGGAAGAAGAAAACAGGTGTTTAAACCCTAGGGTGAAACGGCGCCGGTTGGCTTGCCGTTTCCTTTATATTTTTTTTCAAACACTCAGTCCCAAAATGACGTCGTTTCACTTACTTAAGTGAAATGGCATCATTTCATATATGTATAATTTTTTTAAAAAAAATACATTTAAACTATCGGTTGGTTCAACGGTCCGGTCCAACCTCAAACCGGGACCAAACTAATGGACGTCGATTTTGACAAAAAACCACCGCCGGCCGATCAGTTCTACGCATGTTTCATGAGTTCCAAGCTCCGGTGGCCGGCCTAAGTTGGTCCCAGTCGATTTTACGAGTTCTTGTACAACCCTAATAAATATTGTCTTGCAATAAAGGATCAAAAAGTCACCTTAGAGTGCTAATGTTAGCTCTTTATATAGATGTAAATTATTATTGATAAGGATAGTTTAATCATTTTCCCAAATCTCGAAAATTTAATTATAGCATTCCCAGGATATTTGAAAAGGGAAAGGATTATTAGAGCTGTAAGATTATCTATCGGTTTGGACTAGATCGGATCGATGCTTTTTTTCTTTTTTTGATAGGATACCGATGGTCTTATTGGTTGGTCTCAGGGTGTGTTTTTTCGAATTGGGCCGAGACCGACCAAATGTATATATATATATTTAAATATTTAAATATTTATATATATAATATATTATTTTATATAGTAGTTTATATAGTAGTTGTATAAATTAATTATGTGATTTTCATCTAAAGATCACCATTGACCATATGTACAATGAAATTATTTAATATTAATTAATCATATATAAAATGTTAAAGAGATTACTTAATTTTAATTTTATTAATTTTTTTGTATTAATTTTTCTGTCCAAAAAAGGAAAAAAAATTCATGGACCGAATGGATTGACTAGATTGATAGTTAACGGTCCAGTTCGGCAAAAATGATGGACCGAAAATTTCGGTCCGTGACCCCCTCCCCCCGAACTGGACTAGACAAACTGATTACACTCCTAAAGATTATCATAGCACAACTGAATATCTCGTTGTTTCCTTACGAGAAAATATCTTTAATTGACAATGGTTACCATGTTGATCTCCTTAAATGGTGCGGTTTCGTGGTGGCATGTGTATGGTACACCCATGATCTTTCAATCCATCGGACTTCCCAAATGACTCTTATTCGATATCATTGGGTTCGTATGGTGAAGATAAATGAGCCTTTTGGCCCTCTTCAATAACCTTGAAATGATGTTGTGTATCACATATGTGGTGGTACAAATAGATATGTTTATAACAAGACCGCACTCCATTCCCCCACCCCACTTCTTCAAACTACTAGAGCTTATTGTTGCACTTCTCTATCATTTTTCTCACTAATTCACTTGCATTTAGTATTTTAGGCTTCTTTCTTGTATCATTTTTAACATCAATTGTCTCCAACCGCTAGCTCTTCAACTCTCCTTTGCTTTGTTGTTGGTTGTCCACTGATAAAAGAAAGAACCTTTGATTGCGTGCCCTTCTTGCAATTGTAAAACTTTTCTTTTTTTAATGTCAGAGAACCTCTCCAAGACAGAACCTTTGACTTACCACTGCAGAGTAAATTCCGATCTCGTCCACCGCACTCTCAAAAGTTTACCTATACAGAACTGGTTAAATCACTGGCAAGAAGTGTGGGCCCAAATGATTATTTGCACACATGATATGTTGAACTTTAGATCTTGAAAAGAGTGACACCCCAAGATCAAGACCTTCACTAATTGGGTCAACCCCTTGGGTTCAACTTTAAAACTTGCTAGATATTATACCAACTTTGCAATCCCACATGCCACCATGTATCTTCCTTGTCTTTAACTTTCTCTTTAATTTTTTTTTTTTTTTTCGAGTGTTCTAGGATGATTGCTGAGCTCCACGTCCATTCTTTTGTTTCTTGATTTCTTTTTTCTTTTTTAAATCCATCTCTTATTAGAAAAATATCTTCAATGCTGATTTTTGGGAGTCTCAAAAACATATTACTATAACTCTCAACGGAGAGGCTTTCCTATATTTTCCCCTAAACAAATTAATCGGTGCATAACGCAAAGATACATTTAAAGGCTTAGGATGAGGCCGAAATTGAGATGAGAATGCTGTTCGAGCAAAATGAGCTGCAAAAGAAGAAAATAGAGAGACCTTCAAGGCATATTATAATATTATTTTTTTTAAGATAATATTCGTCTCGATCAATAGTACTATGCGCATGAATTATCAACGAATTTACTTATAAAATATAATAAAATAAAAAACAAATTTATTTATCTAATTACATTATGCACGGATAACGGAATTTTAAGGAAGTCGCACTGAAATTTCTTTCTTTGGTGGGTCACAACAAGGCCGCTCCCCACGCTCACGCGAGTCAACTTCTGTCTTTTCTGCTGGGACAGACATTGCCATGTAATCTTACTAGGGTCAAGCGAGACTCCTTCAAGGCAAATCGTGAAATGGGATGAAATATAAAATTTTTATTTTATTATTATTTTTTTAAAATTTTTTATATAAAATATAACAAATAATTTAATTTTTTTAAAATTTTAAAAGAATAATAATATTATTAAAATATAATATTTTAAATACTAAAACAAAATATTAATATTTTCATTTTGTATAAATAAAATGAGATTAGATGAAATAAATGAGATGTAATAAAAATTAAAAATTGAATTAAATATTTTTTTATTTTAAAATTTGAAAGAATTGAATTATTTTTTATATTTTATTTAGAAGTTCGAAACAATTATAATAATTAAATGAGATGGGACAAAATAGATGAGATGAGAGGTCTAAATTAATAGAAAACTTTACTTAAATTTATAATCCAGAAAAAATGCGTTAATACGACCAATAGCCCTACTCTAAACGGTATCTTTTAACGTCTGTGTACAATACATTATCTACGTTATTGACATAATAAAATTTTTAAAAATTTACATTTTACAATTTTTTGATCGGACATGTAGAAGTGTAGAGGTGCGTCTTTGAAACTAATGTACAAATACATTTTTTATTAAGGAAATCAGACGTAATGCTATCACAATTAAAAAATTAGTTCAATTGAAGATATGGTAAATTAATATTGGTTATCGTTAAAAAAAATATTAAGGAATCAAGAAAAAGATGAATAAATTGTCAGAAAAATATTTTAGTCATGAATAAATTACACTAAAATAATCTAATAAATTGGTGTGACTTTATGTGATTTATCAGATTATAAAATTATTTTTATTATAAAATTAATATAATAAATTATATAAAATTATGTTAATTCAAGACGTTTACTTTTATATAATTTTTTTGTTACTATAACTGTTATTATTATACAGGGCTTTCTATAGATCAAATCCAACCTATTCCCTTTTATCAAGTCCATGAATAAGTTAAATATATATTTGCATAATTGTTTTTATATAAAAAACAACTATTATCATATTGTTGCGTGAAGTAGAGTGATTTGACCTGACAAATAATATTTCTATGTGAATGATTGGCTTGGTTTGGTTATCAGGATGGTATGTAATCTCATCTCATATTATTATTATAAATTTTTTAAATTTATATATAAAATATAATAAATAATTTAAATTTTAAAATTTTAAAATAAAAATTATATTACAATAATATTTTATTTAATTTTTATATTATTTTATCTGATCTCATATATATAATTAAATGAGACAATCAATAATTAATTTAATATGAGTTGAAATTACTTTAACAATTAAACATAGTTGAAAAGTATATATAAATAGTGCTAGGTAGCGGGGCCCCGCACCTTGCTGCCCCACCACCATTCCCCCCACCTTTCATTTCTCTCGTCTCGTACTTATATATTTTATTATATAAATATATATACTATACATATTTATAAATATTTATTATTTGTAGTTTTGTACTATATATAAATATGGTAATATGTATTAAGTATAATTTTTATTTAATATTTTGTATAAGTTGCAATGTAGTAGGGTGATCATTTTATAAAGAGTCGTGCTACACAGAAACCTCGTATTATGCAAATTACTTAAAAACATCTTTATAAGTGGTGTGCAGAGTGTGTACCTTATGTTTAGGATTTTTCTTTTATAAATTGTCAAAGTAATACAAAAGTCTCAAATTGCTTAAGTGTGAGACTTATATTGTAAATGAAATTTATAAAAAGGGTCACCCTATTACATTACAATTTATATAGAATATGTACTAATAAATTTAAAAACTATAAATTATAGTCATATTTATAAATTTAAATTTATAATTTAAGTCTAAAAATATGTTTTTGATTATTTTTAAATTTATAAATAATTTATAAATCTAATAAATATAATCTATTATTAAAGTAGGCAGATGAGAGAGTGAAAATCCCACCACCAGCGGGGCAAGGGGTTACCCCGCACCCCTAAATAGTGCTTGATCAGGATGGACTCACCTTGAATAATATATACACCTTTTACAAGAGGGTAGAATATATCTAGGCATGTCTACTTAGAACCTATGTTGACTTTTGAGAATTGGGAGCATACAGTGGATTATCTCAAAAATTAATTATTCTCATTTCCATTAAGATTGAATTATTTTATGAAAAAAAACACTCTGCTTTGTATTTTGTGTTCTATTATATCTTGAGATATTTTTTTTTTTAACATTTTATCATCTTGCTTAAAAGTCAACAATTCCAAATATTTTCCTCATTTATCAATTCAACATTTGAAAGGTTGATTTAGAGCAATGGATATGATGACTTTATGAACTACACAACATATATTTAATTGAGAAATAATACTTGCAGTTGTGAGTGTGCAAGTGCCGTACAGTCGCTTTGAAAAAAGTGAATAAATATGAGACTCACATGAAAAGAAATTAATTTTTTAATAATAGATCCCATTCTTTTTCAAAGCGACTACACGGCATTTGTGCATTCTAAGGAGGAGATACAAAATTTACTAAAGCCATGGGCCCTGTTTGGATGGAGAGAAAAGCTTGGATTCTTTAGAGCACTCTTATTGGATTAGACATCTTATCTCAAAATCCAAAAATTGCCTAATAGAGCATCAAAATATGTTAATGTGTATGAAGGCAACCATGTGACTATATGACTGTCCGAATGTGCATGGAGGCAACCATATGACCGTTTTGGGCTATGCTGAATAGCCTGAATGTGTTTGAAAGGTGCATGGAGGCAACTAGGTAATTTTGTTTGAAACGTACTGAATAAGATGATTTGGATCAAATGTAAATTAAAAAATATATATTAAATTAATTATATTTTATTATTATATAGAAAGTAGATGACTAATCTCATGAAAAGAATATATATTTTGGTTGGAATAGACAAAAGACAAAAGATATGATATTAGCCAAAATTTGACTTTACCATAGTCTATACTAAGGAGGGTCCTCTTTAAAAAGTTTAACGGTTTTGTTTTTAGGAAAAGTCTTTTTGTAAGTGAGTTTCATGTTAAACCGTACATTAATACTGATATATAAGATATTTATTTAATAAAACGATACGAATTGGATATGAAAATAATTTTTATGAGACCTGAAACTTTTGTTTCTCTAAAAATTTTTATTTTGTTTTTAATAAAAAAATTATGTCGATAAATTTAATTAAATATATCACATCAAATATACGTAATTAAAGGTGATAAAATATGAGATAGAATATTAAAATTAATTTGGGTAGAATTTTAGGACATGTGCGCAGGGCCCGCCCATCTCGCACCCCCATAGAATTAGTGGTGCTTGTCCCTGTCCTGAAGTGACTGAGGGATCCTAAAGTCTGATCAAAATTAATTAAAGAAAAAGCGAAACCTAACCACCTCTATTTCTAACTAATAGGAAGGGTACTCGTACGTTGTCCTAGCTAGCTAGCTCGCTCATTAACACACAATATTATTAAATCAAACAAATTTAAAGCTAAGCCTACTAAGAGCACTCTCATTGAAATAATTAAATTAAAATATATTTTTGATGAATGTAAGATAAATTTAACTTTTAACTATTCCATTTATATAAATTTTTACATTAAAATAGCTATTTTTTCATTATATGACAATAAAATAATATAAAATGAATTTAATTTTGACTATTCACATCAAATCTCCAAATTGAATTATCAATTTATTCATTATATAGTAATGAGTAATTAATAATTTTGAAAATTTTTTAATTTTTTTAATTATGAATTTATTTTATTTTATCATATTTTACTATTCATAATATTATATATTAATTTGTAATTGTATTCTAATTATATTTTTTTAATTGTCATTTAAAATGGAGAGAGAAATAATTAATATTAAAAGGAGAGAGAAAGAAATAATATAAAAATGATTTGATGAATGAATAGTGTGTTCCAAATTTAAAAATTAGTTTGGATATTACTGTAGCTATATTCTAAATATTTGGAATATAGCTAATTCAATGTGAACAATTTATTGACCTAATAGCTAAATTCTCATTGGATTTAACTTTTAGCTAATCCAATGAGAATGCTCTAAGAGCATTCGCAATCGTTCAACTGTAAATTTGGACTAAAATATGAGGTTTTGATTAAAATTAAAATTTTTGAAGAAGTTAATTTATATTGGATTAATTATTTTAAAATTAAAATAATAATATTATATTATATATTTTAATAATTTTTTATATTTTATAAATATATTCTATATATTAATTAATAATTTAATTTTTACTGTCTAAACAAATTATTTAACATAAATAATAAAGGAAGAAGAAATGAAGAGAAGATGAATACTTTTTAATAAAATATTCTTTTAGTTGGTGAATAATAATTTACTTAATATGACTTTGGTTTTCCAATTACAGTAATTTATAACTTGACTTGAAGTGATTTTGATAGTCTAATGCAACTAATTTTGAGAAAATTTAGTTAAAATTTAGACTTGACTGACATTTAGCTAATCTAATACCAGTGCTCTAAGAGGAGTACTTGCCCTTGACCATTACCACACATGACTTTATTCTTCTTTTAACATAATTAGATCCCATGATTTTACTCAAAAGTTGTTTTTTTTATTTAACATTTCTTAAGAATATACAACAAGACCAAAAGTTTTGAAGGCAAGAGTTAGTTCTCTCTTGACAATTAGGAATATATTATATCGTGGACATGATATTTCTCAATAAAAAAATACACACAAAGAAATTAAGGGAAATGTTACATTTTAGATTACTGTTTTTATTCTTATTTTACTATGATGAGGTGTTATTGTATTAGTTTTTTAATTTCATTTTGTAAATATAAAAAATGATTCATGAGGGATAGAAAGTACTATATTTATAAAGCATGATGGAAGTGAAATAAGAGTATGATATATAATATTATTTAGAATAGTAATATTATTCATCATCTCAATTTTTATCATCTTCTCATCATTTCATGATGTGATATTAGATTCACATACATCCATAAAAAGCTAAATAAATAAAAGGAATCTAAAACTTGTATGGCTGGTAGTTGTCTGGCCGGGTGGGTATCTGGTGGTAACTTATTGGTAACCACCTAACATCCTTACAACTTGTTTGGATGCCGAGAAAAAAAAAATCAGTAACTTGTTCGGCTGGCATGCCATTTTAAAAGGAAACTTAAAAAAAATAAAAAATAAAAAGGGAGATTCCGAGTTAAGCAGAAAGGAGGGCTTTGTTGTCAATTCGTCGATTCGATGTCTTATTGGTACTCCTGTAAATTCGTTGATATCATAAGGGTAAATGGCTAACACATCTCCTATAAATAGAGTGCCCCCTTTTGCTCCACTATTTCGTTTATTTTTGGGGTTCCATCTCTCTCTCTCGTCACTCTACTCTCTAGCTGTCTCCTTCTCTGCCTTATTTGTTTATTTTTCTATTTTTAATTCACCTGATAATTTTGAGGTGAGTTTACCCTTTTAGCCTTGTTTTGAACCTTGGTGCTGACGGGGCATGCACCCAAAACGACGCCATGAGTACCAAAACGATGCGACTTCCTCCGCGTCGCGTTTTGACGCCCAATATTGTCATTGATAAGAAACGCAAAGAGAGGGATGGACTCGGGTTGGGCGCCCTCGAACCCTCGTCGAAGCGGTCGACGTCGAAACCAGCCGGATGTGTCGATCCGATCCCGTCTAACCGACTTCTGGCCGGGTATCTTGCCCACGAGTTTCTCACCAGAGGTACGCTGCTCGGTCGACCGTGGGATCCGGCCCAAAAGGAGGCGATTCCGGTGTCGGGGAGAGGGAAGCAGAGGGATGACGGTGGAGCGGAGCCGAGAGGTGGAGCGGAGCGACGACGAGGACGACGACAGGTGGAAGATCACCAAAGGTACGTGGAATTAGCGAATTTACTAAAAACGGGTGGGGCCCACGTGCCGGGCATTGTGAACCCCACCCAGCTCGCTTGCTTCTTACAGTTACAGTTGTAGTTCATGCCCATTTGCTTCGTTTATTTTCTTCTTTTCAAGGCTTGTATTTTCTTTTATTATTATTAATATTATTATTGTAAATTTGTAATTGTATCTTTTGAATCTCTGTCCTCGCTTTGTTTTTTGTAGCCTTTAATATTGCACGCGTTCATATATACGAATCTGATATTTGCATCATCATGCATGCACACTCCATATGATCAGAATTTCCAATTTAATTTTAAGATGCATGCATGCGCGCATGTTCTACCAAATATATATTTTATAACGCTAACTATATATAGAGACGATGTTTTATGGGATGAGGTAGCAGCTAGGCCGGATAGCATGCATGCATTCATGGGTTGCTGCTATATACAAGAGTAAATTATTAATTAACATGCATTCATGAATCTTAGTCCCATATATAATACAGTATCGATATAATATTATCTCCACTGGTTTACCATTTCGTACGAGATTTTTTGAGCGGTTCCTCCCTCGCGATCTCATGCATATAATATGCATGCGGTTTTATCAGCACGCGGGTAATTAAATACTCGACAGATTCTGATGTCAAATCCCGGAATATATATTGCTCTGGCCATGGCATGCAGCTAGCCTTCTTAAATATATATAAGAAACATGTATATATATATATATAAATTATATATATATGCAGTATGCTGGATATTAAATATTTTATTCTATTTAAATTAAGAGAAATGATACTTGTAGTATAAGTCTATAAGCGTTGCACAATCATTTTAAAAAAATTAAATAAATATGAGACTCATATAAAAAAAAAAATTTCTTAATAATAAATTTAATTCTTTTTTAAAATAACTGCACGGTACTTCATTCTAACCATGCCTACATTTTGTTTATGCATATTTCAGAAAGGAGCTAGGCAATTAGTCTTGCGTACGTATGATATATATTCTTCTTTTCACAAAAGTATATTGTACCATTCATGTTAAGATAATGACGATATGCACCTAGCTTGCGTGTCCGGTGAGTATGAATAGAAAGGGTGTCGACATGGTGTACGTGCGACGTTGTATAATATTAATGAAGTTTATGATCAACGTGCATGAAAAGAGTTGAACACGACTTTAGAAAGCATATATATATATATATATATTTATATATACGTACTGGTAGAGATCATGTGGTCACCGATCGAGTACGTAGTACCATTCTTGATAATTGACATGCATGAATATTGATCGACAGTACTCAACAGCTAGCTCCTTAATTTTCACGTGAATATTAGTGTACGTACGTACGTGTGAATAATGAAGCTAGAATACATATACATAAACGTACGTACATGAAAAGTGTCGAACACGATTTTGGAAAGTATATACGGCCGACTCATGATCATACATATTATACGTGATATAGAGAGAGAGATCACGTGATCGATGACTGTTCTTGATATTTCTCAGAAATCGATCGTGAACAGTGTACGTACGTACGTATAGATCATGTGTATATAGCAGTAGTAGTACTAGTGTACGTACGTACATACTGTATGTATGTAGGAAAAATGTATCATATATTATCCATGCATTAATTGCGAGAATTAATGGGTGTTTGGAAAACTACATCGCGAGGATCTTATGGGTAACATGGTCTCGTATATTTTCACAGATAAAATAAAATGAATTTAGATAAAAGTTAAAAATTAAATAAAATATTATTAGAATATATTTTTTAATATTATTCTTGTTTTAAAATTTAAAAAAGTTAAACTGTTTATTTTATTTTATGTAAAAATTAAAAAAAATTATAATAATTAAATAAGATAACATAAAAAATTTTGTAAAAATGAACGAGACGAAGAAGAGCGCGACCTCTTCTTTATGTTAGTTAATCAAGGGAAAAAGAAGAAGAAATTAGCAGAAAAACGAACCGGCCGGCCCATTTCTTGCTAACTAAAGAAAATACAGAAATGAAAACCCAACTAAGCACATATATATTATAATACGTACCCAAGTGTATGTATAGTCTGTATAATGTTTTAAAAGTAGTGATCAAAATATTCAATCCTAACTTCAAGGCTAAAGATTCTTATTATCTACTTGAATAAATTAACAAACATCTAGAAAGGCAGTGAACCATCTGTTTTTTTTAAAGAAGATATAGTGGTCCAGATGCGCGCGGGCAGCAATATGATCTTCTGCTGATCAAGTAGTCCTACTACTGGTTCTGAGCATTGATTCATCAGATTTCGACATGTGATTTGCATGAAATACATGCTAAACCAAAAGAAAAAGAAAACGAAGGAGGGCCATGAATTATTTAGCGGCCAGAGTCATTGAATGGTTGTGAATGAAGTTGTTCGATCGGTGATTTTGAACTTAGGGTACCACATGCATATATGCGTGCATGCATGCGTGCATGCCACATCGCTACCAAACCAATCAAGCAGCTTTCACCTAACAATCTTTATTTAGAAACTGTATATAAACTAACTCTGTAAAAAAATTAAGCTAGCTATAGATTTTCTATATATATATATATATAGATGGTCCTACATTAATGTGCTAGGTTAGGCGCCTAGTACTGTGGGGGTGCTACATGAGTATTCACTGAGTCACTGTACGTGTCTGTCTTTTTGGGTATAACGGATTTTCTTTTCTTTATAAAATTCTAATAATTATTATCTGGCTTTCTATGTTCTCATGGAAAATAATAAAAGTTATGAATATATGGACATGATGATGATGATAAGGAGGAGCGCCTAGTTCAGTCGAAGCATGCAGCAGCCAGCTGAAATCAATCTCCTAAATTTGAAAGCAAGCCTCAAGTAATAAGAGAGAGCAACAAATATTTTTAGAATTAAGATCATATATATTGATCCGTCTTAAAAATCCCTCGTCATCATCTCACTAGCTGGCTGCATGCACTAGCTATAGCTAGCTACCTCGATCGAGCGAGCTTGGACGCTCAATTAATTTGCCATTCATATTTGGTATGATCTCGGATTAAAAGCCAACCGGCCTTGTGCCAGTATATGATGTCGACATTCTTTGGAATTGGACCCATCAGAATTATCACCTCCTTAATTTGGAACCACCCATCAGAATTATCACCTCCTTAATACCAGTACGATAATAGTCATTACACTAAAAAGAAAAAAAAATATTTAAAATAGATTATTTACGATAAAAACAATTATTTATGATAAAAATAATTATTTTTACTGAAAATAATTAGTAACAAATAAGCAGTTTTCTTATAGTACTGACGAAGTTATTTGAATTTTTTTATGTATTTTTTTTATCATCTTAAATATTAAAAAAAAATCATAATATTAAAAAATATTTATTTAATTATTAAATTAAAAAAAAAAAAGACTATTGGAGCACGAGATCCAAAACATTTTCCTAATATATATGGTATTGTTATGAACCATATGATGGCTAGGACCACACAATGCTAACGGTAACAGCGCATACATACACATGGCCACGTTTAAGGCACTCTAACATCAAAATAAAGGAATCATTGCATATATTGAAGAGAATATCTTTCCACCGGTCCGTCTGCTATCCTTCTAATAATAGCCATTCAATAAATGTTTGCCACATAGACTCTTCTATTTCATATCTAATGTGCCTACCTATAGCTGATAATGTTGTGCAAAAAGCTCCCTCGTCTCTACTGTGAAATGACAATCCAATCTCTCTCTCATTCAATTGTTTTTCCTCAACTTCGTTTTTATCGCAAAATGGAACAACCACCAACCCCAATGGCCTTCTCTCAAAGCTCCTCCTCCTCCTCACCCACACAGGATAAAGACGTAGCTAGCCAGAAGAGAAAGCTGCCTACCCCACAAGAACTCTAATCCCACTATGAGTCCCAAGGGCTCGACTCCCAATAAGCCTTTACCAAGGTCATAGAGGACTTCTAGCACGCTCTCTACATGGTCATCTTCTCCTTGAGTGAGTGAATATTTTTTTGTTACTGTGCTTTGCTTCAGTCTGTTTATTAGGCTTTCATTAAAAAAAATAAAAAAGAGCTTGAAATGGTAGAAAATGGAAAGTGTTGTGATTCATGGCAGTGGTCCTATTTCTTGGGATTGCTTTCACTCGCATAAGGATAACAATGGGTGGAGGAGAGTTAGCTAAGAATGCTCATGGGTGACGGAGCTTTGTGGGTTTTGTTGTGCTTAGGCAGCTTTTGTGCTGGAATGCTCTGCACTGACAAGTATTTTTTTCTCAAATGGGTTTTGGTTTGGTGGGCAATGGAGCTCATGGGCAACGAAGCTTTGTGGGGGAGAAAAAGCTTCGTGGGTGTGACGAAGCTTGGTGGTGCGATGACATTCAGTTGTGGAGGCGACGAACCTAGTTTGGTGCAATGGTGGTCTGGATTTGGTGCAACGACAGACTGGCTTGAAGAAGAAGATGAAGTTCTATGCTTTGACTTCTCACATTGGTAGGAATTAATTTTTCTTGATGTAATCAGATGATATCAATTTTATTGTATATAGTTTAAAACTTCTTACCTATCATATTTTGATTGAGGGTTGTTAAATGCTCATCACCAACCCAACGAGTCAGAAGCCGAACTCTATATTGAATTTCCAAATGAGAATAACTTCAAACAGGTATATCCGTAGTTTAGAGAACAACGGCAACCAACGAATGTGGGCCACGTAAAGGATGTATCTCTAAGTTGGTGGGGTGCGCTATAGAGGAAAAACAAATTATCAGGGGTCACATGTGAATGATGAGACCGAACCCCCCCTCTCTCTCTCCCCTTCCATCTCCTTCACGAACCCTAACCCCTCTCTCTCTGATTTGCAGAACCGAAACACGATTTGAAGACTAAGTCGATTTTCTCAGGATTTGAGAATCGAAACACGATTTTTTTTTGGACTACGTCGAAACATGATCACTTAATCCCTCTCTCTCTCTCTCTCTCTCTCTCTCCCCCTCTCCATCCTCGATTTTCTTAGGATTTGATTATATTTATAAGTTGTCTGAATATTCTTTTAAGATCCATTATAAGTGAAAACACAGTGAGATACTCTTTGGAAAGCCTTGAGATCTATATAACCCACCATCAATTCAATTTACTTCAAAATTTGAAAACTCAAATATGTTTTAGACAATTGCTAGGGAAAATGATCAACTTGCAGTTCTATCAAGAGCTGTTGTTCTGGGGAATGAAAAACTTTGGTTGCAAGGTTTTTTTTCACTGCAAGCGATACTTGTATTATTAACTTCCATCTACACCGATCAAAAAAATGAAAACTATAAGTTTCTACGACAATGCAGAAACAATGCTTAAATTTATATAAGATTGTGTAGTTGATTAAAATTTTTGCTTCAAATTTTATTGTATATGAAAGATTATATCTTGGATTCCATGGGGTGCAACTTCAGATGCCGGTATGCAACCCTGCTAGGTACAACCGACTGTGCAACCGGTTGACACAATCTCGTTTTTTATTCGTATATCGGTAATCTCCTTCCCATAATCTTTTATATTTAAAAAAAAAAAAGTCAATTGGCATTGTCCATTCATCTGCAATTTGCAATCTCCGAGAAAAGCCGCCTTACGATTCTAGTAAACTTGCAGAGAATCGATTTTTGAATCATTGTTAGAGTGAAATTCGGGAAGAAGCATTTCGTTCTTTCCATCTTTAATTTTTCGTTGTTAGAGTGAAACTCGGAGCATTTCATCCAAGAAGAAAAACACTATTACTAGTTATCATTTTTTTATTTAAAAAAAAAAAGGAAGGGAAAATACTTACAATCATTTCTGGCAATGAGTCCAAATTTTGGGAAAAAATCTTTGATAAAATCTACAGCTGCACTACCCACCAAGATAAGAACAAGAAGATATTTGTGTGGGGGAGAGAGAAAGATATTTGTGTAGTACCTGCTTCAGCTAGCAAGAAGCTACACTAAGTGACCTGGAGAGATGGAGGAGGAGAGGCACCTTTGAGTTGTGATCAAACGAGAAGAAAGGTTGGTGCATTCTTTGCGCAGCTAATTAATTATTAGTTGGATTTTTTATATTATTTGTAGATCCAACAGATGAACTTGCAGATTTGGATTCGAAGATAAACCTTATGGAACTTCCATCATTGTAATAGAAGAACTCGATCGGTTTCTGAAGGAGAATTCAACTGCTGCGAGCTTGACCGGGGTATTGAATTTACGAGATATTAAACTCGCACTGCACCGAAGAGAGACTAAAACTGTGAAATCGAGAGGAAGAAAGAGAGAGGAAGAATATGGTAAGAAAAAATTGACAGTGATAAATTGAGAGAACGAAATGAAGAGAGATGTAAAAAAAAAAAAAATTTTATTATCCGGTTTTGCGGGAGTTTCTCAGCCAATTGCAAATAGAATTTTTCCTTCTATAAAGGAGATAAGCATTTCTACGGTATGACCAGTTTTAGTCTAGTCTCATATACTCAGCTGACGTGTCATTCTATTAATGGTTTTCGATAAAATCCCGTCATAAGATTCACCTGTCTAAAGCAGTTATGTTTCCAAATTTATGTCAATAATTTTTGGACCCTTCTAGAGTCACCGTAGGGGGCTCCCGCTAGTGTACTCGAAGTGTTTTTTTTTTTTTTTTCATTTTTAACATACATTTTTTTAATATTTTTAAATATTTTAAAAAAATTAAAAAAAAATCCCATCACTATTAAAAAACATTTTTTAATAAAAAAATAAAAGAAAATAAAAAAAATAAAAAAAAAATCCCAACGGGAGCTCCCATCGGAAAAACTAGTATTATCCATAATTTTTCTCACACAACTAACTCGTACGTACGTATTTAATCACCATCAATTACATCTTTTTAGATCTCCAGCGCCATTAATGGCCTTTGGAAGTAAAACACGCATACGTATACATTTCTTTTTAAGAAAATGATTAACCCACAATATTTTATACAATACAATAATATGTTAAATTAAAAATATTTTTATAAAATTATATTACTTTTATAAAATATTTTATAAAAAGATTCTTTATTTAACACATTATTATATAATATATTGTACAAAATGTTATAAATATATCATTACTCTTCTTTTTATATATACAATAAGTAAATAATTTCAAATCTAGATATTTTATTAGAATAATCGAATTATATGCCGTTAGGTCATCAATCTCTTGATATATATATATATATATAAATAAAGGGTATGTGTATATAAAATATATACACATAGTATATATAAAATACTATGTGTATAATTTAAAAGATAAATCTTAATATAATTTACTTTAAAAGATAAATCTTAATATATAAAATATATCCCATAGCATTATTGAGCATTTAATATATATAACATGAGAAATTTATTCAGACAACTCTCTTTCTTCATAGGGTGGCTCTATAGCCACTGCTGTGAGTTTTTGCTAGGGGCTCTTATTAATGTATTTTGGATTTTTTTTTTTTACTTTTTTCACATGTATTTTTTTAATATTTTTTAATATTTTTAAAAAGAATAAAAAATTTATATAATTAAAAAATATTTATTTAATCATTAAGTAAAAATTAAATTAAAAAGTCACAGCAATAGCTCCCAATGGGAAGAGCAGCATTTTCCTTATTCATAAACCCTAAGGGGATGTTTGATTATAATTTTCATCTCATCTCATCTCATTTCTTTTCCAAACATGACTTAAACACAAACACTTTCAAATTAATTATTACAACTTTTCAAAATTTTCAAATAAGAAAAAAAAAATTCAACTTTTTTAAATCTCAAAATAAAAATAATATTTTAACTTTATAATATTTTTATTAACTCTTTATCTTTTATTTTCTAAAATTAAAAAAATACTTAACTCAAACTATCTCACTATTATTCACAAACTATCTTACTATTATTTACAAAATTCTTATCTTATTTCATTCTCCAAACATATCTAAATAAAAAATTATAGACATTCAATTCAAATCCAAGTAAGATACTCGGGCTTTTAAAATGTCTATAAATGGTTCATGACATCGTATTTTATACTGGCAGAATCAACAGAATGTCTTCTTCTTTAATTTTTTTGGTGCAATTTTATTTTTTATATTTCTTACAGGAATACGAACTCCACGTGGCAGAAAACTGATATTTTATGCCCCGAGGCTCCACCGTCATTACTGCAAATTCTCAAATTCTTTAACCCCGAGACAGGAACTCTTCTCCCTTTCAAAGATTCAATTCAATTACCGTTTCCATCCCCTGCTGCCAAAGTATTTCATTCAAAGAAAAAGAAAGTTAAAATGAAAAATCTTTAAAGCTAAGGGATTCTCTGATTGATTCTGAGACTTCAAAGTAACCGCTTTGATGGATTGGAACAAAATTGGATTAAATGGGTGTTTCTTTTCATGGCTTGTGGGCTCTATGCCTCTGCTTTTATTTTTGGACATTTAAAAGGTGAATGCCGTTGGGTTAATTCTTTTATTCATTTGCTTTGGTGGGTGGCCTTGAATATGTCATTCTGGTGGTTGCAGGTGGGAAGAAATTATAAATTTGTGACCTTTTCAAATTATCTTTTGAAGGTTTTATTTGGGTAGGCTCGAATTTCGATAATTCCAGATGATTTCTTTCAAGTGAGATTCAAGAATATTAGTGGGCTTTCTTTTCTGATAAGAAATTTGTCTCAAAAAACTGTGGAGTTGAGGTAAATTATGCTAAACTTATATATTGGTTTTTGTAGTTTTGTTTTCGTTTGATGTGAAATTTGATGCCTTCCCAATTTCTTGGGTTGAGGTTTCATTTACATGTTTGTTTGCACAATAATTGGGATATGTTAGTGGGATATTTTGGTTGGCATATTATGTTTCTCGTGCAAAGCGTGAACTTTATTGTATGAGAATTGGTCTGATTGATCATTCCCTTAGCACAGATTAGTGAGTTTGTGTAGTGGCTATATATACTTTATTTGCGTAACGGATTTATTGATTTACCGTTGGTGGTGGTGTTGGTGATTGGAGATTTTGGATTGTATTCAGGCAATATGAATCAGAATAGGACCAAAAACCAGAGGAGCAGAGAAATTAGACAGAAATTTGGGAAGGTGATAAAGTGCTTCTGCCCCGGGGAGCAGTTAGGAGCAGTAGATGAAATAATTAAGGATTATTCCGAAATTGCGTATTCTTCTAAAGCTGGTGAGATTGGAAAGAAGCTGGATACTGGGAATATAGAAGAAGCCGAGTCATCTCTGCGTGAGAGTGGTTGTTTGAACAACGAGGTCGGTTTCCGTTTTTTGGCTTTAAAGTTTGCTTATCTTTTAAATAATCACTCTACTTTTTCTAATTTACTCCTGGGTTGACGCTATCTAGCTTATATAGTGTAATTTGTCTTGGATTTGAATTAGTTTTTGGAAACTCAGTTTCAGGTACTTTAGTAGTCAGTAATTGTAAATGTGCAGGTAGGTAGTTGAGAATCAGAGTGATCTAAGCTTAAATCTGTAGTGTTCTCAAACGAAGCACTATTATTTGGCAACAATTACGTTAAGAAAGCATCTACATTTATGGAGGCCATTGCTGCTTTTAGAATCTATATTGTAGTCCATCATGCTTTCTGATATACATTCTTTTGCACCTTCTTTTAGCACTAACAGTGTTTTCAATTTGAGGCTAAACATAAAGATTTTCTCCACATCACATGATGAGCACTGTCTTTCAAGGTTTGCACTCGTCCTATCAACAACCACTGCTTCTAATTTCCACGATACACACATTTATTTCTTTTTCTTCTTTTCTCCACTTTCTACCTGTCCATTTTTTACACCTTGGTTCCAATAATATGGTATTGGGACGTGTTTAATTATTTGATCCTCAAAAAATGCATGATGGAAATGATTAAAATTGACTTTTGTGCATAATTTTTTTGATAAGTTGTTCTGTGTTTGTAAGATCACGATGTCTGTACATGCAGGAAGCAAGAGCATTATCAGGAAGATATGAATATCAAAAAGGAAACATAGAAGCTGCTTTACACGTATTTGAAGGAATAGATATTGCTGCAGTGACTCCTAACATAAAAGTCACCCTTGCTAGGAAAGGACAACGTCGTAAGAGACGTTCTCAGAGTTCTACTGACCCATCTCTGTCTTTACATGCTGTCAGCTTACTCTTGGAAGCAATCTTTCTCAAAGCAAAATCATTGCAGGGTCTTGGGAGGTTTACAGGTATTTCCTTTATGTTATACAAATATTTTCTATTTGCTTTCTGAATTTGTCAAAGCTGCTAGTTATCTTTGCACATTTTCCTAATCTGTAGATTGCTTTCCTTTTAGTTTTTCCTGGTGATAAATTTGTGGGCATGGTTTATGTTTGGGTACCGTTGTCATGAGGTTTCCTTTTATATTGCTTCTTGAAAACTATCATTTGTTATTTTATAAAGGGAAAGTGCTGGCTGCGTTTGTTATGGGGAAAACTTCCGACTTCTTCAACAGTCTCATTTTATTTTGCATTTAAATTACTTTTATTACTTTAGTCATGGATTCTTTTGATTTTTCTAGAATCAGCGGTGACTTCTTAACATGTTTTTGCTCACCCAAGGAAACAGGGACTGTGATGAGTATGATCTTAGAGTGAAAGCTATTTATTTAGTAACTCTCAGAGTCTAGAGCAGACTTGAACAACCTTTACTATTTTTAGCACGTTTAGTAAACACCCAAGTGCCCCACTATTTGCACAGGTGATGTTAATGACGTTGATAAAACCAATTGGAATCTTAATGTTCCTTGGAACACTTACTTTACATGTCATCAACCAATTGGAATCTTAATGTTCCTTGAATGCTTAGTTTACATGTCATCCCACTCTGGTATTCATTAAAAAAAAATACTCAATTCCCATCATTTTATTTGTTACCCCTCATTCTAGAGTCTTTCCACTTAGCATGTCATGGTTGGCTGAGAATCTGGCCAAACGATGATCATTTGATTGTAAAAATATTAAACAAATAAGGGAAAATGGAATTCTTGAGCTTCACAATCAGAACATCATTGTGTAGCTAATTCACGTTTGGAATCATCCTTGCAGATGCTGCTCAATCTTGCAAAGTTATTGTCGACATAGTTGAATCTTCATTACCAGAAGGCTTGCCTGAAAACTTTGGTGCTGACTGTAAATTGCAGGAGACTCTAAACAAGGCTGTGGAGTTGCTTCCAGAATTATGGACGCTTGCTGATTCTGCACATGAAGCCATTTTGTCATACAGGCGGGCACTCCTCCATCATTGGAATCTTGATGCAGTAACCATAGCTAAAATCCAAAAAGAGTTTGCCATCTTTCTTCTGTACAGCGGAGGTGAAGCAAGCCCCCCAGATCTCCGCTCCCAAATGGACAGTTCATTCATTCCCAGAAACAATATAGAAGAGGCTATACTTCTGTTAGTGATACTACTGAGAAAAGTTTCTCTCAAGAGAATTGAGTGGGATCCATCAATCCTGGATCACCTTTCATTTGCTCTATCTGTGGCAGGGGATTTGAAGGCTTTAGCTAATCAAGTTGAAGAACTGCTTCCTGGAATCATCAATCAGAAAGATAGGTACCATACTCTGGCTCTCTGTTATTATGGAGCAGGGGAGGACTCAGTTGCTGTGAATCTACTTAGAAAGTTGTTGAACGGAACTGAGGATCCAAAATATCTCCCAGCTTTATTAATGGCATCAAAGATTTGTGGGGAATACCCGAATCTTGCAGAAGAAGGGATAAGTTTTGCTCGCAGAGCCTCTGAAAGTTTGGACGGTGAATGCAATCAATTAGAAAGTATTGCCCATTTTTTATTGGGCATCTCACTTTTGGCATATTCAAAATCAGTTTCTGCTGATTCAGACAGGGTCTCAAGGCAGTTTGAGGCAGTTCAGGCCCTGGAAAAGGCTGGGGGAGTGAGAGGAGTGAGTGACCCCTTTATTCTATACCATCTCAGCCTAGAAAATGCTGACCAGAGGAAGTTAGATGCTGCACATTTTCATGCAAAGCGCTTGCTGAAACTGGAAGGTGGCTCTAATGTCAATAGTTGGTTATTATTGGCCCGGATATTATCAGCTCAGAAACGGTTCATGGATGCCGTAACTGTGATTAATGCTGCACTGGATCAGTCGGGAAAATGGGACCAGGGAGAACTGTTGCGAACGAAAGCTAAACTTCAACTTGCACAGGGTCAGTTAAAAATTTCCATAAACACCTATACTCAGCTTCTTGCCATTCTTCAAGTTCAGCGCAAAAGCTTTGATTCAGGGAAGAAGCTTAGTAAGGTTTGTTAATTAGCTTTCCCATTTGAGCTCCAATATTTTGACATAGAATTCTTGTTACCTTTTGCTTAAAATCTGTTCATTTTCCGTTGTGTTTTGGAGTTAAAATCTGTTCATTATAGCATCAGATGCATTTGAGTTTCTTTAAAATTAGATCTGGAGAGCACTTTTGAAAACTCACATCATTGTATGGTCATGTTATTATATCTGTGTACTTGTGCTTGGTATGAGGAAAATGGGAGATCTAATTATCTGGTATTCTGTAAGTGACCAGCAGAGAGAGAGAGAATAAAGGAATTCTACAAATGATTGTATTTATTTGAGACATTTATGACAAGGTTCTTTTCTTGGGAAAGAATATTGGAAACAGTGGGTTCTTGCTGTTCGATTGTGCCATTTAATACCACACTAAAGTTGTTAAGCTATATCTTTGAAGAATGTACAGTCCTCTTCATATATATATATATATATATATACACATACATACATACATACATACATATCTTTGAAGAACTAGGCTCATTCTTCAGGGAGAGACAAAGGGAAAAAAGTATTAGTGGCGCAATTATAGATTTAGCCATGCCCCTATCAGTTCAAAGTCAAATGATGAAAAAGAAAAGGAGCTAGTGTCTTCTTTCCTGTCTAAATGAGAATGGGGGATAATTGCAGTTCTATATTCTTAATACAGTTTCCATTACAAAAAACAGCCCCCTTTTTCTCTTTTTATTTTTTAACTTCAACTTTCCGATTTTTGGCAGAGCAGCAAAACTCCCGCTAAGAGTCTGGAATTGGAAGTATGGCATGATCTTGCATATGTCTACATAAGCCTGTCACAATGGCTTGATGCTGAGATTTGTCTTTCTAAATCCAAGGCCATCTGTTCTTACTCTGCTTCTAGATGTCATGCCACAGGTATATCTATATTGTCACCATTCTATTATTTTTCTTGCTTCCAATTATTTCAATGATATTTTAAATGCCCTTCTTTTGGGAAAATTTCCTAGTGGTCCAATTTGTCGGGTTCGTCTGATATTCAATACACAAAACTGACTTAATGTTTTCGCAAAGTACCAAAAATATGATTTACTCAAGTTTTTTCTATTAGAAACAAGAGAGAAAAATGTTTATGGAAAAGGAATTATCTGTAAATATGAATCTTGTTTAGTGATAGCCCTTGTCCATGCTACCAAACTTGAACTTATAGGCTCTAGTAGACTGATGCCATCATTTCTTAAATCTGAGATTTCCATCTGAGCTAAACCGCTGCTCGCAGGGCTTGCCAATTTATACTCCTTTTCATTCTGCCCTCTAGTTTTTAAGTATTCAGTTGCAATTCCAGAAAAAGAAATTAATTGGAGCATTGCTTTAAAAACTGGTATTTTTGGGTTTTGTTTTGGCCGAGCCCTCGTATTGAAAAGATTGGAACTTGAATTACAGGTGTACTATATGAAGCAAAGGGCCTTTACAAAGAAGCTCTAAAAGCTTTTGGAGATGCTTTGGATATTGATCCCACCTTTGTTCCAAGCTTGATCTCCACAGCTGTGGTTCTCAGGAAGCTTGGAAACCAATCACATGCAGTTATGCGAAGCTTTCTGATGAATGCATTACGGCTGGACAGAATGAATCATTCTGCATGGTATAATCTTGGATTATTTTATAAAGCTGAGGGCACTGCATTGTCATTACAAGAAGCTGCTGAATGTTTTGAGGCTGCAGCTTTTCTTGAAGAGTCTGCACCAGTTGAACCCTTCAGATGACCAGTTTCACATAAAACAATTACTCTTGTAATCCCTCAAAATTCTCTCCTCTCTGATTACCGTCTTCTTATATGAATCTTCAGTGTTGTGGTTTAAAGTAAAAAAAACAATAAAAAGAAAGTTCAGTTTCATGCTAGAAAGATGCACTATCTGGTGGTACACAAACAGATTGTTGTTGACATATCATACCTTCAGAATATGACTAATGTAAACGTAATGTAATACGTTAGATTGTAAAGTAAATTGTATTAGAGCCCTGCCGGAATATATGTTTAAGAAAGATTATTTTTTAATTTGTTACAGTTCGTATAGAATTAGACGATCAGAGTTAATTTAGGATCATGAGTTGCATGCTTTTATTTTAAACTCCATCTTCTTAGCATTAATTGACATAATTGTCAAATTAATTTGAGTTATTATCGTTTTATAAAATTTTTCACATTTGGCACATTATATCCTATTTTTTGAAAAAACCGATTGTATTTACATGCTACGTGTTTCTCTGTGATTGGTAAAGACGTGCTAAACAACAGTGACATCATCAAGTTCCATTTGAATGGAGGGATCATTTGATATCACAAAGAAATTTCATAAAAGTAAATCTATAAATTTGCATGATTTCATATGAAACGTTAGATCTATTTTATAATAAAAATAACTTTAGAATCTAATATGTCACATCAAATTACGTTAATTTGTAAGTTTACTTTTATAAAATCTTTTCGTGGTTGAAAGTATTTCTCAACATGTATGAACTCAGTGATCATTGTGAATCTTTTTGTTACTAGTTTGAGAAATGATTGAATTCTAGAGACCACAACAGCCATTTTTCCTTTTTATTCGAAGTTTGTATACTAGAGCAGGTCATTAAATATTGTTTTTATTGTATGAATGAAAACTGAAACAATAGGATAAGAATAACGTCAATTAAAGCTATTCAATAGGAAGAAGGCAAATTTTTAAGAGGGATGCTGCATCAATACCTGTAAATAGGCATGGGGAAATGAGTTGTGCATTCTAAGTTCTCATTCTCTGGCCGATATTCCATGGATTTTCATCCTCCCCATAAAAGATTAAAACCCATCCAAGACTCTTCATTTATGGAATAACGGATAATTCTAAAAATTGGGTTGGTTAGGCTACCGCAATGCTTCCAAATAGAGCCATTAAACAAGAAAGTAAAGTGCTTTTTTTATTTATTATTATTTTAAATACAATAAAACTTTGTTATACGAATGAGATAAATAAATTGTTTTACATTTGGAACTCTTTTTAATGGCTTATGTGCTTATTTCAAGTGATCTGTAAACAACTCATAATAGAAGGAAAGAAAGACTTGTACACAACTTCAAATTTCATTACAATCTAAACTGGAAAAATGGATTTACTCCAATTCAGTAAGTTCTCGAGCATGCATCACTCACATCAGACATATTAATGGCTAAATTGGAAGGGTCAGTAATCAACCCCACTAACTGTAGAACGCATGAATTCTCACAAGGACATTGCATTTTCCCATGATGTTTAAGAATCTTGATATCCTATCTCAAGCATATTGATGGATGTGTTTTCCAAATATTTTTGTTTCCATTTCAAGGGATATTCTACTCTCAATTCGGTGGCCAAAAATAAGTGTTATCTAGTATACTGAAAGCCAAGCAGATCGAATATGCTCAAAAGAAAAACTAGTAATAGTTGTAGTAGTATAGAGACCGAAACTAAAGTTGCTGAAAAGAGTTGAAACAGATATTTAGCAAACCGAAAAAGTAAATAAATTAGACTTAGAAAAAATAAAGAAATTAGACAGCGGTGAGCATGGAGGAGAGATTAAAATAATGACAATAATACAAATATATTTTGGCTCATAATAAGAATAAAAAAGCACACAAAATGGGACCTGCTCATACCAAATATAAAGTAAACTTCAAATCTTCCTCTTTATAGAAAGATAAACGAACCAATATGCTGCTACTGAAAACTTCTTCTCACAATATAACAACAGCAATGCTACTGCCTACTACCAGCAAAAATAAAGCAATCAAACCTGAGAATAAAGCAATCCAAGCAATCCTTGTTCTGTCGCCATCATTGCCTAGAGTATCACAATAGGGCAAGTACAACCTAGTTTGTAACCAATAGAAATGCAACTACCGGATTACTAGTGTTAAGCCTGCCTAGACTGAGCACCACCATATCCAGCACCATAACCCCCAGTGGCTTGTGAAGGGTCAGATCTCCATCCTGTATTGGAGTACCCTGAGTTTCCATTTGTGTCACCATAGCCACTTCCCAAGTAACCACCACCAATCCCCTGTTGCTCGGTTCCACTAGCACCACCACCACCAGCATTGTTGCTTGGGGCATTTCCACCACGCCCCCCTGTAGCTCCATACCCACCAGAATAAGAAGCATCACTTCCACCATAGTTACCATATCCATAAACTTGATTCCCATACCCAGAAGCCCCACTTGGTGATTGACCCCTTGGAGCAGACATAGGACCGCCACTACCTGGAGAATTCCAAGAAGCTGTGGCTCCAAACCCTGCATTTCCACCATAGCTTGATGCACCATACCCAGGAGAAGTTTGGCTGCTCCAAGTATTTTTGAGTGCACCTGGCGCCCCACTTCCATAACTAGCATTAGGGGCATTGGGGTTTCCATATGCTCCAGCAGGATTGCCAAATCCAGTATTTGCACTACCATAACCACTAACACCATAACCACCATAACCTCCATAACCATAACCTGGTCCACCATAGCCAGAGTATGGTGGGAAACCACCGGCAGTAGTTTGAGGCTGCATAAATCTACTGCCATCTGTCCGACCATCAAACATATTTGAATTTGCACCAGAGGCATTGTAACCTTGATAGCCCCCACCTCGGACCCCACCACCACCAGGATTCGCATCTTTTGGAAGAGCTCGTTTGACCTCAACTGATTTACCATTCAAGTCATGGAAGGTTTTGTGAAGAACTCTATCAACTGCATCCTCAGTGTCAAATGTTATGAAACCAAAACCACGAGGCCGTTGCGTATTCTGGTCATACATTATTACCACATCAGTTACTTGTCCATAATTTTCAAAATACTCACGAAACCCATCTTCTGTCAGATTGGAAGGCAGCCCTCCAACAAATATCTTTTTGGTCTTAAAATTTCCTCCCCCTCCAGAGGTTCTGCCAGCATTAAAATTTCCAGTTCTAGAGGAGGTCTGCTGCTCCTCTCTTGATAAAGCCCTTTTTGCCTCCACCTGTGTAGCCAAAATAGAATATAAACAACTTTGTTCATAAGTAAGATAAAATTAATTAATAGGAAAGAGGGAGTAACACCAGTACACAGGAAGTATACAACTGATCTATCATCCACCTAACTAGCAAAAGGACAACGTGCTAGAAATTCATGAAAGGTAGAAATAGAAGACTACCCTATTGTGGACTACTATCCAATTATATAGAGTATCAAGAAAGGATGACTTGAGCCCCAACACCATTTTTCCCAGTCTTTGAAACTACACTCGTATCTTTCCCTCCAAATACACTACAGCAAACATACCGGTGTGATCTTTTGCATACAAGCATCTTATTTCTGTGCAGACATGGATCCAGAGAAAAAAAAAAACGTTGTAACAAGTTTATGTACAAATTTGGATGGTTGTTCTTTAGAAAATTTCACTTCTTTGTGTGTACATTTGTTAATAAACAACTTTTTAATCCATGCCATCTCTCCATGATAAACACACGAAAGGCCATATGAATCATGGCCATTGTAAGCGGCTTGGGCATTCTATGTATTTATAACAAAGTCTTTTTTCAGTTTAAGATCTCAAGGAAACGAAGAAGGCTCCCAGCTCAAACTGGAGTAACTTGATAATAATAAACGATTGTATTAATAATAATAGGCATAGCCCAAGTACACAAGATGGTATACAAGAGATAGCACCTATCTAGGAAGAGACAGGATTCCTCAAACTGGAGTAACTTGATAACGAGATACTACGATTTTTTTCCTCACGGAATAAAAAATATGAAATAAGAATTTATTAATTCTAGTCAACAGCAACTCAAATTCAATCAGGCCCCAAAAACCTAAATCCCGTGAACAGCCAAATACCATATATAACCGACATAACCAAGGAAAATGAAACTAGACCAGATTACCACAAATGCCAACCCAAAAGGACATTTAAAAACGCTCGAACATAAAAATTAACAGCCGAAGGCACAAAAAGGCCGACCAGAATTAAAAGAAAATCAAATGGAAATTAAGCAAAGAAAACAACGAGAAGGAAGGTGAATCAGACCGTGCGGCCATCGATGGTGTGCCTATCCTGGAGGACACGGTCAAGCACAGAGGGGTCGGAGAAGACGACGAAGCCGAAGCCACGAGGGCGGCCGGTGGGCTTGTCGCGCATGATGACGGCCTGGGAAACCTGACCGTACTGGCCGAAATAGTTGGTCAAAGTGTCCTCAGTGGTGTCCCACGCTATTCCTCCTATGAAAACCTTTCCTTCGTCCGAGTCCATCTCTCTAGACTCTCTGTTTCTAACGCGAGACACAGAGGCAGAGACAGAGAGACAGATAGCGAGAAGGTGAGAGAGCAGAGCGTTGGTCGTCTCTCGAGGAGGGAAGGGATTCTGGTTAGGGTTTTGTTTGTAAACGACGCCGTGTTGTATTAAAGTCATATTGTACTAAATAATACTATAGATACGTTTGGATCAACAAGGGGTGGTGGCGCAGTTGGCTAGCGCGTAGGTCTCATAGCTTCTGAGTGATCCTGAGGTCGAGAGTTCGAGCCTCTCTCACCCCATTTTTTTAAAATTTATTTCCTTAATTTCCGAAGAAATAATAATAATAATAATAATAATGATCTTATAATAATAATAATAATAATAATCTTATTATTGGAATACTTTATAATGTAAGTAAATAATCTTGTAATCCATTGTTATTTATTATTATTATTAAGATTTTGTTATATATCAGCTACTATTCACTCCTATACCAATACTTGATAGTTTTTTTTTATAGAGTGATGTATTTTTATAGGGTGTAAGGTATGAAGTAGTGAATAATAGAATAATAATTATTCTTTTATTATTATTGTTGTTGGTAACAGGATTACTACAATTACTACTCAGGTCTTAGTATTGGCATTGGTTTCATCAAAATTATCTCTAAAATTTGATGAAAAGTATATAATTTTTATAAATTCAAAATCTTTTTAGCCATAACCCCATATTGAATTAACCATTGAATACATCAAAATAATAATATAATATTATTTTGTTAATAAAAATATTTTTTTTCATATTTTACAATTACACTAATCATATGTTAATTAATAATTTAATTTGATTCTTACATTATTATTACAAGACAGTTGGAGATTAAACGTAAATAAAAAAGACATTTAGAGATTAAAAGTGAATAAAAAATAGATTTGATGAGTGAATGGTAACCCTTCAAATTTGAAGAAATTTATCCATTTACTGTAATTCAAAACTTCCTGCTTATCTATTTGACTAATCCAATACAGTTCTACTTTAATAAAATTACTTTTGACGAAATCAATACCAATACTTAAGATTGCAAATGGCCACCTAAAAACTCATTATCTTAGGTGCATGTTGTTGTAAATATCAATATTTACATTTTCTTTTCACGACATTGCTAATATACATCTTAACATGCTTTCAAGAAAATCAAAAACTGATATCGTGAGAGAAGAGTAGGATAAGAGTATAATATATAACGTAATTTCTATGAATAACTCTGGAGAACGGCCCCGGGTGCACCTGACGTTGGCTTTAAAAATGTCAGGTTTGAAGTAAAAAAAGGACGTTCTTATTGGAGATCAATTCAGGGGCCTTTTCGGAAGAAAGAACAAAATATTTTGTTTTGATGCAACGAGGCAATTATCTAATGGTAAAGTTGAACTTGAATAACGGAATAAGATTTTGTTACGGCGTTAACTTGTACAATTGGTGCTATTAGATAATTCACAATAAGTTCTCTATAAATTTCTCTAAAATTTAGCTAAAAAATACATTTTTAATTTTTTTTTTAATTTTACTCATCTTTCAAAAATCTCATATATTTAATTTCTTATCATTTATCTATTTTATTAAAATAATATTTTTCTCTTATTTTTTTATTACTTTTTTTTCTTACTTTCATTTACAAATTTAACTATTTACTATTTTATATTTTTTCTTATGTTTTAAACTATTACTCTCTAGCGAATAGTTTAAACAAAAATTAAAATTATTTTTTTACATTTTCGTCATTATTTAAATTATTTTTAAAATTATTATTTAAAATTATAATAAATATGAGTATAAGAAAAAATACAGATGATTGAAAGAAAAAATTTGTTTTATTTATTAGAATAAAATATTTATAAAAAATAATTTAAAAATAAATAGTAACTCTTTATATTTAGAGAGTTACGGTTCGTTCACAATCACATCCCAAAACCTTTTCTTAAAATAAGACCTTTTCTTAAAATAGGAAACCAGATGGAGAGGGATTATATAAAAAAAAAAGTTAAATTTCTTTCTTAAAACAGAGAATTAGAAACTTTAGACATCCGGAAGGATGCTTTTATTGATGGAAAACACTACTATGCCTACTTTATTTGACATTTCTATTTGACCGTTGGTCAATTTTTTTTTTTTTTTTAACTTAGTAATTAAGGAAGTGATTTTGAATGTATTGATGTATTTTTTTTATTTTTTAAATATATTTAAATATATTAAAAAAATATAAGAAGAAAAAAAAAAAAAAAGTTTTTACGCTAGGCGGTATGCCCAGCGGTCAAATTGGGACGGCAGAGTAGCCGCACCCTTTATTGATAACAGGGTCTGTTTTATTTTAAAGTCATTTTAATTTTTTTATTATTTAAAAACTTAAAAAGAAAAAGAAAGAAACATGATTATGCAAAGTCAGAAGAAAAAAAAATAGAGTAGCTCTACAGTCACTGTTGAAAGCTTTAAATATATATTTTTTTAAATTTATAATATTATTAAAAAAATACTTATTTAATCATTAAGGTCTCGTTTGTATTCGTAACTCATCTCAACCTACTTCAACTCATCTCATTTCATTATTATAATTTTATCAAATTTTCACATAAAATATAATAAATAATTCAATTTTTTCAAATTTCAAAATAACTTTTTCAAATTTTTACACAAAATATAATAAATAATTTAATTTTTATTCTATTATTTACAAATTATTTTAACCTATTTCAACTTATCTTTAAATCCAAACTATTTTTAAATTAAAAAAAAAAAGAAAACTAGAGGTAACTACCAAGTAGCTTTTTCCATAAATAAAAAAGGGACATCAAATCAATAGTGTGCCACGGGGTTACTGAACCCGGGCCATTCTCTAACGACACTCATTTCTATTGGTATAAAAAAAGAAAGAAAAATGATATACAAAAGTTCTAAATGCATAAAAAATAAAAATAAAATACAGTAGCTGTCAAACCCACATAACAAACTAGCATTCCATGAGTTGCTAATATAATTCTTTTCCATACGAATTTTACGAGCTGGTCTATTTTAGTTATTGGCGTGGATGGTATGTCAATTATACTTGCTTGCAACTAGAATGATGTTGTAAGTGATTTCAAAGAAGGGATTGAAGATCTCACAAAAAATTATCTCAAGATAACAAGTAACAGTGCACCCGTCACTCTTATCTCTTTTAGTAGAGATTTCACTGCTATCAGTTGTGGTTTCATTGTTACGAACACTTTATTTCCATATTTTAAGATGGCGTCCTTTTAAGATATAGGTGAAAATCAAGAAATTAGTCTTAAAAAAACTTTTTGTTTTCATCACTTTGTATTATTGTTATTGTTCTGGAATGTTTATTAGGAAATCTCATTCCCTCCTCTTGTATCATCTTATCTAATGAAATATAATTGCTATTTTTAACTAATGTTGTAAGTATCACATATAATGTTACTTCAGTCAAAATAAAAAAGAAAAATGATATTCTTAGTCATTAATTTTATCATCTCTAATCACATTAATTATGTATTATATTATATAATATTTTATATGCCAATCATTTAAATGAGCAGTCACTTAAAATATAACACCTTAATAAATATGGCCGATAATAAAATAAGAATAATCTTAATAACAAAAATATAAAAATATAAAAAAAAAATTCTACTCAATAATCCTAGACCACATATCTATTGAGGAAAATAAAATAAAATGATTAAAGATAAAAACCCATATTGACATGTATGTGGTTAAAACTTAAAACAATTCAATTTAAAAAATCTAATCTCGAAACTCTCTCTTTAGGTTGTGTTTGGATGTTGAAGTGAGTTGAGTTGAGTTGAGTTGAGATGATAAAATATTGTTAGAATATTATTTTTTAATATTATTATTATTTTAGGATTTGAAAAAGTTGAATTGTTTATTATATTTTATGTTGGGATTTGAAAAAGTTGTAATGATGAGTTGAGATGAGTTGAGATGAGTTTGGGATCCAAACTCATTACTCTCTAGAATATATAATTATCTTATTATAATTTTTTTAGATTTTTCTACCCATCATTCTACAATACTACACACTACATATATTTTATTTATATTTTGTTTTAATTTTATTAAATTAATTGAGTTTTTTTACTCATTAATACACTACACATGATAATAGAAAAAAAAAATTATATTTAATATATGGTGTAAGAATAATTAATAAAATCGATCACGATAATCCTCTTGTAATAAATCACACATCATGAGAGAGTAGGGCCCGTACGATGAACAGTCCGGATAAGCTTTCGCACTCAGTTTTTTTGGCCAGATCTCTTTTTACAGGCTGTGATCACAGTCAGTCGCTCTAAAGGAATCCTTAGCTCCAACGGTCACTTCCTCTTTTTCCCTTAAAAAAAAAACGGCAAACCCTAGAAAAGCCTCAACGGCCATTCCTCATGTCTGGCCTTTTTCCTCCCTACCGCTCGCTCCTCTCCCTCTCTCCCTCTCTCTGTGTTTCGTGGAGACAATGAAGACTAGTCAAAACTTCCTTCCCTGCGTGAATTCGTTCGAGGGGAAGTAGGTTTCTCAAATGGGTTGCTTTCTTGTTTGCTTTGGTTCTACAAAAGATGGGAGGAAACAACGAAAACAGAGCCAGAACAAGTTTCATCCCGATGATGATGTAGTAAGTATTTTTTTTCCAGCTTAGGTTCCGGTGTCCGTTTCGTGTTTATCCTTAACCCTTTGTTTGGTTGCTGAGGATACTCCAGAAAGGAACGAGAAAAGGGTCTCGGCATTTTGAAGCTTCCTTCGTTTCCGTTTGTTTGTTGGGTCATGGAAATATAGACAAGGCCATAATCAAAAGGAATCAATTTTATTGAAGCTTTTTTCTCGCTATTACTATTTTTTAATGGTCTTTCTTTTTGTTATTGAAAAGGATCAGAGAGTCAAGTTAATAAAGTAATGCAGTTGATTCTTTACGCCCATTTTCTTAAAGATTCAAAAGATTGGTTTCCTTCTAATTTCCTATGTTTTCTCAGCAGCCAAACGGAGCTAGAGTTGATAATTATTCTTGTTGAATGAAAAAAGAACTGAAATTGAATTCCGAATTTTTTGACAGAGAACTGTAGATTACAAACCTGTGCAATCTGCTATCTCTTTGATACAGGGCACCTCCGAAAATCCCAACACCAAACAGATTTCACAAGTTCGGTTAGTTATCAAATTCCAACTGTTTGGGTTTTACTGTTTCCCAGTCGTTTCTATTTGATAGCAAAATAACTTTTTTGCTAATATTTTTTTTTTTTGTGTTTGATATTAATTGTGATGGGGTTTGTTTGTAGGGATGAGTCTGAAAAGGAGTTGAGCTTTAGGGCCATAAAGAAAGTAACATTTGACTCCAATGTCAAGACCCATGAACATGTTACCTGCGGAGAAGCTCTGGACCTTTTATTGAAAAGTGAAATCGGTGGGAAGGGGGAGGAAAATATAGAAAAACCAAGCCAATCTAAGTCCTCTTCAGAAGATAGTTTGATCACATCAAGCTCGGGATCTTATCCTCCAAATTATCGATACCAGAATTGCAGGGACAGCGATGACGAGTATGAAGAACTAGACTGTGCGGATACTGATCTTGACGACGAAGACGATGATGGTGGACTAGAGGATGATGGTCTATATGCAGATGATGATGAAGGAATTGTAAGATCGAGGAGAACAATTTCTGTGGCTCATGTGTTTACTGAGGAGGCTGATAGCACTAAGCCAATATGTGCTTTGCCTGATGGGGAAATGAAGCCAATTGGGTCTAACCAGTATGCTCGAGATAGGAGTGCTTATGTTCATCCTGTTCTGAACCCAGTAGAAAATCTTACTCAGTGGAAAGCTGTTAAAGCTAAAGGGGAGCCACAACTGAAGCCTCAGAAAGAGAATTTTGTCTCAGATAGAGAAACCCAGGTTTTGTCAGGTTCAGAGCAAAGTTTTAATGGATTATCATTCAGTTTTAATTCGGAAACTGATCAATCTAAGAAGTCAAACAAGGAAATAGCAGTTGATGCTAGCCTTTCCAACTGGTTGGTTCCATCTGAGAGTCCTGTCAATAAGACTAGCAGAAACAATCTTAGTATTATTTCGCCTGAGAAAAGCATGTCACAAGGATCAAACTCATCGAGGTGCCAAGACGATAGGCCTATTTTAGGAGCATTAACTGTCGAAGAGCTTAAACAGTTTTCAGCTTCTTCTACACCAAGGAAGTCTCCGAGTCGAAGCCCTGACGAGATTCCCATAATAGGCACTGTTGGGACCTACTGGAGTCGCGCTGTTCCTGCTAAGGATTTTGGCTCTGCCTCTTCTCTTCCTTCAAAGAAATACCAAACACGACCAGCCAAGTATGTATAGCTACATGTGAAGTAAGGCTTTTGGGAGTTTTGCATTAGTTGTCAGTGTGTTATGATTAAATTTATGGGTATTTAAAATATGGTTGGAAAGAGCTTTGAATAAGGGGCATTGCTGAATCTTACTCTTCTTGTAATCCAGGCGTATGTGAGACGAGCTTGTGACCTGGTCTTCGAGTGTTGTTCTTTAGCAAAAATGTTTTTTAAGGTCAATTGGCCGTGTGACATTTGTTTGCCGTTGTAATTTCTTGGCGTTTGTTAATGCAATTCAATTAATTCTTTTGTGAATGTCAATTTGGCAGTGTTGCATGATGCTGTAATTTCTTGGCATTTTCTTCATTTGGTTGTGGCACATTTTGTTGTTTTTTGTCACAAATATTCATTTTTTTTTATCTGATCTCTTTCCGCTTTGGCAACAGGGGAAGACTGTGTTTTACTATCAAGTTTTGTTCAAGTAGTGAATTCTAGCCAATTTAAAGGATCTTCTAATCAAGTCAAAGATCATTAGTAAATAGTGATAATTGATCTTTTCTAAAATTCTGATTAAGATATGGGAGTCGTGATGGTGTTGAGTCCTACATTAGGAGTGGTTTGGATTTAGATATGAGTTGAGATGGGTTGAGATGGTTTGTGAATAGTAGAATAAAAGTTAAATTATTTATTATATTTTGTGTGGAAATTTGAAAAAGTTGTTTTGAAATTTAAAAAAGTTGAATTGTTTATTACATTTTGTATAGGAATTTGAGAAAGTTGTAATGATTAGATGAGTTGAGGTGAGTTGAGATGAGTAACGAATACAAACGAGGCCCGGAAATTGAGTTATATGTATGATGATCTTATGGACCCTCAGTTTTGTAGCTAGCTTGTTCGTGGTGCAGGTTTGGGGCATGAGACAAGACATAAAATTCTCATATAATCTCATTTTATCTCATTCCATGTTATTTCAAAACATAATATAAATACAAAATTTTCAAACTAATTATTATAACTTTTTTAAAGTTTTAAATAAAAAATAATTTCAACTTTTTTAAATTTCCAAACAAAAATAACATTATAAAACTATATTATTATAATATTTTAACTTTATAGTATTTTTTATTCAATATTTTCTCTATTCTTTTCCAAAACCCAAAAAATACTCAATTATTATCTCACTATTATTCACAAACTATCTTATTACTATTTATAAAATTATCATCTCATCTCACTTTTCCAACCAAGCCGTAAAATTTTGAATTTTGCAAATCAAATCATGTCATATCAACGGTGTAGTTGGTGTGTTTTCCACACCTATTTATTTCTCGAGATTAGCTATCATCTTCAAGGAAATAATCTGATTGTTTGATACTCAGATGAAAAGAAAAACAGGGAGAGAAAGTGAGTTTAGGTTTGAAAGAAGAATATAGCCTCACGGATTCCTTCGAGGCAACTCTTTTGCATGTAATAAAAAAAAAAAATCATTCATTAAATAACCTTGACACAAAAATTGTTATAAAAAAAATTAAATATAAAAATAGATGATTTGATATTAGCTGCTAGCTCATGATGTTAGAATGTTTGAAATGAGGGCAGTTATAAAAACCAGAGCGCGTATTTGCAACCATATCAAACTTCATCGACTTCCCTTCTACAATGAAGGTTCCCTCTGAATATAACCATCGAATCCATTATTATGGAAAAAAGTTGACCAGCTTCAGAAATAGCTAGGGAAGTTTGGTTATGAGATTGTCAACCAGTAGACTCCCACGTAGAATGAAGCTGTCTCTAGCATTCTTCTCAGACGAGCCAATGAACTGTAAGAGAAGAATTGTCGTCGTGTGCTTTCTACCATGATTAATAGATTCTTTGTTAATAATTTTTCCTGGTCTTTTTGTAAATAGGAATGTAGATATTTATGAGTAGTTAGGCTATAGATATAAATGAGTGGAGCAAAATCATGGAAACTGTCGGGATAAATATACCAGGCCCAAGACGCACCAAGTTCAGTCCATGATAAAGCCATCATCAGGAAGCAAGAGAGAAAAATGAGGGGACAAGATAAGTCAGAGCAATAGAGCTCAGGAAGGGAAGTCAGACACGCAAAGAATGGGATGACATAAAGCTGTCATTCCTCACCACTCCCCAGGGGCTGAGCAAAAGGGGACTCTTACCAGAGAAAAATGAGAATCATCTTCAAAAGAGACTCAAAATGGACCATCTTCTCTAGTCCACAAGAGTTCATGGACTCCTCGTATAAAGTGAGGTACGAGAGACTATGAGAGATTGTAAATTATCTCATTCATAGTGGATTTTCCTTCCAAATGACATATAGACGTAGGCCATACGCCGAACTACGTAAATTCGTGTTTATCATTCTTTATTTATATTTCTTGTATTCTTTTACTATTTACCGTTATGGATGTATGTAAGGGTACTGTACCGACTCCCCAAATCGCCATCGTGGACTTCAGACCGCATCCTCGAGGCTTGAATCATTCCCGTGGGTCAGGAATGACTCTTTATCTCTTTCCGAACTGTTGTGCAAATTTATGCATTAATAAACACAATCTATATTAGTTTCTCAATTTTGTATCTTGGCCAACCCTCCATCAACCCTTGAATCTTTCCTCACAATATCTAATAACTTTCTATTACAATTATACCATGTAATCCTTTTATGCAAGTAGTTTTATTCTTTTGATTCTGAAGAAAAGCAACAAATGCTCTCATTATTAGGGACAAAGGAATATATGATAATGTAGTCATATAGACTACTGATCTGCTAAATTATAAAACTATTTATGATGACAATACATTATCAATATCACCTGAGAGTCTTTTTGTCAAAATAAATCCATCAAGTTCCGCAATGTGATGGTATGGAATGGTGAGGAAAGAGGCAGACATGATCCCGCTGACAGTTTAGTAGACACTTGATGCATGGTGGGTCGAGCCATGGGGTTTTCCTGTATGCATACCAGGGCGAGGGACATGGCTAAGAGCAAATCTTGCATGAGAGGACCAGTTGGTAGTGCAAGCCTTTTGTCCAAGACATCTGCAAGGCCCACATCAAATCCTCCAGATTGCAGACATAAGAGGAATTCTTGAGGGTGCTTGCCAACAAATAGTTCTAATGTAACAACTCCAAAGCTGTATACATCGCATTTCTCTGTTACCTTCATTGTAGAAGCAAGCTCTGCATGGAGACGAAAGAAATCTGTATTGAAATCGATGCTTGGAATTTTGTGTTTAGACTTGCAATGTTTGAACAGATCTTTTTCAGAGGCTTAAAATACATAATCTATTATTAAGGCTTGAGAAGATGAGAGATTATAAAATTATTAATAAGCTGTTTAGAATGGAGAAATTGATGCTAAAAATAGTTACTGGTATGGTTTGAAGAAATACCTGGTGCAATATAGCCATATGAACCAACTGGAGTTGTCCAGATAGACTCACAATTTCTTAGTATTCTTGCCGTTCCGAAATCAGAGATCTTAGGCTCAAACTCTGAATCCAATAAAATATTGCTTCCTGATAAGTCACGGTGCACAATAGGAGGCACACAATCATGGTGCAAGTATGACATAGCATGTGCTACTCCTCTGATAATCTTTAGCCTCATATCCCAGTTCAGAATATTGGTCACCTTCTCCCCCAGCAGCAAACTTCCCAGGCTGCCCCTTTCTACATACTCATATACGAAAAACATGGATCCATTGAAGACACTGAATCCATATAGTTTTACTATATTTCGATGTCGGATTTCACTAAGCGCATGCAATTCTGCCTTGAAGTTCTTTATTTGGGTCTCCTCAGGAAGCTCATTTTTTTCAGATGGGTGTAGACGCTTTACAGCAAAGATTTCAGCTTCTGGAATCACTGCTTTGTACACATTTCCTTGTCCACCCCTTCCAATGCAATACTTCTCGTCAAAATTATTTGTCACAGCAACTATATCCTTAAAGTCTATTTTCTTCTTGTAATTCCATACAGAGAATAAACCTTTTTCTTCTAAAGATTTGTTCTTTTCCTTTTGTTCAGATCTGGAACGACGTTGGACAATAAAAATTACAATCAATGCCAATAGAATTGTTGAAGCAACGGTTGGAATCGCTATCACTATTACCAGTTTCCATCTTTTACTTTTGTTCTTTTCTGATGAAGTGTCTCCAGTACAAGGGCTCAACCCTTGTGCCTTTTCACCGCATAGACTGGGATTACCTGCTAGAGCCTTTGCAGGAGCTTGTTGGAAGCCCCTATTGTCTGGAAGGGGACCTTCAAGATTATTATAGGACACATCGACTTGTTGCAGACTCACAAGGTCTTGAAAGGCAGAAGGTATTGGACCAGAAAGCTGATTGTGGGAAAGATTTAGTACTTCTAAGTTTCTTAATTTTCCAAGCTGCTGGGGTATCTTTCCTCTGATTGAGTTGTGACTGACGTCAAAGAGTAACTGTAAAGCAACAAGATTTCCAAGCTGGAATGGGATGGTGCCATTCAACTTGTTCATACTGAGCTTTAAGGATATGATTGACTGGCAACTCCCAATTTCTGCTGGTATCGACCCACTCAGATTGTTTGATGATAAATCCAAATATAGTAGCCTTGACAATGTTCCAATCTTTGTTGGAATCTGATCTGAGAGGTGATTGCCACTCAAATTTAGCTTAAAGAGAATTGAAGAAGGATGGAATAGTTCAGTTGGAATCTTCCCCACGAGTTGATTATTAGAAAGGTCGAGATTTTGCAATTTTGGCAACTTTCCCAACTCTGTAGGTATGTTACCTGTTATCAAATTGGTAGACATTCCAAAATTGGAGAGATTTGTGCATTCCCCCCAGTTTGGCGACAACACACCAGAAAGTCGGTTATCTCCCAAGTTAATATAGTCCAGAGATGGGTATACGCCGAATGCATTTGTGATGTCTCCATTTAGCCTATTCTTTTCAAGACGAACCCTTCTCAGTTCGGTGCAGTTCTTGAGACTTTTCGGTATTGGTCCCACTAATTTGTTTTCATTGGCTGTGAAGAAAATGAGTCTCCCTCCTTTACAAATTTCTGGAGGAAGCTTTCCTGAAAAATTGTTGTAGGAGAAGCTCACATTTCTTAAGAAACTGGGACCCAATTCTTCAGGTATGATTCCAGAGAAATTGTTGGAGGAAACATACAGGAGAGTAATTCTTTTCAAGCTGGTAATCGATGAAGGCAAAGTTCCTTGCAGGTGGTTCATGCTTAAGTCAAGCTCTTCTAAGCTTTCCATGTTGCCTATTTCAATAGGAAGGGTTCCTTCGAGTTGGTTTTCAGAAAGATCTAATTTGATGAGCTTAGATAATCTCCCCATGGTTGAAGGAATTGGACCAGTTAAGCAGTTTTTGAAAAGTTGAAGGCCTAGTAAATTTGACAAATTTCCAATCTCAGGAGGGATGGGACCTGAAAACTGGTTTTGAAATAGAAATAAATAGTTGAGCTTTTTGATTGACCCAATTTCAGGCGGAATTCTTCCTGAAAGATTATTAATATGGAGTTGCAAAGAAATGAGTTTTGACCAGTTGGATAGGAAATCTGGATGGAGCTCTCCAGATAAATGATTATCAGAAATTCCCAACTCTATGATCTTTGTCAAGGAGGCCATAGTGAGAGGCAAAGAACCTGTAAGGCTATTTTTTGACAGATCAAGAAAAGTAAGGTTGATGCAAAAGCCAAGTTCTTCTGGGATGCTAGAATTCAGGCTTGCATTTGCAAGATTTAATTTCAAAAGCATTGTCAGGTTTCCTATTGAGGATGGTATAGGCCCTTGAAACATATTGTTATTCAATTCAAGCATTTCAAGGTTTGACAAGAGCCTAATTTCTCCTGGTATGGTACCATTCAGCTTGTTCATTCCAAGTCTGAGGTGACGGAGTTTCGTTAAGTTCCCAATTTCTGCTGGAACTAGACCTTCGAATGAATTCTCAGTAAGGTTAAGGTATTCAAGGTTTTCGAGACCAATCAGTAATTGCATTGGAATCTGACCCTTGATCAGATTACGAGACAGATCAAGAAATATCAACTTTGGGCATTTGGTGATAAAAGTGGGAACCGCCTCTAAGTTGTTAAAGTAGAGCCAAAGGTTTGTTAAAGATGCCATACCATTAAACTGAACTGGCTCTGGATTCTCCAAATAATTTGCACCTAGGTTGAGAAGCCAAACCTTTTGTAGAAAACTAAGTTGATATGGAATTTGGCCTGTGAGCGAATTGTTCTGGAGATGAAGAACTTGGAGTTCTAAGAGGTTTCCTATTCCTGGGGGTATTGGACTAGTGAAATTGTTGCTAGCCAGATCAAGAAAAGTGAGCTTCTTTGCATTCCCAACTCCAGTTGGGATATCTCCAACGAGATTGTTTAAATTGAGATTTAAGGAGCTAAGGTTTGGGAAGGCAGAGAAGTCAAACCTGTAAAGTGTTCCATTCAGGCCTGTGTTTTCAAGAGTTATCTCAGTAATGCTACCAACTTCGTTGCACCAAATTCCAGTCCAGTTGCATGGGCTAGTGCTGCTGTTGGTGAGAGTCCATGAGGGCAGAGAGGGAGAGATTAAACTTCTTTTCCATTTTAGCAGAGCTTCTGCTTCTTTCTGTGCATGGATTTCTACAAGAAAGCAGGAGAAAATGAGAAGGTGAAGAGTTGTTTGCAACGTTTTCTTCATGCTTGCCATTGCTTCCATTCAGTCAAGTGCTCTGATTGTTTTGATAATGTGGTAAAAAAAAACGTTGAGGGAAAGGACTAATATAGAAAATGCACTTGATGAACCCTTTTGATTCATGAGTCAGTCAACTATTCTTTTTTTAACTGTTTTGCTTTTGTTTTATGTCTGCATATTTATTTTAGATTGGAAATCAATGTTTCTACAAGAAAAATGTGACCTTTCATAGTGGGCCTTACGAAAATAGTGGGCCTTATGAAAAGAGGTATCTATTTTTATGATTCACGAGATTATTGACTATAATTTTGCATCATTTAGACTTTGCACTAAGATTATGAGATAGACACTGGAGATAGTGTGGATCTGACTTTTTATAAAATATTGATACACCATCATTAATAAATAATGAGGTGCTGTCCCTTTTCTTCAAGAAAAAAGGTGCTTATCGGGATGGGAAAAAAAGAAGACAATGCTATATAATTTTCTTTAGATATTAAAACTTAGATTTTATTATTAAAAGAGACTCGGCATAATCCAAGTATACTGGAAGTATAAAAAGATGACGTCTATCTCCGATTTAGAAACTAGAAATAGTTATAAGAAAATCATGAAAATTGTTCCTAGTGAAGATTGAAGTTAATAACATTATCTCAGCAAAACAGTGTTGTAATAATCTTTTGAGCTTGTCTAAAGAATGCTCCAATCTTCAAAGACACTGCATGTGACAAAGGGATCATTTTCCAAACAACTGTGAAAATTTTTCACTCTGCCCTTTTGAATACTCCTCAGCATTAGGCAGAAAATCAATGAATTTGATAACATAAAATTCCGAGTCAACACATCTCATCAAATTTATGAGGGACATGGAAGTCTTGGACATTCTAGAAGATTGAACTTTGAATGTTCAAAAGTTGAATTTGATTATGCGTGTTGTTTGGTTGTTATGTATTCTTCTCCGCTTCTAGTAAAAGGATAAGAGTAGTGATACAGTAACAATCAATTATTTTTATTCAATTTTATCGCTCTATTTTACCGTTTTAATTTTTTAATTTTTTTAATTAATAATGAAGAAAGTATATTTTAATAATATTATATATTTTTTATTTTTTTAAAAAATATTAAAAAATACATATATAAAAAAACAAAAAAATAAAATAAAATCCTATAACTAACATGGTATTAAGTAAAATAGATATTATCTATATAAATATAAAATATTTGATATTCTAGTCATTTCACTTGTCAACATATAAGCGACTTGTCAACTTTGACATTTTTTTTTTTACTTTTTTTTTTTAAACATTTTTTTTTTAAAATAACTACAACATCATTTAAACACACTCACTTAATCACTAATTAAAAAAAAAGGAAAAATATTTGCATCAGCCCCACACCAGCACACACTCAATCTATTGAGTGTAAAAAAAAAAAAAATAATGTGAAGTGTGTACTGGTGTGGAGCTGTTGCATAGTATTTTCCAAAAAAAAAATCCGTAAACTCTCTCTCTCTCGATTTTGTCAGTGAGTTCAGCATTATTCTTTTTTTATTGAACCAGCCAAAAAAGGGTGGTGCTTTACTGAAGAGGCACTCATCCTGTTCATATAATTTTAGAATTATAATGATGTTGTGAAAGCATTCATGATTACTCAGACCTAGGGGCTGTGGGGTGCAGTGTGAATGTGTCAACTTTCTAGGTAAGCAGGAATATTTTGAATGACTTTAGAAATGTTGCAAGTCCCTTGCAACCACCACATGGCAAGGAAACCAGTGTTGTCTTTGTATCATTAAGTGGTTTGCTACCAAATGTCTTTTTGTTTTACTTGGATTCTATTGTATTGTTTTGAATACCATACCATATTGTATCAATCAAGGTATTGAAATAAAATATTTGGATATTGATATCGTTTTGTGTACTGTTTCAAGATAGTCGATATATGAATAAATTATATTCTAAAATAATAGTCTATATATGAATAAATTATATATAAATACATATATATATTAATTATAAATAGTTTACTTTGAATTAGAGGTAAAAAAATAAGCTTGTAATTTTTTTTTAAAAAAAATACTGAAATATAGGCTGATATGACCAGTATTTGAGCCGGTACGAAATATATATGATACCTGTACCGGCCACTAGGCCTGTACAGCAAATACCAACCGTACTGGCTGGTATGGTTTGAGATTAAAAAACACTATTCTATAGACCTTTTGACACTGCTCTTAAGATTTTGGTTAGTATATTAAAAGCAATTATTCTTCAGGCTAACAAACTCAGTGTGGAAATTGGAATTTTTTTTCAAAAGCAAAGAGAGCACAGGAAACACAACTGCTGATTTTACCTGATCCTGTTATTTCCCAACAATCACTAGGGTATTGAACTGGATTAGATAATGAAATTGGGTACCCAAAAGTGAATAGTTCGACTTGGTTTCACTTTCAGTGTGTTTAGCAATGGTACCAGCCATGAGGCATCGAATCTGATTGGTGTCAATTTGGACAGATATTTTCACCGATTTAATTTATATCCAAATCTAGTTTTGCCTATAAGCCATGCATGAAGCTGGAATCTAAGAGGTTTGGACTTGTTCAGGACTCAAAATCTAATTCCTTGTCTAATAACCTCACCATATAGCTCTATTATAGTATCGATGGAATCTTCTTAAGTTATCGTACTTATCTTAGAAGTTTCCTATTTGGCATTCATACTTGGCACTGCACCAAGAGTGCACTCCTTCATATTGTTGCGCATATATATTCTATAACGGAGAGAAATGATACTTACAGTCGTGAGTGTGCAAGCGTCGTGCAGTCGTTTTGAAAAAAATAAATAAATATGAGACTCGCATGAAAAGAAATTAATTTTTTAATAGTTGACCCTACTCTTTTTCAAAACGATTGCACGGCGTTTGCGCATTCCACGACTGTACGTAGCATTACTCTTCTATCGCCCAATTGAATTTAAATAATCAAAACCTCACTCTCTTCCTCGCTCTATTCTGGTTGTTGGTAGATTTTTTTCTATTGGAATATGATCATCTGCAGCAGGTTTGTAAATGAATAAATTCCCAATACATGCTGATAAGCGGAAAATCTTAAGCTCATACTCAAAACAAAAGTAAACACAAATCAGAACTAATCATCGAATTCATGCTTCATTTGAGAAAGCAAGTTAAACTAACGTATAAAATAAATCAAATTACTCAAAAGCATTAATATAACGGCTTAAAAATTGTGAAGGTGGCTCTAAGATAACACAAACAAAAATCAAACACAAATTAAGCTCAAAGACCAGAACCTTCTACAGGTCAGTTGGAGAGATCCAAATGCAGTGGTTTTTGGCCTGGCAAGACTTTCAAAAATAAATTTTAGGTCTCAGTCTATGAAGAAGAATCAATCAGATGTTATCTTTAGTATCAAATATAATTCAAGTGCTTTTATGTCAACTGCTTTACATGGAAGTGCCTGTTTCTGTTGTACTAAGTTTAGCAATCATATATATGCATGGTTCTTCAGTTTATGCTGCTAGATGAACAAGGTAGTTGGCCAGATTTTGGTCCAACAAAATATTAAAAAGTAATGCTCCTTATTTGGAGATTTTTTACTTAAATGATTTAAAAGGATCTCATTTTTTTCAATTCATTTCAATTGACCGATAACCAATTTAAGTCTGAACTCCAACAACTTGTCCTGGGAAATTCCCAATGAACTGGGAAATCTAAAAGCTTGCTTTACAAGCTCAACCTGAGCAGGAATGATTTGACAGGAGAGATTTCCCGGAATCTTGTCAGTTTGTTGTGATAGATTATTGAGATGTTGCCAGTTTAACATCTCATGCATGCAAACATTCCTTTGAGACTACAACACTTAATGAAAAGCCAACGATTTATCTAATTTATATAGAAAAACTTTTAAGAGTGCGGTGCACGAGATCGAAATTTACTCTGTAGGATAGGTCTAAATGGCCCTGCCTTGAAGATGTTCCCCCACATAATAATAATAATAAAAAAGAAAAAAAAAAAAGAAGAAGATTATTCATCTTGGGCCTGAGCAACAATAACCTATCAGGTGAAATACAACTAGAGCTTGGAAACTTGATCGAATTGTGATATATTTTTGGACCTCAACAATAATTCAACGCTCGTTTGTTTTTAGAGATGAGATGAAATTAAAGTTAAAAAGTTGAATAAAATTTTGTTAAAATATATTTTTTAATATTATTTTTATTTTGAGATTTGAAAAAGTTGAATTATTTATTTTATTTTATATTGAAAGTTGAGAAAGTTGTAATGATTATATGAGATGAGATGTTTTCTGAAAATAATCGAGGCCTCACTCTCAAGAACTATCCCTCAAAACCTTTCAAAGCTATCATCATTGGAGAGTCTTCTCGGGGAAATCCCAGCATTGTTTTCCAACATGTTTAGTCTACGCAACAGCTGCATTGATTTTTCTTACAATAAGCGAACAGTTCAGATCCCAACTGGTAACGTTTTTAAAGAAGCACCCGCATAAGCTTATGCCGGGAACTCAGGCTTGTGTGGAAATGCAGAAGGCCTAAATCCTTGATACACAGATTCCATAAAGCAAAATCATTCTAAAACAGTTCTTTTAGCTGTCCTCATCCCAGTCTGTGGCCTGTTATTGCTTGCAGCCACTCTTGCCGGATACATACTATGTTACCGGAAAACCAAACTTCTCCATGTAAAAAGTAGAGGAACTAGAGAATCTGAAAAGAAGGCTGAGTCTATGATACGGGAAAGAGAAGGCAAATTCACGTTCAAAGGAGGATTTAGAAGCGTATACAGAGCAGCAATGCCAACCGGTCAAATTGTTGCGTTAAAAGACATAACATGTCAGAATCCAGTGATATCCCAGCAGCCAATTGCAAGAGTTTCTAGAACGAGATTCATAAGTTGACAGAAGTTTGGCATCGGAATATCATTAAGCTTTATGGGTTCTGTTCCATTAGGAGGTGTTTATATGAATATATAGAGAGAGGCAGTTTAGGAAATGTGTTGTATGGGGCGGAAGGGAAAGCTGAACCGGACTGGGTTACACAGGTGAATATTGTACAAGGTGTGGCTCTTGAATATCTTACTTGGCACCATGATTGCGCTCCACCGATTGTGCACCGAGACATAACCTTGAAAAACATACTGCCAGAGTCAGGTTTCGAGCCACGGATATCAGATTTTGGCATTGCCAGACTGTTGAGCCTAGATACAACTAGCTGGACAAGAATTGTTGGGGCTTAAGGGATACATGGCTCCGGGTAAGCTAAACTATCCAACTGCTACTTGTTTGTTATTTTTATTTCACGCATTCTTCTTAGGGTAGCCTCCTCTTCCACAAAACTATGAAAGGACAAATGATAAATACACCACTTATTGTAGGATCCATTATGATTATAAAAACAAAAGCCAAAACACATACTTTTTATACTAGTTGATGTGGCAGGCTGTGTATTTGGTGCATCGGTAACCAGAATTGCAAATAGATTTTCATTTTTCAAGAAATTTTGGATTTTGTCTTATGGATGTACAGAGTTCACAATGCAAGTGACGGAGAAATGTAACGATGAAACCACATCAGTTTGTAGAATTACTTTTGTGTGATCCCTTTGTAACTGTATCACTCCTATGTATGGGAACTAAAGAGTCCCATCAGGATTTTCGTCTTTTTGTCCTCTTTCTGGCTCTTCAAAAGTCAAAACCTTTCAAAAAGTTTGTTGAGGATACTTGCTGCAGACAGATCTGCCTAGTTTTATACATTTAAACAATGTAATTGGTATAGTTTTTTTTTCTCTTTTTGTAGGAGTTTAGTTTTGAAATTTCTTTAACTCTCAAATTCTATATAAAGGGATGTAGAAATAAAACAAGTATAGTCATCTTCAGAAAAAAGAAAAGTGGAATTATGACTAAGTGGGAATGTTTGTCTTCTGGATAAACTTACCAGCTTCCTACATATTCTTGGGAAGTAATAGTATTGCAAAGTAACTTGGGTCCGAGCGGGATCTTCTTGAAAGTTGAATCTCAGGAGCAACTTTACATTGGTATGTCTTCCACGGCTTCTGATACTCTGTTTAGACAAGCTCTATCCTTCCAGCTGAGCGTAGAGAGATACTAACAACGGTACCATATGTACTGAGCTGAGGGTATACTTTATTATAAAGTTTTGGCTTCAAGTTCTTCAACATCTACAAAATGGGGGTTTAAAACATGACGACCAGGCTGCTGTTGTGGAATCGGGACCAGCTTCTATGAAACTTGAACCTGTACATATTTACTCTCTGCCAATGACAGCGACTCTCTGCCATGAGGCCTAGAGAGTACTCCATGCTCGCAGCCTGAAGGTATTGCAGGTTGAATGCTGCCCGGATTTAGCGGAAATAGTGTTTTGTAGTAACCATCCATAATGGCGCTGTAATTGCAAGTTGCTGCGACCTTGGGAATCTGTTCATAACAGGCATGCTCCACTCAGCACACAACAAAATAAAGTCATTAATCTAAGCAAGTAAAATGCTTATACAGAGTTTTGGGCAGCAGTATACTGCATGAAAGATGGAGAAAATCCACATTTCAACAACTTATCGGCGCGCACACATTCAAGTATTGGAGAAAGACTTCATCTTTGTTAGCCAACACGATACCCAATTATCACAAGAAGTCTATACCATTGACGTACAAGTTAATAAAACAGCTCTCAGTTAGCAAACTCAATAAAGGACATAAACGCTAAGCAAAAGTGGGTACCTGGTAAATGTCACGCATATAGCCATGAAGATTGGGATACTCGAGTAGCTTTTTCTTAGTGCACTTGAACAGGACATTGTACACAAGATCGAACCGAATCAAAGTAGTGAACAGACATACATCTGCAAGTGTTAGTGCACCTCCGCATAGGTAGCGAGAACTACCCAAGTGATCGTCTAACATGTCCAATGTACCGAACAAGTCATTTACCGCCAAATCGTATGCCTCTTGGCTTTGAGCAAACCCACATCTGCCAAAATGACCCAAACAGATTTATAGGTATGAAAACCAAGGACACCTGATTTATCGTTCAAACAGGCCTAGGCCGAAGTTCAGTAACAAAAGGGTCTAATGCCCACTTGCAAGTCGAGACAGTCCCGTTGACAAAGGCAGTAAAGCCACTAACATGAAACTCGAAGCATAAAGTTGGTTACCTGTAAACCCCATTATTAACATTGGGATAAATTATTCGATTCCATTCCTCAAACAGATTTATAGGTATGAAAACCAAGGACACCTGATTTATCGTTCAAAGTTCAAACAGGCCTAGGCCGAAGTTCAGTAACAAAAGGGTCTAATGCCCACTTGCAAGTCGAGACAGTCCCGTTGACAAAGGCAGTAAAGCCACTAACATGAAACTCGAAGCATAAAGTTGGTTACCTGTAGACCCCATTATTAACATTGGGATAAATTATTCGATTCCATTCCTCAATCTTTCCCTTCAATGCCAGTGGGGAGAGATCTAGTCCCGGGTTGCGCGCAAGCTCGTTGATTCCAGAATTGAATAGTTGGATTATATCATAACTCTCATTGCAAAACACCTCCTTTGTCTTCGTATCCCACAGCATTGGCACCGTGCAACGCCCATCATACCCTCCTCTCCTCAGCTTATAAACTTCTCTCAAATTTCTGCACCCATTCGCATTGTCCGGACCGGGGAGGAGGACATCACTATCCGCGCCGCGGATATCGTTAAATACCCACGAGCCGTCGGGGCCCGGGGAGGCTATGGATACGAGCACGGCGTCCTCGAGGCCCTTGAGGGCCCGGACGATGAGAGTCCTGTGGGCCCACGGACAAGGTAGGCCCACATAGAGGTGGAGGGCTGTCGGGGTCTGGTCGGAAAAGTTGGCCCAACGGAACCTGGACGGGGGCCTGGAGTAACGGCCTGAGGTATCGGAGGGAGCGAGCTGGGACATCATGAGTTGCCACGTGGAGTGCCATGCAGTACGGACGGTGGAGATGAGGAGGCCCGGTGGGAGAGAGGGGCCCCAGAGGAGGTTAGTTATTGAGTTGAGAAGGGAAGGGTTTGGGGGTTGAGGTGATTGGTTGAGACAAGCTCTGGGGGCGGCTCTGGTTCTGGCTCTGGGACTGGAGAGTGTGGGGATTTTCTTTGTTGGTGACGAGATGGGGAGATTGGGGATGGAGAGCAAAGTGTGAGGCATTTTTCTGGGTTCTGCAGCCTGCTTGTTCAGCAGTGTGACCGTGTGAGTTATATTAAATGAAAAAAAGAAAAATCTATATTGGAAGGAAACTTTACGACTTGCTTGGGAGGAGGGCCTGGGAGGTTATAAATTAGATTTAAGTTTTACACCACATATTAAGGTGCTCTCGTAGTACAAACTACAAAGGGGTAAAGTTCGAAACTTGAGACGATTTTCCGAGGGCGGAAAACCAGGCAGCCTAAAATCGACTACACTCGGATTGTGGGACTTGAGCTATTCAGCTAACTTAGAAGAAGATGGGGTGGAACTACCCGGACATATCCTTGGACGAACTTGTGAAACTGACAAAAGGGTTTGTGGATATACTTATTCTGGCATCTGGGTACCAGTCCTCTGGTCTTATTGCCCACTGGGATCCTCAAAACATCAAGAAAGCCTTCCAGTGGGGCCGCTTCTTTGAAAATGTAAGTAACCTCTGTGTGCGTGTCTGGGTTTATGTTATTAGATTACTGGTTCCGTGGGATATTGTTAGGATTCTCCAACGCATTTTCTTTTTTATGGGAAGATTCTATAAGCATTGAGATTTGATTATTAGATATATATGAGGGGGCCTTCTGGGTTTTCTAGCACTTCCGATTTGATGGGAAAAAAGTAATTCACGTTATTGTTTATTTTTTATTTGATTAACTTCTATCTAATATTTGCTTTCCCAATTTTTCTGATAGTAGTAGTTCCACTAAATTCTGCAATTGAGTAAAAGAGAGAATCTTAAAATTTAACTTCGCTTCTAGGAATTGTAGGAACATACTATCAGGACGGTTTCGATGTTGGTGGCAAGACTTCCAATCGCACCCTATTTACTTGGTTATTATTTTTTATCTGCGTTTGTATTTATGCCGTTCTATGAATTTCCACGAGTCTGAGGGGGATAAAAGATATTCCTTTACTTTGTGACTTTCTTCAAGAATAATTCAATTGTCGAGGGTATACCCGTGAGAGTTTTCCTCTGCATACAATGCTCTCGTGATCTTATAAAACCTTAATAGTTTCACGCTGATGGGATACTTGCTGTGGATTTCTATTTTTTTTGTCGTGTACTTTGTTTGTTGCGTTGATCATGTGGATGCACTTAATTTTTATTTGATTGAAATGAGTTTATCATATAGTGTTCACACGTTCTCTCTCTTTTCTAATTGAACTTCATATTTGGTTTTGTTTTTATTTATATAAGGATATGCGCCGAAGTCCTTTACTTTTTTGCTGGGCAGTATAACAACATTTTTTTAAAAAAAGAAAAAACTTGTAAAAAATGTTCTTAATCAAAATGAAATAATTTCTAGGTATTCAGCCATTTTAGCAGCTCGGATGTTTATCAGGAGTCGGTGAAGGAACTTGACAAAACTCTTTCTGAACTGACTTCCAGCGCCTCTTTCCCCCAGGTAGTGGATAATATTCGGTAACTTCGGTTTATATAACTTGATTTTAAAATTAATTGATTCCATGTGACAATGTGATTTCTTCGGTACATAAGAACAGGGTCTTGCACATCTATCATCTGCTACTCTTGCGAATGCACAACGATTTGTGTTAGAACATCTTATCCATGTTCTACCTTTGAGTGATGCACATCTCAGAGCCTTTCTGACTGCAACAATTGAGATGGAGCTTGATCAGCTATCTGGAACAGAGAATAATTGCCTAGATGCATATCTGAACAAGTTGACTCTGCAGAAGACATCACTAATTCCAGCACCCGATAGAAAGGGTTTCATGAAGGATTTAGTTCTTTCATCTCCAGATATTGCTCCAATTAAGGATTTTACAAAGTATGCTGTTCAAGAGATCTTGAAGAGGCGATGTGCTGTGTCTTGCATATCAACAGTTGAGACAGGCTTAGATATTCTCTCAAATGCCATCAGACGAAGAAGCCTATCGGACAATAACTTACTCAATGAACGACTAAGTGAAGAAAAAGCTCCAATGTAAGTTGCTTCTTTTACTTTTTACAACGGAAGATGAAGAAAAAAGTTCCTTTTTTTTTTCAATTCTGAAAATTCTGTTTAGTCCTTAAGCCATTTTTCTATTACTCATCAAAGAAATTCTTAAAATGACCACCTTCTCTCTTGGTTGTTTAGAGCTTCTATTTTGAAGAAATAAAGAAGTGTTTAAGACAATGCCTGAAGTTAAATCTATCTTGTTTAATACTTTTGTTGTACCTTGATTATTCCCCTCCCACTCCCTCCCATCCTCCCAATGTGAGAAAAGAAAAATATTAAGATGTAATCAGGAGTCAGAATTACTTGGGAGTTTATTAATTGGTAAATGTTTTCTCAGATATTTCTTGTTTACCAATAAAAAAATGTTTTCTCATATATTGGATCTTAATTTGGCTGGGTAATCCCAATACACAGTCAGGAGTTTTCTGGATTGAGTTGTTAACAACTATCTATGCAGTTAGGGCTACTTTACCTGTTTCATGGTTGTTGCATCAGAATACCTAGTTGGACTCAAGAAAAGACACCGGTAGCATAGTTAGTGCAGAATTCAGAATGTGATGTTTGTTTCCGTTGTATGTATGTTTCATTTTCTAAGAATGTTAATCCCCTTGATTCACATGGGAGCTCATGGACCTCCCTTGTTATCAGTTTAACTCAGTATATTTATTGATACCGGGTGTCTGGGAACTAACTGCTGGCTATAGAGCAACCTTCACTCAGTATTTGGTTGATATTGATGACCACATAACACTAGGGAGCAACCTTAACTTGCACTTATTCTACAATTGTTGAGAGACTCACTCAATGCTTAAAAAGAATTGGCCTTTCCAGTTCCTATATTAGTACAAAGGGCTAATTCTATTTCTTGAGACTTTCAAGAGTCCTAGAATGATTTTTTTTTTTTTTTGTGTGCTAATAGACTTGTCTTATAAAATGATTTTTTTTTCTTTTTACTTTTTTCATGAATATGCTTATAATGTGCTTTTTTTTTTCTTTTTACTTTTTTTCATGAATATGGCGTCAGATTGACCTGATAAGTTTTATATTTAACCTCTTTACTGGAAAGGCCTGAGTGATATACATTTGACTTTTTATTCAGGAATGTAGAGTTATTGCTGGATTTAATCACATGGAACCACTGGAAATCAAGGAATCTCTCATATTTCATTGATAAAAGAACTCTTAGATTAGTCTCCGGTGCTAGCCTGATATTCTGTGGTCCTAAGGACCAGTGGATGAAAGTTTTTCAAGGGCTGAATATTTCAGCCGAAAGAAGTGATAATGATTTTAGTGAAACAATTGTAAGTCGATTAAATTCCTGCATTGAGTTACAGTAATATGTTTTATACAGTTCAATGAATATTTGCTGTAGTTTTGATTTTTTTCCCCATCAATTTAATCACATATATGTATTGCTTCTATGTAGCGGTATCAGAAAAGCTAAAGGGATTCACAATTATGTAATTTATTGCATGGTTGAGAAGAACAGATGCAATCTAGAAATGAGGCTCAGATGCCACCTACAGACATAATTGAAATATGGGACGCTGATATGCTTCTCACATTGCTTGAAAATTTGAGACACCTAGCCTAGCGGTTGTGCAGAATTACTCAAGTTCATTTGGGTAAAAGTGCACCCTATTTTAGTTTTTGAGGCAACACAATTAGGTTTTTTTGTTAAGAGATTGGAAACTTTCACCGTTCTACTGGTTCCCACCCCTTGTGTGTTAGGTGATCAAAATAGTAAGTTATGGTACAAACTATCTTCATTTTATTTATTAGGAGAGAGAGCTCCCCCTTTATGTTTGATGCTATTGCTTGTAATGGATTTTGTGATCTAGGAATTGGTATAGAAGTTAAAGGGGTTTGGAAATTTACTTTACCATTAAGAAAAGGTATGGGTTTAGTTTAACAATGTTCACACTGGCCATGGTTTTGAGTAGTCAAGTCTTGTCTTGTAGCTGTAAGTTCTTTTCAGTGCATCAGACTGCAAAACAGTTTTTCTTCCTTCTTTTTTGAGGTATCACAGCTCGCTCTCACATGTGTGCCAGATTGATCAATTAGTACTGTTTTTGTGTTTCTCGTGGGACTGATGCTCTCTGCTTGTTCCAGCTTGATTAGGGTCATTTTTATATAGATAATTCTCTTCAAGACTTAGACACAGATCTAACCTTTAAGCGTTTATTTTCCTGGTAGTGATTACCTAAATTATCTAGGCATTTTTTTTTTCTTGAGACAGGAGCTCTTGTTACTTGGATGCATTGCAAGCAGGTGGAACTGTCTAATTGAACATTTCATGTCCGTTTCTTATTTTTCGCTTACTATCTCAGAGCAATATCATCAGGTGTGCCGCTTAGTTATGGGAAGATCCCAAACTCTTAATACTAGAGAGCAAACAACGAACTCAAAGGTATCTGTTATACTTAGATTTTCTATTAAAATTCACAATGATATAAATATGCATGTTTTAATAAAATACCTTCCCCTTTAGGATACTGATTCTTATCTAGAAACGTTCCTAGCAACGTACATGAACTTCATAATAAATTTCAATCTTCTTGTTTCATTTTACATGAACTCTTGTTGCATTTTGCAATTTCAATTCTCATAATAAAGGGTGGCTTTTACTTTTAGGAATAAATTCCTTTGAGGTAGATGTCATATTTCACCTTCTTGTCTCTCCTTTGATGGTGATCTGAGAACACATGCTGAACAAAACTAATGCTTAATTTCAATTCTTTCTCTTCTAAGTTTCCAATTTTGGGAAATCATATACTATTAAAATATTGAGGTTAAAAAGTAACCCAGTTATTTCTGGGGATTCATTGTTACAGGCACATTAGCTTACTTGTTACTTCGGGAGGCAATGAATGTGGGTAGCAATTTTGTTGACATTTTATAAGGACTTTTTAGATTTTTTTTTTTTTTTTTTTGTGATAAGTGGTAAGGACTTCTTAGATAGAGTGGCTTCATAGATATATTCATATTGAAGTACAGATTCTCAATTGAAAACGAATCCTAGGGCCTTTGATTGGCAAATAGTCCGTGTCAGCTGGGTCTAATGTCTTGGCAACAGTGCCTGCGCTAGGAAAAATGGTGTCACCTTTGCTTATGCTCACTAGAGGTGAAGGCCTGAATGGGGGAAGTGTCAAAGGGCAGTCCCTATTGCTTTATTCTTGCCTGGATTAGGGCAAGCCCTAAGGTCACACTGCCCTGCTTGTGGCGGTACAAATGTCCTGAGGTTTTGGGGCCTGAATTTGTGAGTTTTTTGCACAAATCTACACAATGTGCTGGTCGAGAGTTGCCTCTGCTGCTTCAGTAGGCCTGCATGGCTGCTCTTTTTGCATACGACAGGTGTCAGTCACCTCATGTTAATATTGGGCTGTATTTGCATATGCCCTTTTTAACTGCAGCAGGAGTTGTTGTAGAACCTACATCCACCTGGAGCTCAATTGGCTCCACATATGCGAAGATGCCAGCTAATCATCAACTTATCAAGGAAAAGAGAAGGCCACTGTTCTGTGCCGAACAGATGTGTACCCCACTGTACCACATATTAAAACTATTGAGAAATTTTCTTTCCTTTGATATATGTCATTTAAGGGGTATCAAATTTATTTCTTCCCTTGTCATTTGTATATACACAATAATCTTTTTTGTTATATGTTGGTTATCTAGTTTGATGTGAAAACTGTTTGTTGTATTAAGTGCAAACGGGATTCTTTTTCTGCTGGATCAAACTCCTAAATAGTTTGCCGGTTTTGACATGAAAGCGGTGCATTGTACAATGAATAAGGTAGTTTTGCCAGAGCAAAATATAGGCACTTCTGAATCCAGATTTTTCATGATCTACATCTATTCGTTTGCTGTTCTTCTCTTCTTGCAAGTAAATGCTGTTCTGATCCAGCTTCTAACTCAACATTCTTTGCATATACATACTCGTTTATTGTTACTATTATTATTATTATTGTTGTTATTGTTATTGTTATTGTCCATTATGGCCACCTTTTACATTATTATTTATGGTTAATTTCTATGGTTTAAACTAGGAAAGTGGCATTCTCGAGTACCTGACTGGACAGTTGGGCAGTCAACAACATCAATTATGGAAACTATCCCCTGCCCTTGCAGCAGCTGCAATTCCAACCTGGTAGTCCAATGATTCTTCTATGTAACGTGTGCATACAAGATGAAATTTCTATCAGTTTTTTCTTTTCTTTCCTTTCTGGGTGGGGTCATTAATTGAATTGGAAAGAGAGACTTCCACCATGTGGTCCATGTCTAGAGGTGCCTTAAAGCAGTTTTTGCAGCAGACGTAATAGTTAGTGATATCTCCATATTGGAGAGTTAACATCAGTTCCATGGAATTCAGATACCCCTAAATCAGCTCGTAAAGATGTTGTTCAAACATTCTAGTTCAATTTACTGGCTTTGCATTTGAAGATGTTAATAACTACTGTTGCAGGTCACCCTTATTAAGGTTGTATATGACTGAAATGGAGATTCAATTCAAAGGAGATTTTTCTGCGATAAGGTTTTGTGTTTTTCAGTCTTCTTTCTCCAGTGTAATTTGTTTCTATAAATTTACTCCTTGTGTAATAATAGTTCCATTTCCATTAGCCATTTGCATTTGTTCTGTTTTGTAGATACTGCAATTGTACTCAAGATATGAAGGAACACAAAAATTGTAAGTATATTCAATTGACAATATCCACCTTTTCTTTTTTCTTCTACTGCTGTGCATACAGAGCCATGTGGGTGTCCTCTATACATTTGTAGTAGTATAGGAACATTGTAATGAATAACTATAGATTGAACATCTCGACATGTGATTTAATGGTTGGGTATTTGACATTGTGATAGTGATAGCCAGCAGATGTATGATTATGTAGGATGCCATAATGATAGGCAGATGTATGATTATTTGACATTGTCCTCTTCTCATCTCCATTTGGATAGTGAGATGAAATGAGATGGTTTTAAATGAAAGTTGAAAGTTGAAAGTTGAATAAAATATTGTTAGAATATTATTTTTTAATATTATTATTGTTTTGAGATTTAAAAAAGTTGAATTGTTTATTATATTTTGTATGAAAATTTGAAAAAGTTGTAATAATGAGATGAGATGAGATGAAACCGTTTCTGTATCCAAATGGAGCCTTAGAGTTATTGGGATCTCATAATGAATATCTATAACCAATGTTTTAAATTTCATACCGTAACGGCTGGTATTTACTGTATCGGCATAGTGACTGGTACAGAAAAATGTATGTGTTTCGTACCGGGTCAAATACCGGTCGTACTGGTGCGTTATTTTTTTAATTAATGTAAAAATTATGACTTTTTTCATAATTTTCACTCCAATTCTTACATCTGAAGACTATTTTCTTAACTTTTTTTAATCCCCTTTTCTCGAAGACTGAAAATCAAATCCCTACTTCATTTTTCGTGATGAAGATGAGTAATTTTTTTTTTAAATAGTTGGATTGAGAATTTAGAAGTATTATTGAGTTTTATAAATATGTGTTTTAACTTTTTAAGACTTGTATTGATGTTATTTTGAAATATAATTTATACATATATAATTAATTTATTATATAAAGACTATCCCGAAATGGTACCGATACCGAAATATTTCATTCCAGTGCCTTAACCAAAACGGTCACCAAAACGGTATTCAAAACTTTGTCTATAACACCTCAACATTTGATTAATATTTGGTCATTGACATAGAGAAATGCTTTAGCTACAGTGATTTCACAAAAGTAAATTCACAAATTGACGTTGCTTGATGTAGCAAATCAGATTGTAAAGTTATTTTTACTGTAAAGTAGATCTAACGTATCACGTGAAGCCACATCAGTTTATAATTTTGCTTTTGTGAAATCTCTTTGTAGCTGTAGACTTCTCTAGACGTTATTATAGTTATAACAAGTAGAACTGATGACTCTTAGCACTCGTGGACACTTCCACCTTCTGTCTCCCAATAATTGCTTTACCCACCCATCTTTTACTCGCATCTATGAGAACTTAGACTTGACATTGACTCTCGATAACCTTGGTTGTATCTTACCCATCGTTTTTATCATACTCCACTATACTAGAGCCCTGTGCAATAAAATAGTGGATATATTCTGCGAACTGCATTGGATAGGATTGTCCACTTGTAGTTTTGGTCAATGGGTCTAATGTACATAGAATCCTTAAGTACTTTATATTGTAATCTATAGGAAGAATGGCATTAATTGCTTATTTGTGCATTATATGTTTCATTCATGTAAGATAATAACAAACAATAGAAATTGGCATTAGCTTTTTCAGCATGTGTAGGAACTATTTAATCACACCAGTAGACGTGACAGACTCTGGATGTTATGTTGGTCAGACATGCAGCATGAATTATGCATATGATATTTTCTCTTACTCTCGTTCTTATAAGCTTTTTATGGGGTTCGCTATGCTACATGCCTTGGTGGCATAGATGGCTCTATGTTCAAGTTTTAGCAATTAAAAAAAAAAGCATTTATTGCTAAAACTATTTACAAGAAGTTAGATGAGATGGCCTAAGCTGGATTCCACCTTTCTGCTAATATTCTCAGGTGAACTTGCTGAGAGAATTTGGTGCCTCTACATCTTTCATGTTTGTGGCTCTCATCTACTGCATGGTGCCGGTAGTGCTTGATAGTTGGCTAGTTTATTGTAAGAACCTGTATTCTACACACTTTAGTATGGCTGTCGTTTCCTACTTGAGCATGGAATGTTAGAATTGTTTTTCTGAGTACTACTCAATCGGGAGTCTTTTTGCTTACCTTTTTTCAAGCAAATTCTTTACAGAGCTCAAATTTCCAGTTGGAGCTGACTTTCCTCTGGTAGATGCTAAATGTTTTGTAAAAGAAAACAACTTCAAAACCGAAAATAGATTTTTGCACTTGTAATCAAATGTGAGAGTGTAGTAGGGTGTTTCTGGGTGTGATAGTGCAGAAGGAAAAGAGTCTCTAGAAATGCCAGGGAACTTCTGGTATGTCTAACTCGAATTTCTTAAAGATATTAGGAATATGAGCAATTTGATACATTTTATATGTTTTGCTTTGATCCCTTGTTCAAATCATTCTAATATTTTTTCCCAAGTGGTTGGAATTCTGAACCAAGATTTCTGCATGTCAAACTGGAAGCCTATTTACTGATTCTAATGTATTACTCCCCTCAGGCCTCAGATTCTGTTCATGTACAGTAGTGATTTGCCACCATTGCTCCATCTTTGGTAGGTATAACAGATGCCTGTTTTATGGACCATCATAGGATTTTGTCTTAGTGGGAATTACAATTTGGTGGAAGATTGTGGTCTGTTTGTATTTGTTAAAACTAATATCTTCTTTGGCATAATATTTGCTTTTAATTCGTATCTAAAATTATTATCCATATCAAAGTATCGTCTGACCGCTTTCTTACTCTCTTTTTCCGTGCCTCCCCCCAAACTTGCGATTGTCATAGTTCTTGTGGGCATTTTCTATAAAAATAGTGTGATCAAACTTGCAATGAAAAAGCTTTATCAGTTTAAACTTTGATGAATATGTTGCAGGCAGTTCTCAGGCATGTTGGTATGGACAGTGTGAATATTTTACGTGAGAGAAGACCTCATCCTACTTTTGTTTCAGTGACACTTCTAGGAAAGAATCAAATATTTTGAGTAAAATGGAAGGAAAGTCACAGAGAACAAGTGGTAGCAACTTTGTGGAAGGTCATCCATTCTGAAAAGTGCTCAATCAATACTAATGACGTTACATCACTAGATGCTAGTCTTCAACAAGTCTACAAGTTAGGACCATTCTGACCATTGAAGGAAAGCCGAGTCAGATGGACGGTTGATGGTAATGATTCTAATCTCTCCCAAATGGGAGAGCACAAGTAACATGTGATACCTACCACTGAAAACTGACACTAGAAAAAGCAGCAATATTCATGTTTTCTTTTGTTAATCTTGGTGCCTCATTGCTTCCAGCTACAAGCTTTCCTGTCAACAATACACAGCTGTTGGTGGGAAAGGAGCTACAATGAAAAAATCAAGCATCTCTAGCTTGAGGAGGCTCGAATTCTTGAAGTTAAGGAAGCAAAATTCGAGTGCTGGGTCTGCAGTCACACTTGTAAGTTTCAAAAGAAGAGCACTGTTGGATTGTTACCGTGGATCATGTCTCTTGTGGCAGTCGGTTCGGAAGTTTAAGTCACTGTGGAAGCAAAATTTCGGTTGGCGAAGGAGCAAGGCAAAGTACAGCTATGATCTTCGAAGCTATACTCTGAACTTTGATGATGGTTTCTTCAATGACTCTCTCTCACATCATGGTTCCCATTGATTTTTGTTTTCCTTTTTAAAATAATCTATATATTTTTGTTAGATTTGTTATGGTTTATTCTCCAGAGGAGAGGTGATTTGTGAAAAAGATACACAAGGTTTGTGGGTTATTATTATAGCCGCGCAAGTTTCACAAATTTGCAGTCTCTTCTAATTTATAGGAATGTTTGTGAAATTCAATATCTGAATGTCCATTGCAGTTATCTGCTTTGGAATGTAGAAGCTATGAACTTTCTTTCTTTTTCTATCAAGTACATCTGCCTGTAACCGAAATGACCAGAGAGAGTGGATTCAGATATTGTCCCAGTTGCACATGTATTTTCCAATTTCTCAGTTTCTTTTTTCCATCGCAAATTATTTGCAGGAAGAGAGACAGAGAGAGTTTTCTTACCCCTATGAAAGAAGAACTTGATGTCAAGTTTATTATATTCCCTTAATGAGACTTTTACCACTTAATTAAATGGCATCTGGTGTAAGTGTTTGGATTTGCTTCTACGAAGCATTTCACATGTTTACAATGGCCTAGATGGGAGATTTTTATTTATGTATGGTTCTATAAGTCCAATTTTCCTTGAGATCAGAAAATCATGACTCTGTTTGGCATCTCTAAATTGTTTCTTTGGGGGTCGTCCACTGTCCACTGGCATATCATTCTTGTCGACCAAAAACAACACAGCCAGAACCCATTGGAAACATGTTAGGAAGCCGAGCAAAATAATTTCATAAAAATGATATTTGCAGTTTTAGAATATAAGTTTCGTTATTTTTTTTTTAAAAAAAAGTAGTTAGATATGAAATTTACATAAAAATATTTTTTTAATTAGGGATGGACAGCGGGGGCCTGCCCCCCATCCGCCCCGCCCCGGCATGGCTTAGTGACTACAGATTGGACATTTTGAACCAAAAATGGGAAATGTACGTCCACTGTTGGAGGATCCATGTTGAGCTAATTAAACAACATTAAGGGATTCGATGTTGTGTCCCAAGAAGGCATACGCCGAGTATTATCAAGAAATACATGTCATCATGAACAAAGCAGACTCTGAGAGGGCGGAGATTGAAGAGGTCCCTCACTAGCTACGTCTGTCTTTTCGCGCAATTTGTTCATGGATGCATCGACTTTTACCCACGTACGGTACCTTACTACAATTAGAAACATTGTTTTGGGTAATTATAATTAATGCAAGCTAGGCTATATATACGATGTTAGTGGAAAACGACATGCATTTGAGAACTTCTGAGATATATTTATGAGATTAACGGTACGTTAATTTATTGTTTGGCAGAGAAGAAGCCGATGGTCCTCTTTAGAGACTTTGCTCGACAAGGTGTCGTTTGGATTTAAAGATGAATTGAGATGAGTTGTGAATAGTAATAAGATTTATGAGTTAAAATTACTGAATAATAATGAATAGTAGTGAGATGAGTTGAAATGGACTGTAAATACAAACGAAGCCTGATATTTATTGGACAAGAAAAAGCTTTTTTTTTTTTTTTAAACAAGAAAAGAAAAATGCAATAAAGGAGTCTAATCTTATCAAATGGTGAGTTGGAGATACCATAGTGATTGGTTAGAACATATTCGATCGGACTTAGACTTATAATAAGTAATATTTGTACGTACATGATATTCTAGCAATATTGTTGGAATCTCTGATATATATATATATATATATATATATATATATATTCTCATATCCAAAGTGATTTGTTTGTCCAATCTAGATAGATAGATAGTTGTACTTCTTTTCTCCAACATATCCATGTTCACTTTGCGTGGGTATATATTGTGTTCTATATTCCCATTTCCGCGTTTGGTATGGTTAAAGTTCAAATTATATATTCTCATATAATTATTATAATTTTTTTAAATTTTAATAAAATATAATAAATAATTTCATTTTTTTTAATTTTAAAATAAAAATTATATTCAAAAATTATATTTCAATAATAATTTTTCAACTTTTATCTCATATCATCTATATAACTAAAACATAAGAATTTAAAATCAAACTCTCATATATATCCTAATTATTAAAGCTGGAAACATCACCAAAAAATTAAAATCAGTTGAGATTATGAAAAAAGGAATATTTTTTTTGGAGAACTCTTTCATATTATTAATATATGAATAATGTTAGATACAAATTTTAAATAGACAAGTTTTATATAAACTTTTTGTGAAACATGCTTAATTTGAACATTTTATCTTGATGCCGTTTAACAATAATAAAGCTTGTTTCTTTTTTCCTTTTCAATAATTGTATGCTGTGGGAATCTCCGATTAATATCGCGTCTCCGTGTGAAATCCTGATATTTTCGAAGTATTCGATTATGGGTATAAGCTTTTCTTCAACACTAGTGAAAAGCAAATACAAGTGCTTGTTTGCCTAAAAAATGTCGATACTTGAAGGCGAGTCAATACACACCCAAAGCTCAAACCCAAATTTAAATAAATAAATAAATAGAACCCAACTAGGAATCGTCAATATGCAGATCGGGTCGGGTCGGTCCAAAAACATGGACGGGTTGCCGGCCTAGTTTATATAACAATGCAGTCGTTCATACTTAGTGGAAAAGGTTTTATTTTTATTTTTTGGTAAAGTGGAAATCTTAATTAATACATATTTTGAGTAATAAATGATTGAATGAGACCCCCAATTTGACAAGAATAACTTCTGGCATGACTCTATAAAGTGAGAATATCAGAGACCAGTAAGAAGCTGACACGTAAGCGAACACATACCAAATTACACTCCGCGTAAACAGGAGATTTGCGTCCTCCCTCACTGTCTCTGCCTCTCGATTCTCCCCTCCTTCTCTCTCTCTCTCTGCTCTCTCACTCTCTTTGTCGAAAGAGAAAACCTCTGCTTCCTCTCATGACCTGATTCCTGATCATGAAAACACCTGATATGAAAAATCCCACAGAGAGAGAGAGGTTCTGTAAATAAAGGGCAGACAAATGGTTTATTAATAACTTGGATGTGGTTAAGAAATTGCAAAACGGAAATAGAAATATCTATTCTAGATTTCAGCTTCTCTCTGTTTGGTTCTCGGAGAAAAATGAGTGGAAAAGGAAGGAAAAAAATTTATGAAAAGCCTTAAAGCCGTTTAAGGGAAAAAAAAAAAAAAACACTTGAAGTTTGATCAATCTTTTTCTGAAACACTTGAAACTTGAATCACATCTTCCGACTTATTGTAAAGAAACTTAAAGTAGTGTATACCAAACAGTACAACTTTCCTCTATTGGAGAAGATGATGAGAGTAACCTCGGCATCGCAAAGGACGGAGAGAGAGGGAGAGTCGTTCGGGAGGAATTACCGAAGGAGAGAGAGGAAATCGATTTCGAATGAAACTCAATCGGAAAAAAGAGTCGTTCAGGAAGATGACCCTGTATGCATCTCCACATTAACATTTGAGAAGTACTTACGTGTCACCTCTTTACTGGCCATAAAATCACATTTTAGATTTTCAGGGGGAAAAAAGACGGCATTACTTTTTTAAATCAGGAGAATAAATAATATCATAATACAAACGGCAAGTCCTAAGCTCCACGTGCACCCTTGCGGATATTTTACTCCACTTACCAATCACGTACCTCCAAGTGTAGGCCCCACAGCAAATTAGCTGCACTTTCCCGTACAGTATTTCACACGCGATATTAAGGCGCGTGGAGATTCCACTGTTCCTTACAATGCAAAGTGGCCACAAAGAGGGGCGAAGCGCACTCGTCACCCACCGTTCACTTCCTTGGGCACGCCGGTGACGGTATCCAAAACACTCGCCTTTGTATTCAGCGTAGTCTCCATTGACCTGAGCCCAAATTCTTTTCTTTGAATCCATTCTAAGCCTTTTAAGCTCCGAATTCCTGAGCTTCTTATGAGGTTTTAGGTAAGAATTCGGTAAATACCCGCTTGATAATTTCGTTCAATTTGCGTTCTTTTGATAAAATTTGAAGGTCATGTTCGCTTTTTCCGTGCAGTTTGGGATAACCGTTTGGGGTTTGATTCAGTTTTTGTTGTTTTTCAATCTGTATTGGGGGTGAGTTTGATCGTTCATTTTCATTTGTATTTGATGTTGGCGGTTTTTTGGTGGATAATGTTTTGTTACTTCTGTTTGGAAATGGGATTGACTTTCACGATGGCTTACGTGGCTTTTTTTGGTGGATTCGTTACTCGTGTGCTATTGTTTTTGATTATGGAGCTAGTTACCACTCTTTTGTTGGGTTTTTAGGGAAGTGTCTTAATGGTAGCTTGTGATAGAGCTAGAGTGTGGTCCTATATGAAGTAAATGTGAAAGCTTTTACTTAGTGGAACCCATATGTATTTGTGTATGATATAGTTAAGAATTGACTCTGGGTGAGGTGGATTTATTTTTTTTTATTGGCACTGGGTATCCGAGAACAAAATCCCGACTAATCCCGAGGGTCAACAGGCCCTCGGCAAGTGCACCTCAGTTAATTCAAGGAGAAGTTCCCCTAATCTGATGCCCCTAGAAAGTTAGAAATTGTTGGCACTCAAGAGAACTCGAACCTTAGACTTGGAGGGAGCATACCACCAAGACCAAGGCCTTTACCACTTGAGCCAACCGCTAGGGGTTGAATATTTGACTAGATATTATGTTTGGCTAACCACAAATTTATGAATTAGGGTGTCTTTGTTGACATTACGGGGGTATCCTCAGTTTTTTTTTTTTGTACTAGTGCTTTAACAATTATCCTTAATGTGAACTTCTGGTCAGATATGGTTGGGAAGTAATGACATCATTTGCTTTTGCTCTTAGTTTAGTGTTAGTGAACAGGATGTAAAAGCATATTAAAGCTTTAATGAGACCCGATTGAATGAGAAAGCAATGAGGAAAGAGGTATTTTGGGCGGCTAATTGCTCTGACATTCTTGGCTTTTGAAATGAATCTATGGATGTCATGAAACAAATGGGGCCTCCTTCCCCATGGCCAGGACTCACTCATGTAGCAAACAAGATGGCCTAGAATCGAAAATTATGTGGCGACGGGGTGTTCAAAGCCCAAGCAAGGTGGCAGTATCCACCTCTTGGGGCCAGAACTGAGAATAAATCTGAATGTTAACATTGGGTGGGCCTCCATTAGGCTGAGTTGGAAATGCTTCATTGGACACTGACCCTGACTGATGGCTGATCAGCGCTACCTGGGAAGTGGCTTGGTGTTTGAGAAAAAGGATATTTTGGAAATGGCATTGAAAAATCTAGATTACGTTCTGCTAATTCTTTGGAAATGGAGTGTTAAAAAAAGTATTTTCTCAATTATTCTTCCGTTTTTTTTTAGTGTTTAGGGCTAGTACTGAAGATGATTGTTACATATTGGGTGCCAGAAAGTCCAATGGGAATCTGAAAGATGTCTGTAGCTGTTTGCAAGTGACTTCTATCAGTCTCAGATTTCAATCAAACAGTAATTTATGAAATTGAAGTATTGATTTTGAGAGGCAGGTTTCTTTGGGAGATTTAATCTCATTCATAGAGGAGACTTCAACCTTTGGTAATTTTTTTATTTTGCTATTTTGCATTTTAACGGCTCAAGGACTTGTAAATCTGAAATCTGATCCTTCACTCAAACAAGTGAAGCTAATGGTGACAAAGCTTAGGCATCTTTGCCTGGATTGTTTGTTATGTCCTAGGTATCATAGTTTGGCAAGCTTGGATTCCTACTATATGCTGGTGACTTGGAAATGGGATTTGTTATGACATGTTTCTTGTTGAAGGTCTTGCGTTAGGAGCTGTTCAGCAGGGTACTCTCCAGTGACAACAACTGAAGGTCATAAAACATGGTTGGTGAAGTCTGCCCTAGAACATTCGTGAGTGCCAGGATCTGACCAGAGTTCATACCCAATATATTTTTCAAATGAGACAATGAGGTGTATGATAATCAATTCTCCACCCATTTATAGTTTCAAGGGGCTGGTCCCATGTATGTATGTATGTGAGTCTATATATATATATATATATATATATATATAAGTTTTTAAAAGGTCTATATGGTGTTTTGAACCCAAGACCTCACACACAAGGGCAATGAGCTCAACCATTGGGCTAGAGCTTATTGTTAATGTGAGTCTATATATTTTATCTGCCACCAGCCTTTATTAGGTTTCTGGAAAGCTTCTCATCTTCTTCACCAATAAAACTATTATTATGGTTTGTCTCCTTTTGATTTGTAGCTTACATTGATATAGTACTTCTTTTTTGCTTATGTAAAAATTGATGAAATTTTCCTTGGTGTGGTTGTCAAGAACAAGCATCCAGGGTGCTTTCTGTGGGTTATTAGTAGGTGAGTATTACCATAACAGGGTGGGCCACACAAAATAAGCTGAGAGTAATTGTAAATTACTAACACATTCTTCTTACATTTAATTTTAGGACGAAATGGAGGCACGGCCTGCTTTATCAATTCAGAGATCAGGTGCAAAGCGGCTTAGTAACATGGGGATGTCTGGAGCACTGTCGTCATCATTTCCAGTCCTTCCAGCCCCTTTGAAAGAGACATTTCCCAAGTTGCCAGACTCGCAACAGGTTTCCATTGAAAGAGAACTTGTGACAAGGCCTCCCACCCATGCAGGTCATTTACCCTCTAATAGTGGACTAGTTGGTCACATGTTTTCATCATCCCCTGGACTTTCATCAGATCTTCATTACTCATCTCTTTCACCCCATGAAAAGCATTCAAGAAACTCTCCTTTCATTTCTCAGTCATCAACTAATGGAGCATCTCTGCCATTAGCACATAATTCTCATTCCGGATCTCTTCAATCTACAACATCAAGTCATTATGCCAAAGAAAACACTAATTTCTGGCATACTGATCCACTTCCGAGTTTTCTTGATTTTCCTGTAAATACCTCTATTGAGAATGGTCAGGCAGGCAGCAGTAGTTGTAATGTTTCCATAGCATCTGAGGAATTTAGTAAATGGGCGGACCAGCTAATCACTGATGATGATGCTTTGACTTCTAATTGGACTGAGCTTCTTGGTGACACCAGTGTTATGGATTTGGAACCAAAGGTTGGATCTTCATGAGATGTGGTCATTAATTTTCATCCATAAGTACTTATAAAAAAAGTCTATGGGTAAAATAGGTACTTTCTAGCATAATTAATTTTGGTCTTGTTTCTTTAGATTGCATACCAGGTGTCCAATTCATCTCCAAATTCTCAACCATATCAGTCTGAAGTTCATATGCAGCTTTCTGCTCCATCTGGAGAAATTCTTCCTATTGCTACCCCTTCTTCCTCAGCAAATAGTGCCCCATCCAAGCCACGCATGCGCTGGACACCAGAACTTCATGAAGCCTTCGTGGAGGCTGTCAATAAACTTGGTGGTAGTGAAAGTACGCAACTCTCATGTCCTCACCATAGTCATGGCCTAAATTTAAGTAACTTTTGCTTTAGTTGATTTGTTATTCTCATTTTACAGGTGCTACTCCAAAGGGTGTGCTGAAGCTCATGAAAGTTGAAGGATTGACTATCTATCATGTGAAAAGCCATTTGCAGGTATTATGTTTTAGTGCATGTTTGGGATTACGGTGAGTAATGTAGCTTTTAACTTAAGGCTTATAGTTGTTGAGCTTAACTAATAAGCTCTACCATTAAAAAATTATTTACTTTTTGGTAACCATATGTCTAAAGCACTTTCAAGCATGTTACATTTGTTTGGAAACAATATAAAAAATGGCTTTTTGAGATAGAAATGACATAAAAGGTCATTTGAAAGTTGTAGTGTTGTGCGTGTGATAAGATCAAAGGGCAAAGCTGTAATTATCTAAAAGTTGTATGGGTATTTTCACCCATTGATAGTCTTTTTTAAAATTGGAACTATGTTCCTCATTATCCGGAAAATCACGTTTAAAGAAAAACATCAAAATGATACTTCTTCTCAAACAAACGTACTTTTTAGCTTATTTGAGATTATAAAGTACTTTAATATGTAACACTCAAACAATCTAATTTTATCATTAAAGAGTTTTTTAGATTATTTAAGCACTTTTTAATATCCCTAATGCAACCCCAAACGAGTCCTTGTTCCTTTTGCTGTGAGATTAGCTTCTTACTGAAATAATTTGAGTGTATGTTGTATGTGTGTTTAGTTTTAACTGCAGATCTTGTTCCATGAACTGCAGAAATATAGGACAGCCAGATACCGACCAGATTCATCAGAAGGTATGTAACATGTATACATCTGTGTGGGCATACTTGCATGTGCATATGTGTGCATGCGTGCCTGCATATGTTTCCTTTTTATTTTTATTTTTTGTTATATTCCTGCTACTTTCATTTACCTAAATGTATCTGTTCCTTTCTATTTGAAGTTTTCCTTTGCTGGGAAGAATGTGGGTGGAATGTTATATACCTTACTGCATTGGCTCCTTTCCGATTGAATGTTATATTTTCTGGGAAGAGGACGGGTGGGATGTTTAGCATATATTGTGGCCCCTGTTTATGTTTTCATGGAAATATAAGGGGATGTTTGGTAATGTTTTTCATCTCATCTCGTTCCATCTCATTTCCTTCTCAAACATCACTCAAACACAAACATTTTCAAGCTAATATTACAACTTTTTCAAATTAATCATTACAACTTTCCCAAACTTTCAAACACAATACAAAAAACAATTTAACTTTGTCAAATCCCAAAACAAATATAATATTAAGAAATTATATTCTAACAATAACTTTATAACATTTTTATTCAACTTTTTCTCTCTCATTTTCCAAAACCCCATAAAACATCATAACTTAAACCATTTTACTACTATTCACAAATCATTTCACTACTATTTACTGATTTCTCATCTCATCTCATTTCCCAAACATCTCCTAATTCTCTAGAAGGAGGAGATTCTTTTGGAGTAGGCAGGTTAAGGGTTTGCATGATGTGAAAGAAAAGAGAGAGGGAAACAAGTTTTGACATTATTGGCTGTCCCAAATATAAAATGGGACACTTGTTATCGTCTTGAGAATTATGAAATTTATTATTAGCCGAGTCTTGTGTGCTTTATAGCTGGAGACAATGCAGGCTTAAGAATTGTCCCCAGAATCTTATGACATTCTCTCTCTTTAGTTGTTTTTTTATAAGTAAACAATTGTATTAATAAGAATAGGCGTAGTCCAAGTATACAAGATGGTATACAAGAGGTGACATCTATCTAGGAAGAAGAAATAGAACCAAGAAAATCATGAAAATCAAGGCTGTTGAAACCAACTGCTTTGACCCATGAAAATAAGGTTCTAACAAAAAGTAATCTAAGCTCTTCCAAACAAGAACCATCTTCCACACAGCTGTGATTTGTGGAACACCGCCTTGATTTGTCCAACTAGCTAGAAGCTCAATCACAGTGGCAGACATAACCCAAGCTAGCTCTAATCATCTGAATACATCTTCCTATAAATTATCTATTGTCAAAATCTTACTCGAGGAAGCTGCCCAAGCAAAGAACGCCGCTTTGGGGGGCGCCTTGTGTCTCCAAATCCTTCTCCATGCAAAGTGATTGTTTTGTAATTGTGTGAGTGACTGATAGAAGAGTGAACCGAGAATATACATTTCCTACAGGTACCCACCACAACATATCAAATCCTCGAGCGCTCGATTTCATGGAGTACAAGAGACTAAAGAAATCTTTAAAGTTGTCAATTTCCCAATCTTGGGCCGCCGTGGTAAAGCTCACATTCCATTTGACTGGGTCACCAGTTATCCCCATGAGATCAGCCACCAAAGCTTCCTTCTCACTTGCAATCTTGAAAACCGAAGGGAAAGAATCCTTAAGTGCATTATCTCCACACCATAAGTCGTACCAAAATTTAATTCTAGGGCCATCTCCTAGCACAAGTCCACCACCCTCTTCTAATATGCTTCCAAACTCCCATTCCACACCCCCCATGTACCTCCCTAGTGCTCCACCTCCCCCATAAGCCTCCATACTTGGAATCAATTACCAACTTCCATAAAGCTTCCGGTTCCATATTGTATCACCACAACCATTTCCCAAGAAGGGCCTGATTGAAAACCCTCAAGTTTCTAATGCCCAGCCCACCAAGATGAGATTGAGGAGCATGCCTTATTCCATTTCACCAAATGGAATTTGAATTCATTCCCTAAGCCACTCTAAAGGAAATCACGATGAAGTTTCTCAATACGAGTTGCCACACTTGTTGGAATTGGGAATAATGATAAGAAATAAGTTGGTGGTAGATTTGACAAAGTGCTTTTGATTAAGGTGACTCATCCGCCTTTCAACAAATACAATCTCTTCCAACCTGCCAATCTACGTTCAATCTTTTCAATTACTGTATTCCAGATGATATAGCCCTTGAAGCAGCCCCCAAAGGAAGTCCGAGGTAACTCATAGGAAGAGAGGAAACTTTACATCCAAGAGAACTAGCCAACCGCCGAATGTTGCGAGCATTACCGATTGAAATTAATTTTGACTTGGCTAAGTTCACTTTCAAGCCGGATACAACTTCAAAATAGAGTAGAAGTGCTCTCAATGCTTGAATTTGGTTTTGTTCTATCTCACAAAAAATCAGAGTATCATTTGCAAACAACAAATGAGAATGTTAAGGGTACCCCTATTAATGTCACAATCTGAAAAACCAGCCACAAAGCCACTGTTAACCAAGGCAGAAATCATTCTACTAAGCACCTCCATGACTATGACAAAAAGGAGTGGAGACAAAAGATCCCCTTATCTTAGACCCCGAGAGCTGTTAAAAAGGCTCCAAACAGACTATCATTCACCTAAACTGAGAACTTCGCCGTGGATATGCACCACCGGATCCACGATCACCATCTCTCTCCAAATCCACACCTCCCTAGCAAGTAAAGTAGGAAACTCCAATTGACGTGATAGGCCTTCTCCATATCCAACTTGCATAAGATCTGCCGATTCCCAGATTTTAATCTACTATCGATGTATTCATTGGCAATGAGAACCGAGTCCAAAATTTGTCTACCTCTTACAAATGCATTTTGGGGTTTCATAAGAATCCGCACGAATATCTCCCCCCTTAAACGGTTTGCAAGCACCTTAGAGATGATCTTGTACACCCCATTCACAAGACTAATGGGTCGATAATCCTTTACCTCTGATGCCTTAATCTTCTTGGGAATAAGCGCAATAAAAGTGGCATTGAGGCTTTTCTCAAATTTCCCAACCGAAAAAAATTCCTGAAACACTTTCATTAGATCCTCCTTCACCACATCCCAACATGACTGAAAGAATCTCATAGAAAAACCGTCTGGACCAGGTGCTTTGTCTTTGACCATCCCCCTCACCAACCGTGAACCTGTTCCTCAAAGGGCCTCTCCAACCAAGAAACATGCTACTGCTCGATGGACTCAAATGCTAGTCCATCAAGCTTTGGCCTCCACCCCACCTGTTCTATAAGCAAATGTTTGGAAAAACCAGCAATGTGCTCTTTAATCATAGGGGCCTCCGTGCATACCACACCATTTATATTTAGCCTCTCAATGGTATTAGTTCTCCTATGAGAAGTTACCACTCTATGGAAGAACTTCTGCTTCGATCTCCTTCTTTTCGACAAACCACGTGATTTTTACCACCATGATATCTCCTCCAATGAGGTAACTCGCTCTAGTTCTGAAATTAACTCTGTCTTCCAAGAGACTTCATCTAGAGAGAGAGCTCGACCCTCTTGTACCCTCTCTACCTCCTGTAGCTCCTCCAGCATAGACTTCTTACAGTCGCCTATGTCACCAAAGGATTGAGCATTCCAAAACTTTAAGTCTTTTTTCAAAGCTTTCAGTTTGCCCGCAAAAACAAAACTAAGAGTGCCTTGGAACTGATATGAGAACCACTAGTGTCTGACCCTATCTACAAAACCATCAGTTTTAAGCCACATATTTTCGAATTTAAAATACTTCCTCCCTCCTTAAGTGTCTTCACAATCCAGCAAGATAGGAAAATGATCAAAACACAGGCGATGAAGCCTCTTCTGACATAGCTCTGGATAATGAGTTTCCCACTCCGAGGAGACCAGGAATTTGTCCAATCTAGACCATGTTTGGTTGTTAGACCAGGTTTATGCTCCGCCCATGAGAGGAACATCCACCAATCCCAAATCGAAAATACACTCCAAGAATTCCATCATTGCTGGCCGCAACCTACCTTCTCCTAAGCATTCACTTGGGAATCGTATGACATTAAAGTTGCCACCTATGCACTATGGTAGGTCCCACCAGCTATGTACTCCAACAACTCATCCCATAGAAGTCTTCTCTTGCTGTCTAAGTTCGGCCCATAGATACCAGCAAAGGCCACATAAATTTGTCTTCTACACTCTTAAAGGAGTATGCCACTAAATACTCCCTGATGTACTCCTCCATTTTCTCCACCGTCCTTCTATCCCACATAACTAATACTCCTCCATTTCCTCTTTAGTTGTTATGATCAGATAACATCATATGAACAATTTTTCACTGATATTGCAGCTAAATTGAATTATCTAAGCCATAATCACAATCAAAGGTTGGTTTCTCCATTGCTTTTCCCCTTGGATATTAAAAGGTTCCTCTCTCCGTTTATTTTCTGTGAGTAGCAGATGTTGACTTCACTCAATGAAAGCAGTCCCTTTGATCTATCATGAACTAGAAACAGTTTCTTTCTAATCTGTCTTGGCTTAGCGGTTCCTCTTCACAGAGCTTCGACTTGGCATAGAGATGTTGATTTTTTTTTATATACAAGTTAGATCAAAAGAATTTAAGGTTGTTGAATTCAATTTGCAGGATCCTCCGAGAAGAAATTGACTCCATTTGAAGAGTTGTCGTCTCTTGACCTGAAAACGTAAGTCAACTAATTGCTAACACCTGGAGAATTCCTATTGTTTCAGAAGTACATCATCTTTTCCTGTTTGTGGAGTTTATTGCGACATGTTCTGTACACAATGGGTCACTATGTATTGCTTATCCTGTTTCCAGATGGATGACTTGACTTTGGCCTCTTTTTTATAAGTACAAGGAAACTGTGTTAGGAAGTTTCTCATTATATGGGATACTGCAATGGTATAGCTTGGAAAATCCACTTTTATAGGAACTTTTTACAATAATTTTACCAAAAGAGAAAAGCATAAATACCTCCGTTTTATGAATTGGGCGGACTTAAATTGTTTGGGCTCCAAATCTTTTTACGAATTCTATTAGTACTGTTCTTATAATTAGATAAACATTTCGTGCAAATTCACAGTCTGCTTTAAGTTGTATAATCAATAAGCTCTTGTGCATTTTCTTCAGCAACTCTAGTATCCATGGAGGGGGAAGGTTGTTAGTCCAATTTTACCAGCCAGCTGTGGCATTTTTAAAGACTGAAGCCTGCAAGACCAGAATTTTGCATATAAATTTTATTGCAACTTTAGCCCCTTGAACATGTATTGTGCTGTCACTGTTTCCAGCCATTTACAATTCCCATGCTCTTCCAAAAGTGATGGTAGATCAAACTACCTAAAGCAGGGTACCGGCCTTACCAAAAGAACAAGAGAAAAGCAGAAGCCAAATGGGTTAAGATTATAGGCTAGAAACACTTTTCTAAATGATGATCCAGTAAGCCTAGTTTTAGATAATTCAAGTTCATGCATGCTGCAGCTTATGATCTCTCGTATTATTTGCTGATTTATCATGATGGATATATTTTTTTTCCTGTGAAATCCATTTTGTTTGGATAACAGGGGTATTGAGATTACTGAAGCTCTGAGATTGCAGATGGAAGTTCAGAAGAGGCTTCATGAACAACTTGAGGTATGAATTCCTTTTGGAGAAAGGAATTTCCTTTCACTTTATTGGAAATCTGGTTAGGTCAGCTTTACTCTGTCATTGCAGACCTCCATCAAACAGTGAAATAAGCAATATGATATGAGAAACCTTACCCAGCTATTCTAACTCTTGGTTGTGATTAACATGGGTTTGGGCATGAAAGCTTTCTTGGCTTTGATGCATTCCGTGTGTGTGTGTGTGTGTGTGTGTTACATGTACATTTCTTCTATGTCTATCTCTTTTCTATTACATGTATACAGAAAGTAACCACCTAAGAAAAGTCCAAGTCACATTTAGGCTTATATTCTAAAACAATTAGTCAAGGTTACAATTGGTGTCCATTGGAATCGCTGTAAAACAAAAGAATTTCTCCTTCTCAGACAGTATGGTATTCAACTCACCTCGCATCTATACTCAGTTTGGATATTATAACCAATTCACTATTGGTTGAGGATGGGCTTTGATACCATTTGTAAACCCGTTGAAAGCCCAAACCTTTTCAAGTTTTATACTCCAAAAGAACTAGTCAATGTTCCAATTGGAACTAAATGGAACCTAAACCGCAATCCATCTCAAACATTTTGGGATCCCACTGGGTAAGAAATACTTTTCCTACTACTATCAACATGATTCATAGGGTTTATTGTTGACTCTGGGTGATGGGAGGGATGGAAGATCGATTTCTTCCACCTTTTATCAGCGTGAATGTTTAATGTTGGAACTGGGTGATGCTGATTTACTTGAACATGGAAGCATTGGGGCTAAATAGGTTTTTTAGACATTTGGTTTCAGTTCACTATCGAGTTGAGAATTTTTACTGCTTGATGCTATAGTTTTAATGGCTTGATTATTATGCTTGTTAAATCATTGGCAAAACATAACAGTGTGCTTGTGACTTGGTAAAACATAATGTTATGCTTCAAATATTTCAGGCTGTCCAAGTGTGTGAACATGTGTATCAAGACTCTGCCCTTTTTCACATTTCATACTCTCTTGCTGGGTTGCTGTATCTGTAATTATGGTGTAATACTATCTTTGATCTATGAGCAGATTCAAAGAAATCTACAGTTGCGAATCGAAGAACAAGGAAAGTACCTCCAAATGATGTTTGAGAAGCAATGCAAGTCTGGTATTGACAAGCTGAAGGCATCAGCATCCACTCTGGAGAACTCTCCTGCCCCATCTTTGGATGTTCCAGTTTCCCCTGCCAAAAGTGAACCGGAAGCCTCCCCGGTAGACCATGGTAATATAGTGTATGATCCAGTCAATGCCAACTCTGGGTTGGATGAAACCTCGCGGGAGCTGGGTGTGAAGCAAAAGGCAACTGTAGCAGAGGCTCCTCAGAATTTTGAGCCAGATGCTTGTGAAACTAGTTCCCAACCCTCAAAGCGTCCAAAAACTGATGAATAAGTCATATCATCTGCCAAATCAGTTTTGGACTGACAAAACCATACTGATTAATGGAATATCTTATTCTTGGAGTAAGACAAATAAAGCTGACTGATGGATAGATTGGTCCTCTCTGGTTCTGTTATCATATTCTCAAAAGACAATTTGCAGATGCGGTAACAAATTTTAGTCGAGTGATGATAATGTTCTTCAACCTTCTAATTTGTACTCTTTTGAGTTAAGCAAGGATGAGGATGCATTAGGAACTGTTGCTTAGAACCCTGTTGATTATATCTCCATCGAACGCTATTTGTAGTAAAAATCTGATATCCTCAATGTTAACCTATGAATAATCATGTTACTGCCAATAGTACACAATCCATTCATGATTTTTATCATGGCATTCCTTGGATGTGGATTTACACTAGACATCATTCCCTAGTCTCTCTTATTTCCAGATTATTTTTTTTTAGCTATCTCGTCGGAAAAACTGTGTTACCAAACTGGCTTTTTTATACAAGCATGGATCGATGGCATACAAAGTTACAAACCAGGCTTCCCATTCAAGCAATAAGCAGGTGGATTTGTGCAATTAAGTTTGACAGATTTGAGTGAATTAGCAAAAACGCCAGCTTTTTGGAAGTTGAAATCTATCAACCCACCCACTTTAAGAATGTATTCGGAAGCGGCTCGATACAATTAAATCTTTGCATATTTGGAGTCAATTGAAAGCTTCACTTATCAGACAGTTCTTTCAAGAGAAATTTGGGTTATTGGAGTGGCAGGCTGTTACACGTAGCTGTCAAGAATTAATGTCCTCTGCATTTCATAGAATCGTAATGAAATTTGGGTTATTAAAGAAGGTGGTGTGTTGGCAGATGTTGAAATCCATTGAAACTGACTTGAGTATTGAATGTTCAAGCTTAGTTTGTTCAATTTTTATTTGAACACGAACTATGCATGAATTTATCAGCTGCCTACATTTTTTTTTTTTTTTTACGATTAATTCGTTCATTTAGAAATAAATTTGATTAATTTATTATTTATTTTTTCAATAAAATAGAAGTTACTAACGACATCTTATATATTTTCATAAATTCATAAAAATGCGTAATTTATTAATTATGTTTATAAGGTTATACCATTTCAGTTATGTATTTTTTTTTTGTCATTTTAAGCGTTTTCTTTTATGTTTTTATTTTCTCAGCTGAGAAAATATGATTATTATATGGTTGTTGGTTTGTGCAGGCAAGAGAAGCGCCAGCCTTAAACTCCCTTTGAGACCAAGCTAAGCTATATGTGCACCGTTGCGGGAGTCAGCAGGCAAGCAAGCAAGCAAAAACGAAGCCCATCCCTCCCACCAATCGGTCGGTAATGTCTGATCTTAGACTCAAACACAGACTTCCCAACTCCCAGTTGGTAGAGACTCTTCATGAACTCACATTTCAGCACCTCCAGCTCATATTATTTTGCTCTCCCCGGCACATTTCTCCCCTATTATAAGTACATGACCTTTCATTTTTCTCCTCTCGCCACCTTTCAATCCTCCACGGCCTTATTCTAATTCTCTCATCACTTGGTTGCTAGCTAATTGCCATGGCCGCCAACACCATGGCTGGCCAAGTTGCAGGTTCTCACAGTACCCGAAATGAACACGGCCATCATGTTTTGAATGGTGGGGACGAGGTACGTAGTTTCTTTCCTCCTCATCTCTTAACCTGTTTTTCCAAAAAAACATATCAATTGCTCTGAAAGCTTTTTTTTTTTCTCACAAATGTACGTACTATATTCATGGCAGCACGACCGCCGGCCTCCAACTCGTCAGTACTCTGTCTTGAAAATTTGTCGGGTTTGTGGCGATGAGATTGGATACAAGGAAAATGGTGAGTTGTTTGTAGCGTGTCATGAATGCGGGTTCCCAGTTTGTCGGCCTTGTTATGACTACGAGAGGAGTAATGGGAACCAGAGCTGTCCTCAGTGCAACACCCGCTATAAGCGTCATAAGGGTTAGTTAATTGAGTTCTCTCTTTCACTCTCATTTTATTTTTACGAAAATGTATGTGTCACTCAACACACAACGTTTTCTGATATTTCTCTCTCCAGGATGTCCTAGAGTTGCTGGAGACGAGGAAAACTATAATGATGCAGACGATTTTGAGGATGAGTTTCAGATTAAGAATGGCCATGATGACTCCGATAGGCAGCAACATGTCATCAACCATTCGGTAATTCCAGAAAAATATTAATATATCAACTTCATATTAATATTAGTGAATCTGATTTACACCAAGCCATCCTTCAAATGGATGGAGAGAATAAAACTTGCGCCAACCTACTTGCATGATCATCTCTAGCAATTTGTCATGCTGCAGAAGAAAACTAGGCCAAAACTTCTACTGTTTAAAACTTACCTCGATCTTTTAATTTTGATTTCATCATGTATACATCAAATGGCAAGATGAAAACGCATATTTCCTAAATAAACTATGGTAGCTTTTGTAATTTAAAAGAAAAAGGGTTGAAAGAAGCTTTTTCTCTTGATCAAGTAGATTTTCGAGAAGAAAATGTTTTTAAAACCTATGACTGATCATGATCAGTACTATATGGTGGAACTTCTATGGAATTCTGACACTAGGAAAGGACTTAAGGTCGTGACTTTTGCAGGAAAATGGCAATTACAATCACCAGCAGCGGCATTCTAATGGTTCTATTGCAGGAAGTGGTAAGAGATCTTTAAACTAGTTTTCTTCGCAAGGGGCTTAGTTGTTCCTTTCTTTCATTTATTGATCTATATATTTTTTGAATATTGGTGGCGGATGGGGCATTGTATAGTTGCTGGTAAGGATTTTGAAGGAGAGAAAGAGGTGTATAGTAATGCAGAATGGAAAAAAAGAGTAGAGAAGTGGAAAGTCAGGCAAGAAAAGAGAGGTTTAGCAAGCAAAGATGATGGAAATAATGATCAAGGAGATGATCAAGATGACTACCTGTAAGTCTTTATTCTTTTCGATCCACTCCCTTCAAGAACAAAACCATTTGTGATCAAATACACAAAGCCATGCTTTTACTTCTCGGGACAATGTACAAACAACGCCACCTTCTTATTTTTGCAGTTTGGCTGAAGCCAGGCAACCATTGTGGAGAAAAATACCAATCCCCTCCAGCAAAATCAGTCCATATCGCATAGTCATTGTTCTCCGGCTCATCATTCTTGCTTTCTTCCTCCGCTTCCGAATCTTAACTCCAGCATATGATGCTTATCCCTTGTGGCTCATATCTGTAATTTGCGAGATATGGTTTGCATTCTCTTGGATACTTGATCAATTCCCGAAATGGTATCCCATCACCCGAGAAACTTACTTGGACCGCTTGTCCATGAGGTTTGAGCGTGAGGGAGAACCAAACCGTTTAACCCCAGTTGATGTCTTTGTCAGTACAGTTGACCCTTTGAAGGAACCACCAATCATAACTGCGAACACTGTTCTTTCCATCCTGTCTGTTGATTACCCTGTTGATAAGGTGAGCTGTTATGTATCGGACGATGGTGCATCGATGCTGCTTTTTGATGCACTTTCAGAAACTGCCGAGTTTGCGAGAAGATGGGTGCCATTTTGCAAGAAATTTAGTATTGAGCCAAGGGCCCCAGAGTTCTACTTCTCTGAGAAGATTGACTACTTGAAAGACAAGGTGCTGCCCAGCTTTGTAAAGGAGCGCAGAGCCATGAAAGTAAGCAAACAGATTTAAGGGAAAAAACCTTCTTTGTTTAGCTTTCCTGCAACAATTCCCCAGCAATAAAAGGAGGTTTAAGTGAATGACTGTGTTGTATTGCAGAGAGAGTATGAAGAATTCAAAGTAAGGATTAATGCGTTGGTGGCAAAGGCTCAGAAAACACCAGAAGAAGGATGGGTGATGCAAGACGGTACCCCTTGGCCAGGAAACAACACCCGTGATCATCCTGGCATGATTCAGGTTTGGCAAGATCATCCCTACTTTGTTTTCCTCAGATAACCTATACATATGTCATCAAAATGTGACTCCAAATTGGCATTTTGCTTCTGCTTGGTTCTCGGGAAGACTATGTGTTGAGGAATAATCTCACATTACCCGTGGACAAGATTTTGGATATGTTTATAAGAAATGAGCAATCCTCTCTTGTAGAACTGGTTTTATGACATAGTTAGGCTCATGAATTTCTTCATAATATCATAGTCTGCCACAGGACGAATGGGGTCCACATAACTTACCCCGCGACAAGGACCAGAAAAAAATACTAGTCTGCACATGAGAGAGGGTATTGAGAAATAATCTCACATTGTCTATGAACAAAGTCTTGGATATATTTATAAGGAATGAGTAATTCTCTCTTATAGAACCGGTTTTATGAAATGAATTAGGCCATAAATTACTAGTAAAATAAAATGAATGAGCTTCGGTTTCTGGTGACTTTGCTGACTTGTTTTTTTTTAACCACCAATTCCTCATCATTTTCAACAGTCAAACATTATGCTAGTTAACTAGAGAGAATATATCTGTTGCCCAAAAAAAAATTCTCAAGGTTGTTTGGGTTGAGTCGCTGCTAAAACTGCTAGTGGGAATCATACTTACTTTGCAGGTATATCTTGGAAGTGAGGGTGCACTAGATGTGGAAGGTAAGGAATTGCCACGGCTAGTGTATGTTTCACGTGAGAAACGGCCCGGATATCCACACCACAAGAAAGCCGGTGCCATGAATGCCCTGGTGGGTAGCTCTGCTATTCAAGCCGTATTTTGTGTCTGTGCGCAAATTCAACTTCTGCCCATTCTTATTACTTGTATTGTGCATGTGATCGTATAGGTTCGAGTTTCTGCTGTACTTACCAATGCACCTTTCATGTTGAATCTGGATTGTGACCACTACATCAACAATAGCAAGGCTGTAAGGGAAGCCATGTGCTTTTTGATGGACCCCCAGCTCGGAAAGAAACTCTGCTATGTCCAATTTCCTCAAAGATTTGATGGCATTGATCGTCACGACAGATATGCTAATCGAAACATTGTGTTCTTTGATGTAAGCCATCCAGATTCTTCAAATAATCATTCATCGCAAACTGATTATGATTACTAATGTGAAAAAGAAAGGGGAAAAAACCACAATTGCCTGAATAATGATTTGAATCTTCTTTGGTTACAGATCAACATGAAAGGCTTAGATGGCATCCAAGGCCCTGTTTATGTTGGCACTGGATGTGTATTCAACAGGCAGGCATTGTACGGCTATGATCCACCGGTGTTTGAGAAGCGGCCAAAGATGACATGTGACTGTTGGCCTTCATGGTGCTGCTGCTGTTGTGGTGGTTCCAGGAAGTCAAAGTCCAAGAATACAGGTGAAAGAAGCCTGCTTTGGGGACTCTACAGCAAGAAGAAAAAAATGATGGGGAAGAGCTACATGAAGAAAGGGTCTGAACCTATGTTTGATCTTGAAGATATTGAAGAAGGGCTTGAAGGGTATGATGAGTTTGAGAAATCATCGCTCATGTCACAAAAGAATTTTGAGAAACGGTTCGGACAATCTCCGGTTTTTATTGCTTCCACTCTTATGGAAGATGGTGGCCTTCCTGAAGGGACTAATCAAACTGTGCTTATTAAGGAGGCCATTCATGTTATCAGTTGTGGCTATGATGAGAAAACTGAATGGGGAAAAGAGGTGATTAGCTTCGAACTCCTATCACTAAAAGAGTGATTAATGTATCTTGAAATAGGAGGGTAACATTGAAAGTGAACTAGTTTAAGAACCTCTGTATATTTTGAAATGCTACTTGGTCCCATAAAAAGAAAGATTAAAAGTAAAACCAGGATTTTGAAACTCATTACATGATTTAGTAGAGTTCTATCACTCATTTGATGACACAATGACTAGTTCCTTTCAAGTGCAGATTGGGTGGATATATGGTTCGGTTACGGAAGATATCTTGACAGGCTTCAAGATGCACTGCAGAGGATGGAAGTCTGTGTACTGCATGCCAAAGAGAGCAGCTTTCAAGGGATCAGCTCCAATTAATCTATCAGATCGTTTACACCAAGTTCTGAGGTGGGCTCTCGGCTCGGTTGAAATTTTCCTTAGTCGCCACTGCCCACTATGGTATGCTTATGGAGGAAAGTTGAAATGGCTGGAGAGACTGGCTTACATTAACACCATTGTTTACCCTTTCACTTCCATCCCTCTGCTTGCATACTGCACCATTCCAGCCGTCTGTCTTCTAACCGGAAAATTCATCATACCCACTGTAAGTTCTACTAGAAATTTATTTCAGCAATGGCATATTTGTTAGTCTAAAAAGTTGCATGCTAACACCTAACTGTTTTGAAACCAATTGTTTTTGTTTGTTTTTCTCCTCCCATTTAGCCACACAAGCTCTAAGAGAGATTGTATTTGTTTTGTAGCTGACAAACCTTGCTAGCGTATGGTTCATGGCTCTCTTCCTCTCCATCATAGTAACCGGAGTGCTTGAGCTCAGATGGAGTGGTGTTAGCATCGAGGACTGGTGGCGCAATGAGCAATTTTGGGTGATCGGCGGCGTATCAGCACACCTTTTTGCCGTCTTTCAAGGCCTCCTCAAGGTTCTTGCTGGAGTGGACACCAACTTCACAGTGACATCAAAGGCAGCCGATGATGCTGAGTTTGGGGAGCTCTACCTCTTCAAGTGGACCACTCTTCTCATCCCACCAACCACTCTTATAATCTTGAACATGGTGGGAGTTGTGGCCGGATTTTCCGATGCCATTAACAATGGCTATGGCTCATGGGGTCCATTATTTGGGAAGCTGTTTTTTGCCTTCTGGGTCATTGTTCATCTCTATCCTTTCCTCAAAGGTTTAATGGGAAGGCAAAACAGGACTCCCACCATTGTAGTTCTTTGGTCCATACTTCTTGCTTCAATTTTCTCACTGATTTGGGTTAGAATTGATCCTTTCTTGCCTAAGCAAACTGGACCAATCCTCAAACAATGTGGAGTGGACTGTTAGACAAGCTCTTGTTTTACCTTTCCCTAGCAGTGATTTCTCTTATAGTTTTGATGCCACTTATTACTTGTTTCAATCTTCAATTGTTTCTAGGTTTCCAAATTAAGAGACTTTTTGTTGTGCATAGATAGTCATCTAGAGAGTTTTTGCAAGAAATGTACCGATCATGGGAAGGGCCCCTGCCATTATGTACACTCAAAAATAATAAGAAGCATTAAGATTATAAACTCCCTTTTAAATATCTTGTATTTGTGCAGTTGTTGAACCCCTTACAATTATTCTTAAAATAAGTCATTAGGAGATGATCCTATTCTAATGCAACATTTTAAGCAAATATAGGTTTGGTTTTGAAAATTCAGAAGAAATATTACGAAAATGAAAGGAAACTCACCAAGTTAATTCATAAAATGAATATAGGTTGGATAGAATATTTCTTCTTGTATGGTTCAATTCTCTACCCCGTTTAGATGTTGAGCTCTTTATGAATAGTAGTAAGTTGAGATAGTAGAGTAAGTTTTGTGGGGTCTACTTAAGATAAGTTTAAATGTGTTTAAATGTTAAAATGAATATAGATATATTTATGAAAAGTTGAAAAATGTTGTGGGTCCTGCGTGTAAAGAGGTGTTGACTTAAAAAAAATTATGGATCTCACGTGTAAAGAGGTTTTAAGTTTAAATGAGTTTAATAATTTAAAAATTAAATATTTAGATATTAGATTCAACTTAAAATTAAACTAAATTAAATTGATTTCAATTCAATCTATGTTTCAAACTAGACCTAAATCTCACTTCACTTCGAAGCCCAATATTAATTATTGGGTTGAATACTGAGTTTTCAAGTTTTATAAATTAAAGCCACGTTTTTCAATTTTTATAACAGTGATAACTCAAATAAAACATTCAAAATTACGCACCTTCATTAATATCGATTAAAATATTTATTTCGTATCAATTTTTAATTGACTGACACGTGACATCAACATGTCATATCAACAATTTAATTAAAAAACTGAATTAATGTCACATTTTAGCTAATTGAAAATTGTCGTGTGGCATACTAATCAAGATTTACAAAAGTAATTAATTTGAGTTCTTTTATTCTCATATATCAATGGCGTGAAATTTTCAAAAACTTTGGTCTTGATTTATAAAAACATAAAACCCAAATACTCGTTTTGTATTCAGCCCATAATTTTTAGAAAACTTTTATCATGTACTAACAATTCAACTATATTTATGCACCTATGGGAAATATATATATATATATACTAGGTCGGGAGCAACGTGCTTTAAAGCACGTTGCCTAGTTGAGTGAAACATTTTTTTTAGAAAAATAATATGGTTTAAAAAAATGATTAATGAATAATTTAATGAATAAAAACAAAAAATAAGTTTTAGCAAATATAGAAACAAAAAGTATAATAATTAAAGGGAAGAGACCAGTCATTTTGTTTTTGTTTAGTACCGCAGAGGACACGGGCCTCAGCCACGAGGATTGAAGATGAGTTACCAAATTGTTGGACGTGTACTTTTGTAGATCAATGAATAAGATATAACTGTTTAGTATGATGAACATTGGACTTGAGAAAAAGGTATACTATCTCATAATATTCTTCCACAAGATTTCGGTAGATTAAATATAGGGCAAAGCTTGATGCAAATATACCAAAACAGAGTATATCTATGGTCAACCCTACGAAGAGCACAAACAAACATAACAAATTGGATAAAAAGCAACAAGAGACTATGCCAAGTAGCATATGTATGAAGTAAAAGTGGTGATGGGTTCTTTAGAAAATCCAAGAGGGGATGAGAAAATAATACATGCATGCACAAACACATAAGAAAAGGGAAAGTAAAGTACAAATATGATTTGCTTTTAGCCCATTCCAGTTCTTAGCTTGTATTTAGTTGTTTTATTTGGTATATGCCTATTTACTTGTCAAAAAGATTTCTTATTACTTTTCAAAAAAAGATGTGAATCACTTAGCATAAAATTAGGACTAAAAAGAGAGAAGCAGGAAGTTGGAGAGCATGAAGCATCATTAATTTCCCAGGTTCAATAGACATTGATCAACAACATAATTGCTAGTTAGATTAATAGCTTCACTGTCGTTCAAGCAAGTCTAAAAGGTATGAACATTACTCAAAGCTATATTTAGTATCATGTCAACTAATATACGAACTGTTGCAGCAATTAATATGTGAAGTAAGTAAAAAACTATTGGAGTTTCAGGTCCATTGTTTAGTTAGTCGATTTTGGAGATTGAGCTTTCAGTCAAAAAAGAAAAACACTATTCAGAGAAATCATTGCCTAAACCCTAAAGGAGAAAAATAATAAACTTAAAATAACCTAATACTCAATGGATAATGTGAAAAACTGCAAAACTGACTAAAAGATCAGAAAAAGTAGACATACAACCTGTAGACTGACCTTCTGAATCATACAACGTGCATATCAGAAAAAAATCTTTGTTCGTACACACAATAGCACAAAAGACATGAACCTGCTTTACAGGAAACCTCAACTCGTCCCATGGCTCATAGCCAAAATCAAGGAAAAATTTAGCCATCGAGTCAATACCATAACCATTTACCTAGCATGTTCCAAAAGAAAAGAAACACTTATATATCATAGCACAAGATACAAACAAAGTTAAGCCTATGACTCGAGTTCAATAATTACTAATTATGTGTGCATTGTGCATGTATTTTCCTGTGTGCACCAGAAGTAAAGTTACTTATTTAAACATAGGTATTTTTATACCAGTGAAGACAAAGATGTCACTCACAAAATCTCATATCAGTGATAGAAAAGCCTATAAATGATTGATAAAATACACAAAATTAAAAACCAGGAACAACCGAATGTTCTAAATGCCAAATGATCATAGCAAATTTGGTTGCTGTCGACAGATTGAACAAGCTCTAATATTTGTTTTGCTGTGGGGTTCCTGTTTAAGTACACCTTTTCCATGCTTGCTAGCAGGCTCCTAAAAAATGACTCAGCTCCCTGCAACAAACAAATATCGAAGTTGAACAGGAAGAATAAGATGAACATAAAAGAGTAAACTATAGCCTATTTAAACCGACAGGCAAAAGGAATCATAAAAATTAGTAATATGGGTTGTCGCTAATTGACAATGATGCAACAGACAATAGCAAAGCACACATAAATTCAACCAAAAAGCATAATTAAACAGAGAGAGAAAACTCAATCACACCTGAAAGGAAGATTCTTGCAATCCATTGTCCGATTTAGAGGCAGAAACGACGCAGAGATTTTGTGTATTAATGGAGATTGAATTTCCGGGGAACGAAGAAGATTCGTTGAGGATGAAGGAGAAAAGAATCTGCAAAAATATCCCAGGAAAGCAAGGCTGGTAATATACACTTGAAGCATTATTATTTAGTATCCGACAAAACAACGGAGAAAACACAAACAATCATACTATGAAGTCCAAAACTTTTGGCTCAAGCAAAGCACATAAAAACAATCACCATGTCTGCATAAAATGAATTCTACATTAAAGCAGTCCAAACAAACCCTTGACCATGTCTATACCAAACCCCAGAATCACAAAAGTATAATTCCAATTATACAATAACTCATAACTGGATCGAACTACACAAGCATGCCATACAAAATCTGGACTAAATTTTAGCATAAATAAGCCGACCCAAAAGTAGTTTTATGCAAAAATCATTAATTGGCCCAAACCAAACGAAAAGTTGTGAGAATTAGGAATTTCTCAAAATTTCATCATGCAAGGGACACAAATACACAGATATATAAACAAAATAAAGCAACCTAAAGAGCCAAGTGACTTATATGCGCAAATCCATCACGAATTTCCCACCAGAAAATGCATAAACAACAAAATTCATCAAACCCATGAGCAGATTTCTCAATATATCAACAATACTGCTACAGGTACCCGGCCTGGGGTACCCGTAGCGGAATCCCTGACGTGGCTAATGCCACGTCAGGGTTAAATTATATTAAAAAAAAAAAAAGGGGCAAAAGAGCCGATTTCATAGCGCCAAAAACGATTTCTTCTGATTTAGATTTCGAAGAACAGCCGCGCATAACCCGAAACCCACTTGAAACCCAGAAATTCCTGCAGGTTCGTCGTTCACGGAGATCAATCGTTTGTTCCGAAACCCAGAGGAGATTTTTCGAGCGGGTTCGTCGTCCATCTGGTTTCTTCCGAAACCCAGAAACCGTTTGTTTGTTCCGAAACCCAGAAGAGATTTTTCGTGCGGGTTCGTCGTCCATCTATGGTTTCTTCCGAAACCCAGAAACCATTTTATCTGCGGGTTCCTCGTCCTCCATCTATGGTTTCTGCCGAAACCATTTTGCACTGAACTTCTACCGTTCGTCGTTTCATCGCGTTCAAGTGAGTCCTCTGTTTTATGGTTTTTTTTTTTTTTTTGTATTTTTCTTGATCAGTCCTCTGTTTTATGGTTTTTTTTTTGTATTTTTCTTGATCTTTGGCTCTTGCTCTGTCTCAAGAAACGCTAGTCTTAAGAAAAATATGTTCGCAGCTGCTCTTCTTCTTTTATAAGAATGTTGTTGTTATTTATTTTGTTGTTTTGTGAGTATAATAGGAGTGTATATGCAATAACAATGGTTGCGCAGTGGCTGATAGAGAGACAAAGAGATTAGGAACAGAGTGAATAATCAATCATGGCCATGGTACCCGGAGTTTAGGGCTTTGGATTGGTTTTTCTAACTTTTTTCATCATCTGGGGGCTGTTGGATTTGGTGGGTATGAGAAATCTTTGAACTATAATGGCCACCAAGTCTCCTTTGTTGTTGTTTTTGGCACTTAATTTGTGATGGTCAATGTGGTGATTTTTTTTGAATCTATAATACATGTGAAGAGGTCAAGGTTGTTGTAAATGTGCCTCTTCACGTGCATACACATTGTCATTGTCTCTTTGTGTTTCATAATTAGGGCTTCACCATTCACATGCACATACAGCCTTACTAATTGAATATGTTATGAAAGTGCCTTGACCACATGCATTGCAACCCCACTGTAAAAAAAATGTCCACTCTTATTTTCGAATTTGGTTCGTCTTTTTGCATTCATTAGCATCTCCAGATGATCATATTTATGTTTGCCGTATAAAAAATAAACGATTTTGTTTGCCGTGTACATCCCATTGGAGATTATCTTTGTTTTTGCTGGTTTTAGCTTTCTAGCGTACCTTTTGTGGTAATTTAACCCCTTCTATGAAATTTTGATGTGTAGGGTGCTCCGTACAGTGTTGAACTCCCTGAAAGAGTTGGGCAGCCTGACTGTTAGGTATGATTTGAAATCTGGTATTGTTTTTATAAATAAAAAAAATATAAAAACCAAAGAAAGAAAATTGCAGTTGTTCTTTGTTGCTTCTCTTATTTTACTGTTTACAATGATCTGTAGGATTGAAAGTACCAAAAAACAAAGAATAAAATGTGGTTTGCTTGTGTTATTGCTTTTAATCTCATATACGTTTTAATTATATATGTAGAGAAAGGTATTACTTTAAACTATTGCAAATTTAAGACTCTTGAAAAAAGTATTCAAACTGCATACAGTTTTGGAGAAACATGAATGTGGTGCGAGAATCTCTACTAAACATAGAAAGAAAACAGCAGCAGCCTTATAATGAGATTATTCTAACAGAATTCTGATGATCATCACGTGTTCTCAAATTATATAATCAATTGTGGACAATTGAAATTGCTTTTTCTGTTCTTAAGTTTTGTTACCAGTAGCAGACTTTGTTTGTTCCTAGTCTCAATTATGACACGGATGGAAACACAGATTCTGTCATTGTTACTTCCTTTCACTTGTTATATTATTTGTATATGATGGAATTGTTCTGTGTATGCAAACACTTCTGAATGATGTCAAATTATTTCTGCAAAAGGAAGTAATACTAACATTCCATGTGAAGATGATGTGGTTTTCACTATTAAGGATAATGCTGTTCTAGCTTGATGTTCGACACGATTTAAAATAACAAAAAAGCTGAATCCACCTCTGTGATCTTTTGTTATCAATTTTTAAATAGACTTGGAATTAACCTCCTTTTGGTTCGTCCTGTTGCATTCATTAGCATCTCCAGATTTCCGTTCTATCAATATTTTTTTTCATTTTGACCACTCATGAAGCATCATGTGCATGTAGATCACGGGAAAACGTACATGTTTGCATGTAATGCCACTCATTTTAATGCTGTATATAAGCATATGCATATCTAATGCTTTTCTGAAATTGATAGATTGTTTGTCCGAAATGGATAGATTCCTATATATGTTGGGTGAGGCGGCATTTGCATTTGGTTCATCTAATGCTTTTCTGGCTTTTCTTACCTTTATTAGACTGAGAAAAAAATAATGTCAATACAATTTTGAGAATGTTACAGTCATAAATAAGTAATTTGGTTCATCACTTTGCTATCAGTTCAAGCTTTCTATTAGTTCCTCTCGGCATGGGAAAAGGGGAAGAACACTCATCTTCCCAAACACCATCTAGCTCAAATTCCCAAACCGCTGTATGTTATATTTTTTACAGGTGTTGCTTTATTTCTATTTTGAGTTGATATTTATTTTCAAAATACATAAATAACTTGTGTAACAACATGCTAGGATATACCATCAAGTAACCGGTACTTTGTAGATTACACTAGTCCCGGTTACTACGGACCACTTCCTGCTTGGCCAATGCCTTTATCTCCATATCCTGATGGCGGCCAATATCCAAGAAACTATGAAGTGGTGATTCAATTGTGTTCTTGTTTTTTTGTTTGTATAAGTTGGCCATATTTTTAGTTTAAGGGAATTGATTTCTTTTTTTTTTAGCAGAATGTCGGTGACCCGAACCCTCTCATGGCTACAAGCCCCGCTATGAGTGGGAGAGTTGATATAGAGGAACCACCTGAGTGTAGAGAAACTGATATTCCATGTACATCTGAAAGAGTTGAAGAAAGTAAAGAGGATAGACTCAATTCAGAAGAAACTGAGGTTGGGATTGGCGGGACACCACAGTTAGAGGATGAAGTTGGTGGTGATCTCATTGAGGAGCCAAAGTCGGGAATGGAGTTTAATACGTTTGAAGAATTAATGGCTTATTATAAGCATTATGGTAAAAAAAGCGGGTTTGGGGTATTGATAAGAAGGACTGATAAAGGGGATGATGGCACTGTCCGATATGCCACCCTTGGTTGTGCCCGTGGTGGGAAGGCCCGGAATAGGACATTGAATGTCGCTAGACCACGTCCAACAGGAAAGACAGAATGTAAGGCAAAGGTTAATGCCTTAAAAGTTGATGGGAAGTTCCGGTTGACAACAGTGAATAATCTCCATAACCATGGCCTTAGCCCAAATAAATCTCGCTTCTTCCGATGTAATAGAGAAGTGAGTGACTCTGTAAAAAGAGTCCTAGATATAAATGATATGGCTGGGATCCGAATGAATAAGAGCTTCGGATCTCTCGTCGTTGGCGCTGGTGGATTCGAGAACCTCCCATTTCTAGAAAAGGACTGTCGTAATTATATCGATAAGGCAAGACATCTAAGACTTGGTAAAGGTGGTGCTGGAGCGCTTCAAGAGTATTTTTGTAGGATGCAGTACAAAAATCCCGGTTTCTTTGCCCTGATGGATTTGGATGATGAGGGGAGGTTGAGGAATGTCTTCTGGGCTGACCCCCGTAGTAGGGCAGCCTACCAATACTTCGGTGATGTGGTGACATTCGACACTACATATCTGACGAATAGATATGGGATGCCCTTTGCACCATTTGTTGGTGTAAACCACCATGGGCAGTCAATTCTGTTGGGAGCAGGATTGATTTCCAGTGAGGATACAGAGACCTTCGTCTGGTTATTCCAGACGTGGTTGAAGTGTATGGATGGTATCGCTCCTAAAGCTATTATCACCGATCAGGACAGAGCGATGAAAAATGCAATTGCTATTGTCTTTCCTGAAAGCCGACATCGACTTTGTTTGTGGCATATACTTAAAAAAGTTCCCGAGAAGTTGTCCTCCTATGCTTCCTACAAAAGTGGGATGAAGAATGCGTTGATGAAATCTGTGTATGACACGCAAACTGTTGCGGAGTTTGAGAAATCTTGGGATCAGTTAATCACCACTTACAATTTGCATGAGAATGTCTGGCTGAAAAGTTTATACACTGAGCGTGAGTCTTGGGTACCTGCATTCTTGAAGGACTGTTTCTGGGCTGGGATGAGTACAACGCAGCGCAGTGAAAGCATGAACGCGTTTTTCGATGGTTATGTGCATGCGAAGACAAACTTGAAAGAGTTTGTCGATCAGTTTGATAGTGCGTTGCAAAAAAAAATTGAGAATGAAAATAATGCGGACTTCCACTCATTTAGCGTTACCATTCCTTGCATATCTAGATCTCCTATCGAAAAGAGATTTCAAGAGTTGTACACAAATGCTAAATTTAGGGAAGTTCAGATGCAACTAACCGGCATTATTGATTTAGATCCAGAGTTAGTTAAGAGGGATGGTGCAGTAAAGACCTATCAATTAGAGGACGAAGTTCGTGTGGAAGAGTTCACTAAATTGGTTACCTTTTTTGTGGACTTCAGTGAGGAAGGTGCAGATGCTAAGTGTTCATGTGGTTTATTTCAGATGAAGGGTATACTGTGTAGGCACATTTTCGCTGTATTTAAATGTAACGGGATAAAATTCCTGCCAGAGAAGTACATTTTAGACCGATGGAGGAAGGATATCAAAAGGAGATACACGTTAATCGGTAGTAGTTATGATGCTGGAGATCAGCGGCCAGATGCTTACAGATATGCTAGTTTATTAAAAATCTGTTATGAAATGATTACTCATGCAGCGGGTTCAGAAAAACATACTGAGGATGCCACACATAAGTTACATGCAATGATTGAATTATATAATGAGAAAGTAGACCCTTCATCGATGACCCTCACTGGTTCCAATGTTCCTTGTACTCAAAATGACACAACCACAGTGGGTAGTTCGAAAAAAGTACTCAGTCCATTAGTTGTCAGAGGGAAAGGCAGACCTCCATCTCTGAGGAAAGCATCCAGGATGGAGAAAGACATGCGGAAACTTAAAGGAAAGGCAGCCGGGGCACCAGTAAACCGGAAACGTAAACAGGTGCAATATATTTCAGCTTTAAATATATAGTTTTAGGCCACTTATTTTATTAATGCACAAACTGACTTTTTGCAAATGCTACTTGTTTATTAGAGAGATGGAGGAGATACACCAATGCCGGACACATGCAGGAATTTATTTGGCCCATCAGAGATAGATATTTCTAATGTTGGTTATGTTATATTATATTACTTTAGTTATATTTATACTTGAATTGTTATAATTATGTGTTGACACTTGATTTGAATTTAAGAGTAATTTTTTTTTGCACCAGCTTGTTCAAGACAAATCAGCTTGTGTCATTGGTGGAACCCAGCTTGGACAACCAATGTGTGGGAGTCAAGAAAGTGTAAAATTATCCAACTTTTTCATGTACAACCAATAGTAGTATTGACATTACTCTGATTTTTTGCTTATTAATTTTTATAGGTGCAATTTGGGTTGGATGGATCACAACCGGGGCAAATTAGGTTGGATGAATCACAATTGGGTCAACAGTGGTGGGAAGGCCCAGGGAACTAATTTGCTGTAATATTTGCATATTAGTTCCCACCATTAAGGTATTTTAACATTTTTGTGTAATTTCCAATGTTGGATACGTGCTATGCTTGCTTTTCTATTTTTGGCCAAACAATTGGTTAGGAATGAGTATAAGCTGTGTATGTTACTCCGGTGTTACATAGTCCTTGTTAATGATGGCAGGTATGGGTATGTTACTCCGGATGATGTACCCGCATTGATTGATCAGCATATTGAAAAGGGAGAGATCATAGAACACATTTGGAGGTTTGTCCTTTCGTGGCCATGCATGTTCTTTTCAATGAAATGTTTGGTTGATGATTTTCTTATTAATTCTATATGAAAATTTAGTGGTAATATCACAGATTAGTTCGGTTTCATCAGTACATGTGGTATATGTTATTCAGTATGTCAGTCAAATTCCAGTATGGTTGATCCTGATCTATTGCCAGGATGACCATTAAAAAAATGAAGTTAAACTTTCCTGTCTTTTTATATAAACCACACAATAAAATCATTTGAATTAGCAATTACCTGTAGTATGTTAGTTTGCTCCACTTTTTTTCTTTGATAGGTTACACGTTACGCTGTCTGTTCCATAACATAGGTTGGTTCTATATGAGCCTAATACAAGAATTGAAAGCAAAACCTCTCCATATGAAACTGTGCTGGAAAGTTTTTCTTAATGGGTTTGAAGTCTCTGGAAGAGTAGCTTTAACCCAGTAACTCAGATGCATGCTTCTGAGATACTGGATTCAATTATGTGACTCCTTATACAGACCTCTTTCCTGTCTTCAATTTGATTCATCTTTGGACATGGATTATATCACATAATTTTGCTTGTTGGGTAGCCTTAGTAGACTGATTTTTACCATCCAATACTTCATTTTTCTTTTACCTTACATGTACCAAAAGTTCATTTTCAATATGAGCCTTTTCTACTCTAATACAAAGGTCTAAGTTGAAAGACAATCTCTTGCTGATCGTCATCAGTGAAAAAAAAAAAAAAAGTAATGCAATAAGCCATTTCCTGTCGTCTGAATATGTGCCTTTTTAAGTCTAGTCAAAAGGTCTAAGTTGACAGATAATGTCTTGCTGAATGTCATTATTAAATCTATTTACATAATGTAATGACCATATCTTGTTGTCTGTAATATTAGTAGAGATGATCAGTAAAGATTAAAGAAAGAAAGTATTTTGGTGTTTTTTTCCCTTACATTCGTACTTGTAAAAAGGTCTTTTAATTTCCAATCAATGATCACACTTTCAATCATCGGCATTATTCGAACAATGGTTGAGCATAAAAGTAACAAAAATTATTCCAGGGGGCAAATGGGGGCAGCTGATATACTGATAACTATCTTTCTCCATGCAGGGTGTGGTTGCTCGATGTGAATGACAGTTGGTATTTTGTGATTGTTTGTGGCATATACTACAGTTATACGGATGGCAATCTTTCATTGCAAAAACTCAAGATATCAAGGCTAACTCTTAATTTATAGATGAGTCATGGGTGTTGTTATTTTGTCATTTTTTGTTTTTTGGATGAAACATTAGTCATTTCTGTAAGTTTATCAAGTTGTACTCAGTGGTACAAAGGCATGTAAGATCAGGCTGGGATAGATTTGCTTGAAATATGTATTTGCCTCCAATAACAGGATAATGCTATTTTACGTTATACCACTGTGAGACTCCCATTTTATTTGCAAGTTTTTTACGTTATGATCATCTGATTTCTCTGATCTTTTGTACAGAAGCTCTCTTGGATGGGACCCAATTAGAATGTTAGGTCCCATTCCATTCATAATATGTTAAAAAATTTAGACATACACTCAAGAGAGTTAGCTCTTAGTTGACAGCACAAGTGGGCTATCCCTATCCCACTTTGCAACTTTATACTTCTCTCCCCAGCAAATCCGTGATATGGAAAAATGGCACTCATAAACGTAAATGGCACAGATGCCTTTCATATCTATAATATCATACTGATATCAATCTATCTCTTTCCATGGTTTTTGTTGCTTGTACAGATTGATATCAACTGAGATCTTATCCAATTTCTTTACCGAATTGGATGCTCTAATGTAGAGAAAGATGTACGTAGCTTTAAATTCCCATATGGGGTCTACTCTGCCTTAGAATTCATACAGGAAGGCAGTATCGCTGACCCGATACAGCGATTATGACATCAAATTGTAAATACCAAACAAGCAAAGACAGAATCACATGATTTAAGGCACCAGTATTCCAGTGACCACAAATTTGCTGAGCATTTCTTGTTTTTATCTCTGATTTGATTTCCTGGAGATATGTGTTTGCTTATCTCATTGTGGTCAAAACGCTTCAATTGCCAGAATTTTGCTTTTGTGGTTGTGGTCAAAACGCTGATGAAATCTGGTATATGGCTGCAGAATAAGAGCTTTCTTGTGCTCAAGTATATCAACACATTTGGATTCATCCTCCTAATACACTTTACAGATAACACAAAAATAGACCATAATTCATTGCTCATGAGTTCGGATCTCTGCATTATGCCTTTATTTTGGTTCATATAGCACTGGAGAAGAGGAATTGAATCTCTTATATGCTATCAATTTTATCGCATATGCAAGCAAAAAATGTTTTGCTAAGGAGATAAATGATACACATGCAAAAGAAAGTGTACAAATATTAAGCTCTCTCATAATGGTTAAATCCTAGCCAGTTTTTGTATCACTTTCAACCTATCATATTATTTCTTTAGTTGTTTGCTTAATAGGAGAAGAAGTTGAAAAATGATATATAATAATATATTAAATATATAAACAGCTACTTCCACAAGTTATGTCATTGTCATAACAATAAAATACAATTAGACTATACAACCAGACTAAGTTCTAACATCACCAACCAACATATAAACAACTTAGATATACATAGCAACTAACTTCTAACACTAATCCTAAGTCACCTATTTGCAAGACAAGTAACATGCTACAACAAATGCGGCAGCCCAATACACTCGGAGTAGTGTGCGTGAGTGTCTTATTTGCGCTTCGCGTACAAGAACCGCCAACTCCTTCTTCACAACCTCCTCATTTCTATTGGATAGCGTCATCTCTCTCATCTCGATCTCATCCGCTCTCTTACGGAGATCAATTTTGCTCTTTTCGATATCATCGAGTATCTTCTCCAGCTCTTTCTTGGCTCTTAACAGTTCATTGTGAGTTTCTCTTAGATCGGACTTTTTGTATTGATCCTCCTCAACCCACTTGAAATACTTACAATATGGTAATCCCTAATCATTTTAAACATTTTTTGGAAACATGTGAGATGCACATAATTTTAAAATTTTGATTAAACATTAATATCATTACCTTTGTGTTGTAGTTAGGACACCCTAAGAAAGGTCGTCCTGGATTTTTTATAGTAGATGAGTATCTTAGTTGGGCTTCAATTTCACAGAAGCATAATGGTTGACCCAGACTTGGTTTACCAAAAGATGAAGAAGAGTCCGTGGTGGAAACCAGCTTATTCTTAAACTGACGGCAAAGAAGAAAGAAAAGGAAAACAGACAATCAAGAACAAAACTAAACTTGCAGCATCTTCTTTCAAACAATATCAACTATCAAGACTAATTTAAAGTCTCTACACATTTAAACTAAACAAATCTTACTCTCCAAACAATTAATAAGATATTCTACGTGTTGGACCTTACAAATAATGAACAGACTAACAGATTAGTTTGAAAAGACAAATAATATATCAAACCAACTCGAAATCTGTTGGGAAAAAGGCAAAAAAGTGGCACATATTTAGGAGAAAAGTCAATTAGTTCGACCCATCACAACTTTCAGCCTTTTAATGGTTCACCAGACATTTGAATGCCAACAAAACCTCAGACACGTTTCGAATAGTAAAGTAGAACCACCACACAGCAAATTAAAAGAAAAGAGGAATTAAACAAACCAACAATTCACAGATTCAGGAAGTTAATTATACACTTTCTTCATGAATTAATCCCATGAGATAAATCTAAGAAAAAGATGCTGAATATTAGGTGAACCTCAACAAGAGATCAAGAGCTTGATATACACCTGACAACGACTACTTTGACATACCAAAACAATATGCAATTAAAAAAAAAAAAAACACAAAATCTAAACAAGATTACATAGTAACAAAAAATGGATAGTTTACATTTTAGAAAATAAATGTATCAGGATTCAGGACTAATCTAGTGACTAAGATGAACCCTAAATTTCTCCCACAAAACAAAACAACATAAATGTATCAGGACTCAGTATCCTATTTCAATTTCATGCATACATTCACAACAATCAAGAGTAATGTTAGAGAAATAAACCTGATGAACTCGTCCCCCCCTAAAACCCTAAAAGGCTTTTTCCTAAAAAAAAAAAAAAAAAACAGAGTACATACCGATAAAGGGGTTTCAAATCCACAAGTTTCAAATCCACAACTATTTCGAAATCAGTTGCAATTTCGGATCTAAATCAAGTGCTATTTCGAATCTACAAGAATTTCGAAATCTTATATTAGGGTTAGGGTTAGGGTTTTCAGTTATTCAAGATGAATGTTTCCTCAGTATTGGGAGAATCCAAACATTCATTTTGAAGAAACAAACCCAATCAATGGGAGATTCGGTGCATTTTCAAAAGAACACAAGAAGATAAGATACTAATACACATGAAAGTACCTCCCTTTGTGTTTCGTCTTCTATGACGTCGGTGGGGCAGTCGTGTGTTTGAGCAGAAGAAGATGACCACCCTGCTTGAAACTTTTTCGTTGCTTGCTTGGGAAGGTTCCCGTACGCTTCCGTTCGGGGTTCCATGATCTTCTTGCTGAGGCGAAACGCGGGTTCAAGTCCCTCGGGGTTCCATGGCCGAAACCAGTTTTATGAGTTCAAAAGGCCTTTCTATATCTGGGAGGCAAACGAGTGGATTATTGAAACGGTGCAAACCGCACCGTTTCAATAATCCTACATGGACGTTCCGGGTACGCGGGGGGTACCCCTCCCGTGTGCAAGTAGAATTTTTGAAATTAAAAAGGAAAAAAAAACAGATTGCAATTTCTGAGAAATATAATCTCAAATTTGTATGTATTAACCCAAAAAAAAAAATAGAAAGCATACAGAGATAATCAACATGCATTAGCTGAAAAAAACAAATCTGAAAGATGAGGTTCAGATCCATTAGATTTAAAATTTTATTTCTAAAAAATCAGAAAATAAAAATAAACAGAGGTGTTGATTTCATCAATTAGATATCTTCTGCATATTGCTTTCACATAAACAAGCCATATAGCTTTCACCACCTTTTTGTGTGTTTGAGTGGTGCTGGTGACAAGTAAAAGTTATAGACCATAAAGATGAGTGGTTATGGTTGTAAATGTTGTAGGAATGGCAAACTAAGCCAGGCACATCATCTCATGTCAAACTATTTGAAAAACCATTGTTCCCTGAAATAAAAGAACTGTTTTTTTCGTCATTCAAAAAAAAAATGGAGGGGGATATCATTTTACACTATATAAACTCACATGAGCCTTTTTGCCACTAACAGGTTGACATGCCTTCTCAAACAGAATGCATCTAGAAATCTTTTGAAAATCCTTTCAAATGATATTAATGGATTCAAAACAATTCTATATTAGCTAGTAATCATTTTTTCATCCATTATAGTGTTAAAAACATATAGCCAAGGAGTCTAGCTAGGAATGAAATTTGAGTAGCTAAGAAGGTAAAAAAACGAAAGAGCAGGATCATGATCAACCCCTAATATTAGATTGTACTTTGAAGGCAATGTTGAGTAACTGCTATAAAAGTTATTGTCAAAACTTACTATTATGGTGGCAGATATAGGCAGTGACAAGAATTGGGATAGTTGTAAAAAGCTTCCAAAAGGATGCCTGGTTAACAAGTTCAGGCATCATACGAGGCATTTTCATGCTCCCATCCATCATTTTAACGATTGCTACTCCTGCTGTGATTGCCACAAACACAATGGCCAAACCCACTGACAAAGCCGAAGTGTATCTCAAGGAATCTAACATCATCAATAAGATATAAACGCACAAAAATCAATAATATTTCTCACAATTGTTAGACCAGTTAATAACTAAAACCAGAAAGGTGAATGCACTCTACACCCAGAAATAATTCTGCAAATTTATATAAGCATGTTCTACAATCATATATCATATTGTAGGAACAAGCGAAGAAACTAATGCAACTCCCTTTAACTGCGTACTTTGTCAAGTTTAGTAGAGTTGTAAAGGAACTCTATTGGCAGTTCTACTTGTGCACTTGGATGGGAGTGATACGAGTACCATAACTATATAACATATGTCAAAAGATTTTGACCCAATTGTAAGACTAAGAAGCCAAAGATCAGCTAGCCAGTGGCAAATTTACTTTATGAAGAACAGGGTAGTGTCTAGCAATGGCAGGTAAATAAACACCACATGAGATAACAAGAATGCACGCTTTCATTCAAGAATGGAAGAAAGCATGCAGAGATAATCAACATGCATTAGTTGAAAAAAAACAAATATGAAAAATGAGGTTCAGATCCGTTAGATTTAAAATTTTATTTCTAGAAAATCAGAAAACAAAAATAAACCGAGGTGTTGATTTTTACAGATGATAAAAAATTAAAAAAATTAAAAAAAATTAAAAAAGAAAAAGAAAAAGAAAAAAAGAACCAAAGCAGGAAGAGCAAACCAACAAATAGCAACCGAAAAAACACACAAAATTGGAATCAAGGTCGTTAATGGCTGGTGAACTTGACACTCTGTGGAGCCCATCTACAAATCAATAAATCTGTTACGCAAATAAAGTATACAACCACTACACAAACTCACTAATTTGTGCTAAGGGAATGATCAATCAGACCAATTCTCATACAATAAAATTCACGCTTTGCAAGAGAAACATGATATGCAAACAAAAATATCCAACTAACATATCCCAATTTTTGTGCAAACAAACTATAAATGAAACCTCAACCCAAGAAATTGGAAAGGCATCAAGTTCGCATCAAGTTCACTTGGAAAGGCATCAAGTTCGCATCAAGTTCACATCAAACGAAAACAAAACTACAAAAACCAAACAAACAAATAAACACAGTATCAGAAACAGACAAACAGCACCAAACAGAATCGGAAAAGAAATGGAAATTGACGGTGGCACGTGCATGACACGCGCCACACTGGACAGGAGCCGTTCGGTCGGTCAAGGCGTTGCCGGAGTCGCTGGGCCCTGAGCTGCCGCGCATGGTGTCGACGGAAGATGAATCGCCGTGGTTTGAGAACCCCACGCGTTTCCTTTAAACAGCGCGTTAGCGCAACGCACCGCTCCGATTGGCTCCCAGTCTGGTCGACCGCAAGATCGGCGAGTGAGGCTTCTCCCGGTGGTGCGTGTGTCTGACGATGGTCGCCGGAGAAGCTCGAAACAGCTACCCCTTTATTCGGCCAAAAAAAAAAAAAAACCAAACCAGCAGAGACGAAGGCGACGAGGAGAGGGAGGAGAGGAAGAGGAAGAAGGAGCCGAAGCTCCCCTTCCCCCCAGCTGGATTCGGAGGAGCGAGTTTCGTAGCAAGGTTCTAGAGAGAGAGCTGGTCTGGTTTGAGAGAGCCGATTTTCGACTGGAACCAAAATGAACTTGGGTTGCTGCTTTAACGTGGACTTAACGAAGACTTTAACGGAAAACAAGAATTTCCGTTTACAACCGTTTGATAGGCTCTTATATAATAGAGATAGATATATATATACACACACTAAATGAAAGCAACGTGCAATGCACGTTTACTTAGTTTATATTTAAATTTTTTTTTGTTAAGAACTAATTTTTTATTAATAAAGACGTAATATTTTCAGTTAATTAAATAACGATATAATATTTATGTAATTTATAAATAATTACAAGTTATGATACCAGTGTTACATTTCGTGTAACACTTTAAAAAAGTCCAATTAGAGCTTTAATTACAATCACTAACAAGTAATTTTAAGTTTGGGAGGGTATATTCTGTGAACTTGTAGGAAATAATTCTGACATGTACATTGGATAGTTTTAAAGAAGTTCAATTGGAGCTTTAATTACAATCACTGACAGGTACATCAAATAGTTCTTGCGAACCTACGTACGTTTTTTCTAGGATAGATAGATAGAACTTAATTGGACACAAAATTCCTCATGATCATATATATACATACATGTACATAATCATAATGAGTTGTAGTTTGATCTTTTTGAGGCACAAAAATTAAACTCGGATTCCTAATCCTAGTCATAATGATTATCTTTGCAGCCCACTTTTCTTGACCTGTATAATTAATTACTGCACTTTGATAATATACCTTATATAGACGAACAACGTTAACTTTAACAAAAAAATAATAAAAAACCATTAAAACAAGATTTTCTGTTAGATAGTCACTTTATATATATATATATATATAGATATTAATATATATATATATAGACTCGCACTTATAGGAAAATCTAACGACATGAATATCCAATTAATGTTATTATACATATTATATGTTATACGTGTGAGCATAAATATATAAGTTTTAATCAATAAATAACCCTTCTCATAAAATAAAGAAAACTTCAATAAATAATCCTCATAAGAAAATAAGAAAAAACCCAATTACATGAAAAAATAAATTAAATCCACCACACTAAAAACATAATATAGTAATTATACATATAATATATATTAATTTTCATCATAAAAGTAAATATAAGCATATTCATACAAGGAAAATCGTACTACATGAATAATTCGTTCAAGAAAATATTTTGGAAAATAACAAAAAAAAAATTCCTTTATTTATGGCCGTGTATATCCCAAACCATCCAATTTTCAGTCATTCATGAGAAGTGTCGTAACCACAAAATTTTTGTTATAAATTGATTGATTTCATGATACCTTAAATTTATTTTATAATAAAAATATTTTTATCATTTAAATATCACATCAAGTCATATGATTTGTGAACTTTATTTTTGTGAATTTTTTTTAGCAGTTAAAACATTTCTCTTTTTTTTTTAATAAGTTAAAAAAATAATTGAGTAGACGTGAAAATCTCAAAATCGAAAAGATTTCAAAATCTACGAGCAAAATCCAAAAAAATAAGATCCTATTGAGAACTCCAACCGAATTCATGCAAAGAAAATCAACTTGTGATTCAAAAATAATCTTCAAAACTCATTCTGAAAAAATACAATAACCCAACAAATAATCTTCATCAGAACCAACGCTCGATTACACTACCAGGCCACATCACAACTCAACAAGTTCAAGCAACATTCATCCGAAATTCCGAAATCAATACAAAACAGAGCCACCACAGAACTCATAAGCCAGAAACTCCTAGGAAAAAGGAACGGCTAGACAGAGAAAGGGAGCAAGTGAGAGATCGGATGAGAGAAGTTGAGCGAATTCTGGAGAGTGGAAGAGAGAAGAGAAAGAGGAAGAGAGGCTTACCGATATAGGCATCAACGGCGCGCTGAAGTCAGCTTTGCGTGGGCGCGAGAGAAACAGGGGCGACAGCGATGGGCGAACTAACTTGAGAGGAAGCGAAAGAGAGTGAGATGGAGGGAGAAATCGAGAGAGAGAGAGATGCCTGGAGCGGTAGCTGGCGGAGAGAAGGACTTGAGGAGAGGAAGAAAGAGCGACATAGAGGAGAGAGTCTCGAAATCTCGTACGTACGTGAGTGTTAAATAATTCGATTGTTATTAATTAAAAAGTGATTTATATTGCTAAAAGGTGAATGATTCTAATATCTTATTTTCTTTTAAATTAAATAGATAGTATGAATTTCAAATAAATTTGAGAGGATTATTGTCACGTTTGGAGTTTGAATGGATTTGAGATGAATTGAGTTCTTTATGAATAATAGTGAGTAGAGATAATAATGAGTTTTGTAAAACATACTTAAAATGAGTTTAGATATATTTGAATATTAAGATAATTTAGATATATTTATGAAAAATTAGAAAAGATTGTGAGTCTCGTGTATGTAGAAATGTTGAGTTGAAAAATATTATAGGTCTTATATGTAAAAAAATTTTAAATTGAAATGAATTTAATAATCTCAATTCAATCTAAGTTCTTAACGGGACATTTGCAGAAAACCAAACAATTTCAAGCTTTAAGAGTTATAATTGACATGACATAGAGACCAAAGCCTTATCTTTTTTTTTTTTGTTTAATGACATCGGAGAGATCGAAGATTTATTTACAAGATTACTCGAAAGTAGAATAAAAGATCAGACAACTGCAGAATAATTAGGAAGTTGCGATAGATATATACAAGCATGCTAGCTCTTGCATTTGCATATTATAGATAACATGAGTTGTAATGTTAGAAATACGTATTACAAGTTTGGAAATTATTTATATAGCCCTGTATTAGGTAAGGTTTGCACATTTTATTTGAAAAAAGTAAGAAAAATTTGAGATTCATATGAAAAAATCAACTCTTTTTTATAATTAGATTCTACTAATTTTTTAAAATGAGTGTATTTAACTTTTACACTCTAAGATTGTACCTGTCTTTATTATATATGAAAGTTTTATTGAAAATTAAGCTTTTACATACAATATAAATCATGTCATAAATTAAAAATAAAATAAAAAATTAGTCAAATCATTATGGTAATTAACGTGTCAGTACCACTTATATTAAATTTATAAGATTTTTATAATAAAATTTGTATTAAGTTTAATACTTGCCTTTTCTTTTTACCATGCATGCAGCTAATATTAATTACATGGTACTTGCATGGAATAGTGTTGGTTTTTACAGGCAGCAGTACTACTAGCTAAAGAAGTTAAACGTCCATGATATGGATACCGATAGATGAACACCCGCCCTCACATTTAAAAAATAAATAAATAAACTGATCATGATCAGTACATAAAAAGATAAATGAACAGCCTCTCCACATCGATCGTACATTGATGCAAAAATCATATACTATTTAATTAGGATAAACCCATTCCATCATCTATCAACCAACCACCCAAAAACCTCTCACCTCTCTCGGAACATCAAGCCAACCAAAATATTCCCCGAGTGAAGCCATTATTTTCACCTGATTTGCCCAATAAATCTGCAACCCTCCCTCATGATTTACTAACTTTTCCGAATCTGAGCAATAATATTAGTACCATGATAGCTTGACACTGCACCAAACACACTTCCTTCACAGTCCAGGGCAAATATGCATATCTAGCAGCCAAGTTATATCACAACTTGGAGAATCTGATGATTCAAGCTCGATCCACCTCCATCAGTGTAGCTTCCTACAAAGTTACAGCCCATCTAAAATGGCTATAATCTCTGCTATGGAGATACAGCCTTCCCCCATCGTCTCCTATACTCAAACATATGACTTCCCAACTCACAGTTCATGGTATAGACGCTTGAACTCACAGTTGCATAGTTGCATGCATGCACCTCATATTTTACTCTCCCCCCCACCTCTTCCCTATATATATCTCCCTTGATCCCTTATCTACTCTCACCAGCTCTCAATCCTTGAACATATTTTTCTCTCATATTTTCTTTTTGGCTCGCCATGGCGATGGCTGATGACGAGGTAGATAGTTAATTTCCTCTTCCATATGATCTCTTAGGCTGTTTTTTTGCAAAAACAAAAACCATTAATTGATCTGAAACTTTAAGCTGTTTAGAAACAACGAATATATAATTTATTCCTACAATTTTCTCACAAATATATATTTATATATATGTTATATATGCATGGCATGCAGCAGTACCGGTCTCCAACCCGCGGCCGTCAGCCTGTGTCAAAACTTTGTAGGGTTTGTAGCGATGAGATTGGATACAAAGAAGACGGTATTTTGTTTGTGGCGTGTCATAAATGCGGGTTCCCAGTTTGTCGGCCTTGTTATGACTATGAAAGGAGTGATGGGAACCAGAGCTGTCCTCAGTGCAACACCCGCTATAAGCGTCATAAGGGTTAGATCATCAAGTTCTCTCTTTCACTCTCATTAATTCATGAGCTGTATAACATCAAGTTTTTATATGTAAATGGGACTCAGTCCATATATATATACCATTGATCCGACATTTGTCTCTCCCAGGATGTCCTAGGGTTGCTGGAGACGAGGAAAACAGCGATGCGGACGATTCTGACGATGATCTTCAGATTAAGAATGGTCATCATGATGACTCCGATATGCAACATGTCACTAACCATTTGGTAATTTCATTAATTAAGTTACTATGATATAAAGTACTTCATGTGGTGTAATAAATCAGATTCATAGCCATCGCTTTCAAATAAAGCTTACGTACGCCAACGTACGTGCATGCATGATCATCTCTCTAGCTATTTGTCATGCTGCAGAATGAAAACTGGGGCGCCAAACGTTATTGTTCCCTTCTACTATTTAAAAAGAGAAACGATTCTTGGTTGTGACATATAAATGCTGCTTAATTATTTTAAAAAAGTAAATAAATATAAAATCTATTTAAAAATAATTAATTTTATAATAATAGATCTCACTCTTTTTCAAAACTATTGAACGTCACTCATATACTTTACGACTGTATGCACCTCAAACGAAAGAAAAAGACTCATATTTGCTAATAAATTAGCTAGGTAAGCTTTTGTAAATATTTAACCGCCGAGGTTTTTTCTTATCTTGAAGTAGAGCATTTTTGAGAGGAAATTTTAAAAGATATATAAATAAATATATATATGTCATCAATATATATATATATATGGGCATATATTTAGAATTAATTGTATGGAATTCAAACAGACATGACTATGAGATATTGGTGAGTTTTGCAGGAAAATGGGGACTACAATTCCCACCAACAGCATCCTTATAATGGTTCTGTTGAAGGAAATGGTAAGCTGAGAACTTTAAAAATGTTTACGTGCACCTTTTTCTGCAAGGGGTTATGTTGTTTCTTCTTTTATTTATTGATCTATTTACTTCCGAATGGTGGTGGAATGGGGCACATGCAGTTGCTGGTAAGGAATTTGAAGGAGAGAAAGAGGTGTACAGTAATGGAGAATGGAAAGAGAGAGTAGAGAAATGGAAGGTCAAGCAAGAAAAGAGAGGTTTCCTTGGCAAAGATAATGGAAATAAAGATCGGGGAGATGACGATGAATTCCTGTAAGTGTTTTATCTGTAACTTAATTTATTCCTTATTGGCCTTATTTAATGCTACAATATATGATCATATCCTTGAGATAAAGAACAACACCATTTGTGATCAAATCTACAAACCCATGCATATATATCAATTTTAATGTTTTATAGATCCATGAAAGTACTGAGATTTTAGTATTTCTCGGTCTATATTATACCAACAACAACATGCATGCACCTTCCTTTTGCAGTTTGGCTGAAGCCAGGCAACCGATGTGGCGAAAAATACCAATCTCCTCAAGCAAAATAAATCCATATCGCTCAGTCATTGTTCTCAGGCTCATCATTCTTGCTTTCTTCCTCCGCTTCCGAGTTTCAAATCCAGCACATGATGCTTATCCATTGTGGCTTATCTCTGTAATATGCGAGATATGGTTTTCCCTCTCTTGGATAATTGACCAATTCCCTAAATGGAGCCCCATCATCCGAGAAACTTACTTGGACCGCTTGTCCCTGAGGTTTGAGCGAGAGGGAGAACCAAACCGTTTGGCCCCAGTTGATGTCTTTGTGACTACTGTTGACCCTGTCAAGGAACCACCAATCGTAACAGCGAACACTGTTCTTTCGATCCTGTCTATTGATTACCCTGTTGATAAGGTGAGCTGTTATGTGTCGGATGAGGGTGCATCGATGCTCAGTTTTGATACGATGGCAGAAACTGCCGAGTTTGCAAGAAGATGGGTGCCATTTTGCAAGAAATATAACATTGAGCCAAGGGCACCAGAGATCTACTTCTCTGAGAAGATTGATTACTTAAAAGACAAGGTGCTGCCCAGCTTTGTAAAAGAGCGTAGGTCCATGAAAGTAAGCAAACAAATCAATGATAATAAAATTTCTTTGTTTAGCATTCGTGCAACAGTGTTTCCCCAGCAACCTAAGGGCTGAACTGAGTGACTCATGTATTGTATTCATGTATTGCAGAGAGAGTATGAAGAGTTCAAAGTAAGGATTAATGCATTGGTGGCAAAGTCTCAGAAGAAACCAGAAGAAGGATGGGTGATGCAAGACGGTGCCCCGTGGCCTGGAAACGACACCGGTGATCATCCAGGCATGATTCAGGTTTAGCAAGATCATCCCTTATTCCCTGATGACTTTTCCAACTCGATTTTTAATCCACCAATTTTCACCTTTTCTTTACAACAAACCAAAACTATTCTATTTAAATAGAGATAATCTACTGCCATATATTAAATTAAAATCTCAAGAGGACCACACATTTGTTTTTTGGGAAACCCTACATGTATTGCAGGTATATCTTGGGAGGGAAGGTGCACTGGATCTAGAAGGTAAGGAGTTGCCACGGCTAGTTTATGTTTCACGTGAGAAACGACCTGGATATCCACACCACAAGAAACCTGGTGCCATGAACGCCCTGGTGGGTTGTTAGCTAGCTAGCTAGTTATTCAAACAATATAACTCTCGAGTACTGCAAATTGCGATATCTGCAAATCTTAAAACTTGGGATTGTGTGTGTGATCAATAGGTACGAGTTTCTGCTGTACTTAGCAATGCACCTTTCATGCTGAATCTGAATTGTCACCACTACATCAACAATAGCAAGGCTGTACGGGAAGCCATGTGCTTTCTGATGGACCCCCAGGTGGGAAAGAAACTCTGCTTTGTCCAATTTCCTCAAAGATTCGATGGCATCGATAGTCATGATAGATATGCCAATCGCAACGTTGTGCTCTACGATGTAAGTCATGCAAGTTGATCATTATGTAATAATTAGCCATCTCAAACGGATGACAATGACTATTCAGCATAAAAAATGTTCTTTCTGTTACAGATCAGCATGAAAGGCCTGGATGGCATCCAAGGCCCGATTTACGTTGGCACTGGATGTGTATTCAACAGGCAGGCATTGTACGGCTATGATCCACCGGCGTCTGAGAAGCGGCCAAAGATGACATGTGATTGCTGGACTTCATGGTGCTGCTGCTGTTGTGGGGGTTCGAGGAAGTCAAAGACAAAGAAGAAAAGTACTGGAAAAAGCCTGCTTTGGGGACTCTATAACAAGAAGAAAAAAATGATGGGGAAGAGCTGCTTGAAGAAAGGGTCTGGACCTACGTTTGATCTTGAAGATATAGAAGAAGGGCTCGAAGGTTATGATGAATTTGAGAAATCATCACTCATGTCACAGAAGAATTTCGAGAAACGGCTCGGACAATCTCCAGTTTTTATTGCTTCCACTCTTATGGAAGATGGTGGCCTTCCTGAAGGGACTGATCAAACTTTACTTATCAAAGAGGCCATTCATGTAATCAGTTGCGGCTATGACCAGAAAACTGAATGGGGAAAAGAGGTGATCATTGGCTCCTAGCTCCACTCTTTTGGCAATATTTTTCATAGAGTTTCAAGATTATACTTTACCTTCAATTCAACAGATTCTGATATGGTTTTGGGTGCCATACAAAAGAGTTGTATCGCCATTTAATTTGACTAGTTCATTCCCATTGCAGATTGGGTGGATATATGGTTCCTCTACAGATGATATCTTGACAGGCCTCAAGATGCACTGCAGAGGATGGAAGTCAGTGTACTGCATGCCAGAGCGAGCAGCTTTCAAGGGATCGGCTCCAATTAATCTATCAGATCGTTTACACCAAGTTCTGACATGGGCTGTTGGCTCTGTTGAAATTTTCTTCAGTCGCCACTGCCCACTTTGGTATGCTTATGGAGGAAAACTGAAATGGCTGGAAAGATTGGCTTACATTAACGCTATTGTTTACCCTTTCACTTCCATCCCTCTACTAGCATACTGTGCCGTTCCGGCCATCTGTCTTCTGAGTGGAAAGTTCATCATCCCCACAGTAAGTTGCACTAAATTTTTTTCAGCAATGACATATTAATAATGAGAACAGCTAAAAAGTTGCTTGTTATAATAAAATATTTTTGTCTTTTCTGCAGCTGACAAACATTCCTGGTGGATGGTTCATGGCTCTTCTCCTCTCCATCATAGTAACAAGCGTGCTTGAGATCAGATGGAGTGGTGTTGGCATTGAGGACTGGTGGCGTAGTGAGCAATTCTGGGTGATTGGGGGCGTTTCTGCACATTTTTTTGCTGTTTTTCAAGGCCTCCTCAAAGTGATTACTGGAGTGAGCACCAACTTCACAGTGACATCAAAAGCTGGTGATGATGCTGAGGTAGGGGAGCTTTACCTCTTCAAGTGGACCAACCTTCTCATCCCTCCAACCACTCTCATAATCATGAACATAGTAGGAGTTGTGGCCGGGGTTTCCGATTCTATTAATAACGGCTCTGGTTCATGGGGTTTGTTATTTGGGAAGTTGCTTTTCGCCTTCTGGGTCATTGCTCATCTCTATCCTTTCCTCAAAGGTTTATTGGGCAAGCAAAACAGGACTCCTACCATTATAATTCTTTGGTCCATACTTCTTGCATCAATTTTGTCAATGCTTTGGGTTCGAATCGATCCTTTCTTGCCTAAGCAAACAGGGCCAATTCTTAAACCGTGTGGGGTGGAGTGCTAGATTTGCTCTTGTTTACCTTTCCCTTCTAGCAATTCTCATTCTTGTTGATTCCAGTATGCTACTTTTTGCTTGTTTCAGTCTTCAAGTGAGAGTGAGTTCATTTGTTGTGTATAGGCATTTTAAGAGACTTTTTACATACCATAGGGTAGAGACCCTTTGGGTGGGATCACAAGCGAAGGTTTATTAATAAAATTGGGACGGAGCTGTTATGTGGGTGGCTTCCAGCTCTTCAAAAAAAAAAAAAAAAATGGTAGAGAGCCTACCAATATGTACAACTTTTTTATTTTTAATAAATGCTCAAGAGTATATTAATTAGTAGTTTGAAATAATAAACAATACAAATCTCAGAAAGATCATCTGAAACAGATCAACAAAAGCAAGACATTGTAAACCACTCAATTACATAACCAACCAATCAAAGAAAAGACTAATCTGCATAAAGAATTACTTGGGTTGTCTAAATTGTGGTTGTGGGAATCAGAAGAATCAGTTTCAACTACCAAATCCGAGATATGCAATTGATAACTTATGAACAAACCCTCTTTAGCTAATTCAGTAGACACATCAGCACCATGTCCAAAGAAGAGTGAAAAACCAGCAATGAAACAGCCATCATAAGCTTGGATTACTCCCCCACATCCTGCATTTCAAGGATTAAGCATGGAAGTTCCATCAACATTTAATTCGAGTCTACCAACTGGAGGTAACATCCACTTGGCAAGAAATGGTCTTTTGAGTCTAACCAAAGAGAGAGGAATCTTAAGAACATCCAAAGGGAAAGCAGAAAAGGTTTGAAGCAACTTTTCAGGCTTGACAGAAAACAAACCGCCCTTAAGCAACCGGAAATCTTGTAAACAATTGGATCAGTCACCATATAGCAAGGTTGTTAAACCTGCTATTTTTCCCAGCAAATTTCCCATTACATGCATTATACATCCCATTGGTCGTGGAACCAATTTAACAAACAGTTGCACCCTTTCTAAAGCAACAGCTAAACAGAACCATATTCCTATTGTCAAGACCGTCCGATAGCCCACAGTTAGTGGCAAGATCTTTTGTCAAGAGGACCGATGACTTTGAACCACCTAGGGTGAATCTACCAAAATCTTGTTCAAAAGCATCTGAAAAATCTATCTGCCACTTTACACTAGGCAGTAGAGTTTGAGCAACTCTAGTCCGGTACAATCTACAATCTGCTTCATCCATATTTCTTCGCTGTGGGGAAGGCCAGTAAATCAATCCCCATTGTTGTTCATCTTGCAGTTGATGCAGATCTAGATCCTGTGCCATGAAAACAAAACCACCGTCATTAGCAGCACTAGCAGGCAGTAACGAGGACTACAAAGAATTGAATCAAATATTGGCCCACGTTTGATATTGCAAGCTTTGCTATTGGAATTTAAGCCTAACTTTATCTGATATTCCTGGCTTCAAATTTCATGAATCAAGTACTGCGTAAGAACTAAATTTACATCTCTTAAATTAACCAGTAGATGTCATGACACCAAACACCGATTCTCCAAACAAAACCTGTTGCAAACCAGGCAACCATAAATTTACATTTCCGCATGAACACCAACAGACAAAGTAAGTGGATGACGAATCTACAGTGTATTAAGAGCAAAAGGGGAAAAAGAACAAACACTTAAATATTTTTTAACACTTAAATATTTGTTAAAAAAATTTAAAAAAATCACCATATTATTAAAAAATACTTTCTTAATCACTAAGTAAAAATAAAAAATAAAAAATTTCAGCGGTAAGAACGAGCAGTGAGAGTATCATTTTCCAATATTTTATTAAAAACATGAAAGGCGTAGCCAAAGCACGTGCATGCATGCCCATGCTCACGTACACTCCCATGCGTACACACGCCATGCACACAGAAAATGTTCTTACCATTTGAACGCTTCATGTTCCTGCAGAACTTGCTACTGCATCGGCACCAGAATGTCCTCACAGGCTGATCATGGTCTTCAAAGTCGATGCCATAATCCTGCAGCCATGTCATGTAAAGCAGCTCACAAAGGGCAAATTAAGATTCATTGCATACATAAACTAAGTTCAAAGTTGATTCACTATTAATATGAACTTTGAGTAATAAATGATAAGATAGCATGATACAACTGAATTTATACATCCTAAGAGAAATATAGGACCGTGTTAGTTGACTCAATGTACGAACGCAAGCATGCAAGCACATATACCAAAAACATATATAGGCAACAGCTTGAGTACCTTGTTAAGTTGCTTTCCAATCTAAACCCCAGCAGGAAGAAGAAAAAAGAAAAGCCTTAAACTGATGTGTTTAATTCATGAAACAGAATTTTGTTTTTATTCATTATTCATTGAAGTGCTCTTAAAACAGAGAAACAATTCCACCCATATTCTTCATTGGTGGCAATAGTATAGGGAGGGAGTATTAATAGAACCTTTTAATTGCAAAAAAAAAATTAGGGCGGCAGTATAAAACCCAAAACCAAATCATGCTATATGAGAACAACAATCAACTGCGCTCTAATAACTAAAAACCTACTCACCCAAGTGAGCTCTTCCATGGCAGCTACTACCCTTGTAGTGAAGAAGCCAAGCTACATACGAAGAAAACAAAATGACTCAACTCAGTTTGCTAACACTAAGCAAGGACATTACAGGGGAAATGCAAATAAAAGCTTCAAAGACTCCATACATGGTAGTAGGCATGATCAGGGCTCTCCACTTTAACAGGGATCTCTACCAAGTTTGCATCCAAACACCTGATGAAATAAGGAACAAAACGATCACATACTTGCAAATTGAATTTCTATTGCCTGGTAAACACATCTCTACCGAGATAAGTCACAAGCCATCTCTACTGAGATAACTCACAAGCCTGATGAAATAAGAAAACACATCCCAGACACTCAGGTATGACATCCTCGGAATCTCTAAGACACTAAATCTTCCAGGAGATAACTTGGTCTTCTCTGACCTTCCAGTGCATCAGCACAGCCTGCTTTCATGCAAGACTTCTAATGGCTTGCTACAATATGTTAAATATGCTGACCACTTTATATGCTGTATCTTATCAACAAAAAGTTCTAATGATATATTTCCGCATAGTAATCAGAATGTTCATAAAATTAAATTTCAAAGCAAAAAAAAAAACTCTCAACATTAACGGTCCTCCCCCCATCCTTTTTTATTGGCATCGGGTGTCTGGGAACAAAGTCCCCATCTTCAAGCTCTTGGGAGGGGGAGAAGGGGTTTTTACCCAATTCTCTGCTATATCATTTCTAATTGTAAATAATTAAATACCTTACATTTCAGAAATTGATGTCACTTTCTTAATATTTCAGAAGGATGAGCATATAAGAGTTAAAAACCAAATTTATGAGTATGATACTCGGAGCATATTTACTAATCTGCAAAAGTTTAGTTTTCAACAAAGAAACAGAAAGTTGAGGTAAAAACAAGTACCTATGGTTAATAAACCTAGCAACATTGCCAAAAAATGTTGCGTCCAAACAGAGAGCTTCTTCATTATTTAGATCTCCTGAACCCCAGTCAGCATCAAGTAGCACTGAGTATGCCGGTTTGCCACTTCTGCTTTTTTCCAAGTTCCTATCATACAACTCAGTGTTGGTTAGAATTTCTCCAGCATACTCACACACAAATGCACCTCTTGGCAGTTCCTCTAGGGTTCGGAGACCCCACCCTTTTCCTTCAGAAGTGCAAAACACCTGAGATTTAGAGCGAAAGACATGAAGGCTGCATTTCAACTAATTACACGGCATCTCAAGCATAAAAAAAGTTCAGCATAATGAGAGATGAATATCTGCAACGAGTAAATTCTATAAGTAACTGTTATCTAAGCATAGGAGAACAACTGTATAAATCCAATTTCCAAGTTACGATCCCCACCTGCAACTTGCAAGTTATGCCTCGCTGTACCACTCGATTGCCACATTTTTTACTGCAGCCACACTTGTTCCAGCATTCCTTGATAAACTTCCTCCTTAAGTGGCCTTTGCATGGTTCTAAACAGTCCCCATTCCTCAATCTTTCAAGCGGACATTCTCTACAATACAAATGCCCGTGTCTTTGTGGGTCATGAGTCATAGAGATGCACTCTTCCAAGAACTTTTCCCTAAGAAGACCTCCTTGTGTGTAGGCAAACTGGCGTCCAGTTTCATTTGCACAATGACAAGGTGTAGATGAGGATAGGCAATCACCCAAACAAGCCAAACAGCAGTCCTCATCTCCAATCCGAGAAAGGGTCAAGTTAACATAAGCATTTTGGAAAACAAGGTTTTGAGGTATGTACTTAAAGGGTGGTAGACGTTCAATGTTGATTGCATTGACCCATGGAATTCTGACCTTTTCTTCTCCTTTTGAGACATCGTTAACATCATGGATAGACATTGAATCACTAGGACTTATCTGATATTGCGGGACAACCACCAAACTACATGAATTCCTTGATTCAGGATCTTCCAGTTCCTTTTCAGGCTCACTTCCAGCACAGCTACTTTTAGTGATTTTCTTACCGGCATGTATGTGACCATCAAGACCATTCAAAGCCTGCGGAAGTCTTGAAAAATGCTCAGCCACTGCAGGAGAGCATTGAATATGGACTGATCCATTAGAAGAATGGGGTGACAAGCTCAAATTTTCTTCTTTGTCTTCCATATCCAAAGCATCCTTTGGGGAAGATCTCCCCAATACATCAGGAGTTGGAATTCTCTTTATTGATCCTTCCTGCGATTCATAAGAGGCATAAGTTCCCAGTTCCAAGACGCCCTCACAAATATCTTTCAGCAGTTTCAAGAAAGATAAATTTGGGTCAATGATTTTATATTCTCACATATATTTATCCTATCATATTTATAACCTCATCACGACTAGGCATATGGAATCTAGTCTTGCAAGAGTGGAAGTGTAACTCAGAGAAATCTTTACCTCTCCCAAGGGCAAGGAGGCAATCTCAACAATGGGAGGAGGTTCCTCTGGGATGGTTGCAAGTGTATGGTTGGTTTCCCTCTCGCTTGATGGAGCTAGAGTACCATCACCTCTATTTCCTTCACCAAGACATTGGGAAGCTGGAATTTCTGGACCATCTTGTTTTTTAACTGAAACATGCCCAACTGAAGAATCTACCTTACAGGGATCTGTAAGCAAAACCAAGATTGTAGAAGAGAATCAATTGCAGTTTTTATATTAAACGAAGCTTATTGAACAGCACCAAGCCTTTTATTTTTATCCTTCACAGTCGTCTACATTTATCACTCAGGAATTAAGGTTAGACAGTTAAATAAAGCATAACGTAGATAATGGAGACATTCAAGTTTAAAATATTATAAACACTAAAAGTATCTAGATATGGGAGCTATGTTAATACAGAGACATCGCTCCAAAGGGATGAAATGCACCTGGATGGATCACTGCAATAGGCACCTCGTGGTCTGGTACATCACTGTTAAACATGTCATCAAATGGCTCATCCTTTGGCTTGATCAAAACGCGAGTATTAGGAATCTTCTGCTTGGGCAAAAGAGCAATGTCTGACTCAACCATTGGCTCTTTAATGTGCACAACATGAGATTCTCTATCTGACATGGATCTTTTCTCAAGGGAATCAATACGAGGTAAGAGAGGTTTCTTGCCCTTATTAACAATACTAAGCTGAGGTGAGATGGTTTGCTGGATGGACTGAGGTGTCTCCATTATTTCCTGAGGCCGCTGTTGGAAATGAGACTTGGGCAGTTCATCCTCCTCCATTTTAGGCCTTTCAGACGAACTTCCATCCAAATTGTGGCTGCAAGAGTTGACCAACGGTGAAACCTGACCACCTTGACTTCTCAAGTGCAACCTCTTTAGGGGGCGTTCAGGCTCATCATGCGTCTGAGCTTCTTCCTCCAAATCCTCCTCCTGCCAGTTAGAAAGGCAAGTCAAGATGGATACAAAAACAAGAAGACAAAAAAAATAACCAACACTAGTGCCAGGAAGAGAAATGACCGACATACATCAGTATTGTTGCATTTCTTCTTTTGATCCACAACCTGATAGATAGGATTCAGTATTTATAAGTAATAGATAAGTAGAATTCATATTAGAAAAACATTGGTGTGAGATAAAAACCAAGGGAAGGGTAAAACAGATCTAACTAAATTCTAAGTGACAAAGGCTGAAATTGTACCTTAGTATCCTCCACCTCAAATATGGCATCTGCAAGAGCTCTGTAATTCTCTTCTTCAATAAGTTCCCAGTTTTTTTCATATAATTTTAGAAGTTTAATTAACACTGGTTTCACTTTATCTTCTTTAATTCCAATATCCTTCATTGCACGGAAGGCTGCTGCAACTCTAGGATTCGGCGCCATTAATAATCACTCAGCAGCTATTTATTTTAGCGACTCACAAAGGCTGAATACCCCTACATTTTAGAATATATGAGTGTGGGGGTAAAAGAGTCTGAAAGGAAATGAACAAGTCCAGCAAATATTTCAAGTAAATTAAATGCTGTAGCAGAGCATAGAAACACCAGTTATATATACGCTATATTATATATATATATTGACATAGAAACATCAGTTCTAACACTAGTCAGGATACTCGACAAGTGTATTTTACCTCTATAGATGTTATATTGACACCAAAAATAATATTCCCTTGGGTCATGTCAACACATATAATTGGTTTTACTTCTTCAAAATCATCTCTGTACCAGTTTTTCACAATAAACTAACAAAACAAATAGTAAATACGAAAATGATACTCTATGTTATGAAAACCTAGGAACTCGTTAGGGTGCAGCCTAGTGGTCAAAGAACGGGCTTGAGATGAGCTGTAAACTCAGATATCATGAGTTCAGTTCCAAAATAGGAATTCCTATGATTACCTAATACATGGGTCTGGTATGTTGGGTAGCATATCCAGGATTTACTGCCCATAAGTAGGTATGTAGGTGAACCCTGCCTTGGGGAGGTTCCATGTCATAAAAAAAAATAAACCTAGCATTCCTTAATTTTTCCCATATTTTAAAATATTATGCAATAATACTAATGACATATTGAAAAAAAATATTAAAATAATTCATACAAGATATATTGAAATAAAAAAGATTGAAAAATTTCATGCAATGAGGGACAAAACTAAAACTAAGAAAGAAACTACAGTTGAGTGATACCCACAATTCTTTTCTTTTTCCTTTTTTTTGTTTTTTTGGTAATTCTTTACCTGGTTTACTCACAGCAACATAAATCCAAAACAGTTAGAAAAATGCCTTTAAAAGGTAATATTCTATGTAACAAATTCGTCCTAATAAAAGAACCGAATTAACTACTCTATTACATCATTAGTCTAACTAAGCAATCCACATAACCATATTATAAGTTGCCCCCATCTTATCACAGTATGCAGTAAGCAGCACATTTCATGCTAGATCGTATCCCACAGTTTATAGTGCAGATAACATTTTTAAAGCTGGATTCAACCACCAGATGCCAAAAGCCCTAGGAAAAATATATTTAAGTTTAAAAAAATTATAATTTATAGAGTATTGAGATCAGCGTTCAGCATTTACTAACAGTTTTTTAGGCAACTTTTTTAAGGGCATACACAGCCCCAGCTAATGAGGGGATACGATCCCCTCACACTCTTCCCAATCATCCCGAAAGGACAGTGGGAAGCTTCATAAGCCTATTACCGTTAAAAGTAACATTTTGACCATTGCCATGGAATTCCCATCACCCATTGCATACCTTTTTTCACTTAGGTACCAAATGATCAGAATATACGAAATTGGAAATTTGGAATCCATTAGTGAAACTCTAAAAGAACAAATATGCAACAGTTTAAAGAACCAAAAAGACAACATGATTCCAAATTGTTGATTTTACTTTTCTTTTCCTATCTAGAATATGGCTAAACAAACGGTTCACATGAATCGTATCAAACCAACAAACAACAATAAGCACCTTCCTTAGAAATCCTTCATATTAAATAGAATATTAATTTCACAGTTATAATTAACAACAAGTACTTCAACAGAAGCCGCAAAAAGTAATACTTACTTTCCTTGTACCTTCCAGTGACTACACAACTCTCTGATTTGGATTCTCTTTCAATTACACACTAAGTTAAACAAACAAGCCCACATACACTCACAATCAAAATGTTATATACACAAAGAGATACCAGTTAACAATAATCCTAGCAAACTAAATTCTCAAAGTTTCATCCCAACCCTGAGAATCTAAAAAAATACCCTAAAACGAAAAAAGAAACCCAACTCACTAAGAAACAAGTAGAAAAGCATTTGTTTGGAACTTTTAAGAAAAATAGAGGAAAACTGAAGGGACCAACACTTACTAATTTTAAAAGATTCTCTCAAAACAAGTACAACATTTTCAAGAGAACCCCAAAAAAAAGAAAAGTATACCCTTCGGGGAAGAATAGGGAAAGAAAGAAACGAAATGCGCATTTTGTGCTCCCAAAATAAACAGCATTATATAGTAATTTCAGGAAGGAGTTTGTGAACTGGAAATAGGACACCGCAGACGTACTTCAAATTCATTGGAGAGAGACAGAGAGAGAGTGAATAGATACCGACTCTTGGAGCTATTTGAAGTGTCAGGGTGGGGTTCACTTGGCACCCACACCCCCACACCCGCCGAGGTTGTAAAGAACAGGGATTGTCGTGCAGCGGCATGAACACTGGACTCACGTAATTCTTTGGGATGTGAGACTAGACATGGCGTCTTCGAGGGCAGCTGCGACTCGGGGTTGCGAGTCTTGCGACTTCTGCAACGCACCGCGAATGAAGAAATTTTGAAAATATATTTTCGAGAAGTTTGATTTGAAGTTAGGAAAATGCTTGTATGATTAGGACACTCATATATATATATATATATATACACTAGCAGTGGGTAACGTCCAAGGGACGTTTGCCCAAATTTTTTTTTTTAATTTTTTTTTTATCTAGTGATTGAAGAAGTGTTTTTTTAATAATTTTGTGAATTTTTTATTTTTTTAAAAAATGTTTATGATGATTAAAAAAATACATGACAAAAGGAAAATGAAAATAAAAAAGTGAAATACACATTCAAGACATATTTTTAGGTTACTTCTTCATTAGTTGTAGCAGTTTTTTTTAATTAATTAAGAATATTATCATATTTAAATTATGTTAAAACTCTAATTATTTATATTGTTATACTTTTTTAAAAATATTTAACAAAATTTCATCATTTATTTAATATTCAGTAAAATTTTATCTTTTATTTAATGATGAGAAATTAGTATTTTATAAATTAAAGTTAATTTTAAGTGTATGATATAATTTTTAAAATTTAATTATCTATTTTATGTTAGTTTAAATTAATATTTAAACTTCTATCGTTTGATTAAATCTGAAAATTAAAGATGAAGAGTTGGAATTTAAAACTCAAAAATCAATATTTTTTCCTACTGTTCATAATTACTGTTTATAAACAGTAGCAAACGGCAAAAAACCATGTGAAAAAAAAAAAAAAAACTTTTGTTACTATTCATTTCATTACTGTTCATCTATGAACAGTAAATATTAAATACTGTTCATAATTACTGTTTATAAACAGTAACAAACGGCAAAAAACCATGAGAAAAAAAAAACCTTTTGTTACTATTCATTACTGTTCATCTATGAACAGTAATTTATAGCCGCTTTTAAGTATAGGCCGTGATATATATATATATATATTTTAATAGTTAAGAAGATGAATATTAATAATTTTTTATTTATTATTTTTTCTTGAAGGTTAAGGACGTTTGAAAAATTCTTAAAAAAAAATCATTTGCATTGGTGCATTTTTGGGGTGGACACCAAGCATTGTCCTTGAAGTTATGTCAAAATGGTATTTATAATAGAGTAATATTAGATATAAGTTCTAAAAAGATAAGTCTCATATAAGCTTTTTATAAAATAATGAGTTCCACTAATAAAGAATAATCTTTTTTACACTTTTTTAAGGTGGGGTCTACTCTTTTACAATGACTTGTATAGAATTTATCTATTTGAGACTTGTACAAATCATTTCTCTTTACAATAATGCATAAATATTGTATAATTTTTTTAAAAAAAAAGTGAATAATTACAAGATTCATGAAAATTTTAATTTTTTAATAATAAACTCTAATTTTTTTTTAGAAAAGTACATGGTACTTACACAACTCATGACTATATCTAAGATTATTATATGCTATAAACAAGTCACCTAATTTAGTTTATGAGTAATCCTAGATACACTTTTAGAATGTATGAGTAATCCTAGTTGCCCAATGTGTTTTTTACAAATAATTTTTTTACGTAGATTTCAAATTTATCCAATTTTTTTAATGGGAATACACAGAATTTACATGTCATATGACTGCAAATATCATTTTTTTTAGTTTCTACTTGTAATAATTCATGCATATTTATTTATTTTTTTAAAAGAACTACACAACATTACACACTCTAACTGCAAATATCAATTCTCTTGAAAAAAAAAAAAAAAAAAAACTGTATGTTTTTTGTCTACATTGGGAGAAGTATTAATACTTGGGAGAGGTAAAAAATCAGGGTTATGATATCATGTGAAGTATTATTATTTGTCACAAAAACTTAAAATAATGAAAAATCGTAGTGTGTATTATTTATTATATCTTACTAACTATACTTTATCATCTCCAATCACATTTATTGATTTGACACATTTTAAGTGTCTGTTCATTAAAGTGGTTCAACACATGAAATCACTTAAAACATAGAATAATTATTATGTACTCTTGGAGTAAAGACACAATAGTTCTATCCTATCGCAAGATGACATGTCATTAAAGTTTAATACTAATATAACATCTTGTAATAGGATGAGAGTACTATATTAGTCATCCATGATTTAATACTCCCAAATTATCTAATAATTATCTTAAAATATACTATATTAGCTAATATAACTAAAGATGACAACATTATTATTATTTTTTTCTTTTTTGTCTACGTGACTATTTCAAACTTGTATAAAATATATCATTGATTTTTCCATAAAAGTATGAAAATTGTTATTTTATCCGCTCAACTTGTGCCTTTATTTTGACATCTCATTTATTTTGATTTTTTTAATTAATAATTAAAGAATTGACTATTAATGTATTGATTTTTTTTATATTTTTTAAAAATATTTTAAAATTAAAAAAAAATCAATTTAACCTAGCATCACTTAGAGCGATGTTACTAAGCGGCAGAGTAGCACCGCTCTAAACGTATATACCATTAATTTCAAAATCACATTTTCATACTCCTATTTGGATAGAGTTTTTACTTTGCAACAGAATATTTTAGTCAAATATTCGTGGAATATGTATTTTTGACTCATTAATACAAGCGTTGAGCTAGAGCTACCATAAGATTTAAGACAAGGCGACAAAAAGTAGCCCAAAACGTTCCCAACCCCACCAAGCGGCCCAGTCCCCAGTCCCAGTCCCCACACTCGTCCTTGCCTTCAAGTTTCAACTAAAAAACCCGTCTGTCCCAAATACCTGTCCCGCCTGACACTCGTCTTTGTTTGGCGTAGAAACTCCCAAATGGGTCTGCCCAATACACCTCTCTCTCTCTTTTTTATGTCTCTCGTGCTTTCAGTGTTCTTTCCCTGTGTTACAAGCGCTGTAGACTACACAAGCTTGGTTTTCAAGGGCTGTGCAGAGCAAGAATTCCAAGCCCCGACTGGGAATATTTACTCACAAAACCTCAAGGCCCTTTTGTCTTCTTTGGTTTCACAATCTTCACAAAAAACTTTCTTTGCCACCACCACCACCACAACCTCAGGTGAAGATCATCAAAATAACATTACAGGTCTATTTCAATGCAGAGGGGACCTCACGCTACCCGAGTGCTACAGCTGTGTGAGCAAGATATCAGATACGGCTGAAAAGCTCTGTGGCAAAGCTATAGCAGCTAGGATTCAACTCAACGGGTGCTACCTGCGGTACGAGGTTGTTGGGTTCAAACAAGTTTCTGATACTGAATTGTTGTACAAGGTTTGTGGATCAACCAAAGCAAGTGAAACTGGGTTTGAGCAAAAGCGAGACAAGGCTTTGAATATGGTAGAGAGTGGGGTTAAGAGCAGTGGAGCTGGTGCTGGAGGTTTGTTTTACACAGGCAGATATGAGTCAGTGTATGTGCTGGGGCAGTGTGAGGGCGATTTGGGCAGTGATGATTGTGGGGATTGTGTGAAGAGTGCAGTGGAGAGGGCCAAAGCTGACTGTGATGATTCTACCTCTGGGCAAGTGTATCTCCAGAAATGCTATCTTAACTATTACCCAAATGGTGTCCCAAGCGTAACTTCATCATCAGGTAAAGCTAGCTAGAGACTCAAAATATCTTTATTAGTTTATTTTTCTCACTTATTTTTTTATCTGGGCAGTTTGTTATTTAATGCCCAGTTGGCAGGTCACAAATCATCATCTCCTTCTTTAATTAATCCTTTTTCCCACTATATGCATGGACAGGTTTGAGTCAAGGTAGGGCCTGCTTCTTCACATCTTTTGTAACTCCAAATATTGAAAAATCGATTGATATCTGGTGAGAGAGGGAGAGAAATCTTTACAAAACATAATTTCATTTGATATATTAAATTTATTTACAATCTAACGAATTATATTAAATCACGTTAATTTATAAATTTTTTTAATAAATATTTATTTAATAATATAGATATTTATAAAAAAAATATAATTATAATCATAAGTGAATGTATATAAAATTTATATAAAAAAATTAATTTTTTAATAATAAATTATATTTTTTTAAAAACAACCGTATAAAATTTACACATATCACGAGCTGCATTACTCATATTTGAATCGTGTGCAGGAAGTGCGCAAGGACATACTCAGAGGACAGTAGCTCTTGCAGTAGGAGGTTTGGCAGCTTTTGGCTTTGTTATAGTTTGTTTCCTGTTTGCTAGATCAGTGATCAAGAAACGAGGTGGTAAGATTGGAGGCTGAGTTTCGTCATTGCTAATTTATTACCTTCAGTATTCCTGGATCTTACCGGCCTGCACATATATGTGTGTGCATAGTTTGGACGTACGTGGAGAATTATGTAATTTTGTGAAATTATTGAGTAGGGTAAGATGAGTGTCGAAATACAATTTACCCAAATAAAAAGGGTTGGGTTTTGAAGATTCCAATACCAAAACAAGAAATGATATATACAAGTTTTAAATGTCCGAATCTCACACAAGTCTTTTATAAAAACATAGATTTCATAATGAAAAAATATAAAAATTCACTCATTTTTAATGGATCTCACATTTTTTGTACTTAGCATTGCTCAAAATATAGAACGGTACTGATAAATTGTATTCATAAACATAGTAGATTGTCAAATAAGACCTTTTATAAAGATTCAAAGATCAAAATTGCACCCCATTATCTATTTTTCTTGGTTTTGATCATATTTTAATTAATATTTTTATTTATTAAAGAAAGATTTTATTTATATTTTAGAATAGATAATATACTTAATAAAACGTTATAATGACATAATTTGATTTATAATAAAAAAAATTTTAAATTTAAATATTACAGATAAAATATTATCACATAAGTAATGAGATTTGTGTGTTTTACACATCAGTAAAAAAAGCCATAAATATTAATGTAGACCTTATGTCACTTGAAATGATCTCTATGATCTTTGGACCCCAAAAGAAATCCCACTTGTCAGTTTTGAGCCCAAAGATCGGCAAAATATCCCAATAAAGTTTCAACTACATTAGCCTATGATCTGCCCGACATGGAAAAAATTATGATATCTTAAGGTTATTTTCAATAAAATTGTTACCTAATACATTGGAAAATTAAGCAATTAGATGACGCAAAACCTGTATTTAAATTATTTTGTAATTTGTCCTCTTTGTTTGCGTGTGCGCAAAATAGACAGTCATCCAACGTGATAAAGTGACCCTCATGATCTTCTCCTCCGAAAAAGACACACACAGACTCCAATGTATCAAGGATTGAGATCTTCTTTTTTACTCACATTTCTTTGAGGAAAAAAATGAATAAGAACATCATGATCACCATTATGGTTAGAACCATGTTGATCTTTTTTTGGGATTAGAATTTTTTTTTTTTTTTTAAATGATCAAACCAACTGATTACGTACGTAGTGAGTGACATCGACTCACAATCATAATCCATTTTCTTTTACATTTTTTTCTTGGGTTGGGATCGAAATTAATCCTCCGTTAAACTTTCTATTGAATATACAATTTCTTCGTTAAATCAAAGTGCTTAAGAGTTTTTATATGAAAATGGGTTATCTGATCTTTACGATAAAGATCGTTCCTTTAATAAATAACTAAGTAATGACATGGACTAGGGCAGGAGTTTATTTTTTATTTTTTTTGGTTCAATTCGAAACTTGGGAAATTGGATTCACCTAAATGGGTTTTCGGATTTCGTAACTACCCGTATCTGGATGTATATATGGTTATTGTTGTAACATGTGACTCATGTTGAGTGAAATACGTATACAGAGAAAGCAGGTTGATGTTGGAAGTAAAGCGAAGTGAAGTGAAGGAAGTGTAATGTATTGAGCAGAATGGTGCCATTTTTCTTTTGAGCTTGTAATTTATTGTTTTATTGCCAAGGACGATTAATAGGTTGGAAGTGCAGGGGCATTGCCTCTGTGGTACGGTACAGGAGTATTATTAAAATTTTTTAATGCATCTATACGACTAGGGTTAGTATAAATATATATGATGTAATCCTATTTTTAACAGTTAGTAAAAATTGAGCTCTCGCTCACGTGGATGTAGGCATACTGCCGAACCACGTTAAATCTTTGTGTTTTTTTTGTTTTCTCTTTTTTACATAATGTTCATCATAAATGCCGCAAGTAGCACAACCGTTATATATCGTGAGTTCTGGATTAATGCCCAAATATCGTAATCGGTTATATTTAAAAAAAATACTTATATATTTAAAGCAATGTCGTTTGATATTTAAAATGATGTTATTTTGTGAGACTTGTTGGCATCGACTAATAGGTTTGCAATCTAACAATATGAAAAAGCGATAAAAGTTAAGATAAAGATAATTATGTAAGACTTGTTGAAATAAACAATAAAACCTAAGTAAACAAATGATAAAAATTAGTTATGTGATTTTATCTTTGTCTTCACTCATAATTGTTAATTCGATAGTAGTACATATATACTTACTAACAAAACTAATTCAAATTAATAAGTTAACTAGTGCAAAACTTGAAAAGATAAGTGTAAATAAATAGAAAAAATTAGGTAGTAAATTTATCAAATAGCTTATAAAAAGAGACCAAGATATTTTCTTGTCTTTTATGATATGTGAAAAAATAAAAATGTGAGATTTTATTAATGATAACAAATAAATGTGAGTATGAAAATATTGTTGAAAAACTAAAAGAAATTTAGACAACTAAATATTAAGTTAGATTTTTGAAAATGTTTGGGAGGAAATTATTTTTATATTAGGACATATTTAAAAAAACCATATACCAAAGCAAGTTTTCTAAAATTTGGATATCGGATCATATGCCAAATATTCTTTATAATAAATAAGCTAAAATTGTCATGGCATATATGGATATTCATAATTTTATTATAAATCATGCATTGAAGGATCTTGATTTCAAACCACGACGATGACGATGATTATCTACCTCCCAAAAGCATGGAGGACGAAGAATACTAAAGCATGCATCAATCAGAGATATCTATTGAAAATTCTATGAATTTGATGCGTAATTGTATTACTCTTTCACTTATGGATTGTTCAATTGATTTTTTTTTCATTATATTTAAAAATCCTATTAGACTCTTTTCGTTGTGATTTGATTATAAAATTTGATTTCCATCAAATATATAGTCATAATTTGTGAAAAATAAAACACCATTTTATGTTATTTATTCCTCAAAAAATATTTTTTTAGTTTGTTTCCAAATAAATACAATATATCTAAAAATATTTTAGACATATGATTACCTAAATAATTTAATAATAATAAAACTTATTACTGTAAATTCTGGGAGTTGTTTGGATTTAGAAATGAGTTGAGATGGTTTGTGAATTGTAGAATAAAAATTGAATTATTTATTATATTTTATGTAGAAATTTAAAAAAAATTATTTTGAGATTTAAAAAAAATAATTATTTATTATATTTTATATAAAAATATAAAAAATTTATAATTATGAGATGAAATAAATTGATATAAATTTAAGTGAATTTTAAATTCAAACGAAGCGTAAGTTATATAAATCTTAAAAGTAAAAGCTATATTTTACAAACAGGTGTTGCTAGATACAAACGAGTTCGTGCACTATATCGTGTACTAATGATTTTTTTTTATTTAAAAAAAATGAAAAATTTTTTTTTGAGAGAAAAAGAAAATCTCTTATATCATAAAAATTATTTTTATTTTTAATTCATATCATTTCATTAAACATATATATTACATATCAATATTGATACACAAATTAATACACAAACTTACTTGAAATAAGATTTTTTCTTTACAATAATCCCATGCACGAAGTCCTAGAGTAGTATTTAAAAAGGGCACTGCTATGAGTCCTGAATTCGAGACCCATTTTGTGTCCCGAATAGGTATTTTATTTTTTTTGTTTTTATGTATTTTTTTAATCATCATAAATATTTAAAAAAAAATAAAAAAATCACAATATTATTAAAATATTTTTTTAATCATTTAGTAAAAAAAAAAAAAACAAACAAACATTCGGGAGTCGGGACACAATTTGAGTCCCGAATTCGGGACCCAAAGCATTTCCCATTTAAAAAGTAACTGTTAAATGACAAACTGACAAAGGCACGATGGCAGCATGGCTGAAGGCTGAAGGCTGAAGCGTCGGTTAATGATAAACTGATGAAGGGTATGAAGGCTGAAGCGGCGTCGGTTTAACGTAGGTATTTATAACTACCTCTTCTGTCTTCTACGCTTTTCTCCGTTCGTCCGTCTTTCACACTCACAAGCCCCGCTCCGAACGTCGAACCCTAAAGTACTGAAAAACCCCTTACACTGTCTGCCGAACTGCTACCACCATTGCCGCTGAGAGAGCTCCATTTCAGAGGTATCGGTCTCTTTCGTTCTGTATTTCTCTCTCTATCGGTTTTATCTCCCTCGGTGTCTATCGGAAGCTTGGCTCTTGACTCCTTCGGAATCGGTGCCAGCCCTAACAACTTAATTATAATTTTCTATTGTTAATTTAATTGATCCTCTTCCCCGACATTCCATGCCCTACTTCTACTGCAAATTTTACAAAACATCGACACAAAACCTTTGGAGCCGAATCCAAAACTCTCTGCAAACGACATCGTTTCTCATGTTCTTTTCCTTAGGTGCTCCATACTACCCATTTCTCTGTCCTTCGGTTCAGTTTCGGACGGTTGCGGTTTGAATTATAGTTTGGCGTTGGAAACGAAACCTTATATGTATTGTTTGGTTTGAAAACACGGTCACGTGAATTTGTGTATGGATCTGAACCACGCACGTTGTTGTTACTTTATTGTAGTCTTTTTTGGTCGATCCTTTGGTGCTAGTTTTATGTAGCCTTGGCTGTTATGTTTCTGTAGGTTGATTACCGATCGAAAAAAAGAAACGTTTCTGTAGATTGGTTCCATTTGTTTTATTTTGAGTTCAAATTCAAAATATTCACAGTCGAGGAGTTTTTTTTTTTTAAGTGAAAACATAAAGAGAGCCGAGTAAAGAGTTCCTTGGGCTTGCGTTGCTTTTGTCACAGGCTTAAAATTATAGCTCAAGCTTGGTTTTATTGAAGCAACTCAGTAAGCAGACTTAAGGCTAACCCCATCCCTGGTTTGGCCTACTTTATTTGATTTAATACTTGCATATCCCATGAACCAGTTATGTTTGCCCCTCACCTTCTTAGCTGCCCCCTCCCACAACATCCTTTTACCTTCTGAGTTAATTTTTAATATGGTTACTGGTTGATAAAAAAAAGAGAGAAGAATTGAAGCAAGAACATGCAGTATGGGCGCATTTGTCGTTAAAATTGTTAAGAAATTACAGCTTTATGTTATTTTTGGCAGTCTTGCAATGTTTGCTAACAACTAATAGTCTGTGCATCAAAGCATGGGAGACAGCGAAACAGTCGTATCTGAGCCTTCTGCCATGATGGACTATACATCCACTGGCTATTCTGATGCCAGCTCAAATGTTGTTCCCAACACTGGGGCTTCCCCTTCTGAAGCTACTGGGGTTTTTTCTGCATCTACTGCACCGGCTGATATAAGTTCTGCTATTCGTGGTGGTTCTGATTTGGGAGATGGAAATGTACATGGTACAGATCCTGATCCCAATATACAAGAAGCACATGTGATTACAACATCTGAAGCTAACCTAGCTGCTGAAGTTGCTAATACTAGTGAGAAAGTCACTGATCTGGAAAATGCTGCAACAGAATTCTCTCAAGCTGGTGGTAATATATCATCTCTGAATGGTACTGATGGTATAAGAGTTGAGAATGGACATGTTTCAGATCATGTAGGTAGATCTGCGGATGAGCAACAGTTTGATGGTTTTGGTATGTTTTTCCGTTTGCACTTTCTATACTTGTGCGTGATGATGTGGTTTGATTATTTGGGCAGTTTTAGAATGCATATTATTCAGCATGGAAAAGCTGTTTCCAGTACATCATACATACTGTTTATAACAACATTTTATTGCAGTTTGAATTGTAGTTTAGTGCTGGAAACAAAACCCTATATTTATTGTTTGGGCTGAAAACATGGTTATGTGAATGTGTATATGGATTTGAACCATGCGCGGTGTGACAATCCTTTTAAGGATTTTTTGTCGTCATTATTTTATTACATGGGAAGTATATACTCTCACTATTCTAATGTATATGGGGTGCTTTCCTTTTTTGGACAGTCCTAAAGTATATTGGAGCTAAAGTATTAATATACCTTAAAAAATGTACTAATCAATCAATGCTTATAAAAAAAAGTATCAATCGATTGACTCAATTAACTTGGCGTTATTAACTTTTAATTTGAACTTGCCTTTTCTATAATTGAATTCACCATTTTTGGGTTGAACACCTCATGGGTGCAAACAATCCTTTGGGGTCACACCCTCTGGTGAAAAGCAAGTGATTTAACCAGTTTTGTATAGGGAAACTTTTGAGGGTGCGGTGCATGGGACCGGAGTTTACTCTGCAGGGGTGGGTCCGAAGGGCCCTGCCTTGGAGAGGTTCCCGACATAAAAAAAAAGAAGGAAAAGAAACAAAAAAGAAAACTCATTTGGTCCATGGGTTTTGTAATTTTGGCAAAACACTCAATAGATTTTAAGAAGACATCAATTAGATCCTTAGGTTTTCATTTTAAACCAAAATGATCTTCTGTCCACATGACATTAATGAAATTAATATTACGCCATGCCAGCACAAAAAACAATTAATATTATGGTTATTAAATTGCCATCGTAAAAAACTATTTGAAAAATTAAAAATTAAAACCTAAAACTAAAATTAAATGAGGTAAAACTAAGATTTAAAAAAAAAACTAAAACTAAAAATTAAAAACAAAAACAAATATTCAACTACATAACAAAAATGAAAATGAAATAAAAATATTAGATGGGAGGGGTAAGCCTCTTTACTCATGGCAAGTGTTGGTCTGCACTGTGTAAGGCTGGATTTTGGCCGTCCCCTATTGAAGGGGCCGCCATCCATGTCCATTGACGTGGGAGTGGATGTGGCCATTGTGTGTGTGTGTGTGTGTGTGGGGTTGGGGGGGTGGGGTGTGTGGCTCGTATCCAACCACATGTAGGATGGAGGCATCCCTTGCATTGGGTGGATTGAAATTATCACTTGTGTGGGTGGAGGCCTCACCGGTAGGCTCCCCCACGCGGTTTGGTGGTCACACCACATTGCCACAAGCGAACTTTTTATTTTAATTATTTTAATTTTTAGTTTTAGTTGTTTAAATGTCTTTTTTTTTTTTTTTTGAGTTTTGGGTTTCTTTTGTTTTTCTGTTCAAATAGTTTTTTAATATGGTATGGCCTGACAAGGACTTAGAGATTGAAGGGGGGAGATTGTAATAAGGTGGATTTGGTATGGATAGTAGTGAATGGGATCCCACATTGGTTGAGAAGGAAGAATTCTTGTCCTTTATAATGATTCCAAAGGGCTCCAATTGTAACATTGATTACTCCTTTTGGAGAATAGGCCCAAATGTGGCTTGAGCTTCCTTGGGTTTTTATTCTATATGACATTACTTAGACATCATAGATGCCCGGATACTCTTTAGACTCATGATGTGATTTTGCTTAGGTGATGTTCCAAATTCGAAACTCCAAACATCATATTGCTTCTTCCTATTAGGTGATGTTTGGATGCAAGAAGCTTTCATGAATAGTGTAAAGTGTTTATAATAGTTGTAAAAACTGTTTTAGAGACTGTTTTGTTGGAGTTCTTAAAAGTGGTTGGGACCCATTGAAATTATGTTTGGATGTAAAATTTTTTTAGCGAAGTTTATGGGATGATATGATATATAAGTTTAAAAAGGGAAAAAAAAGAAAAAAGAGTACAGCCACCATGGGTTGCCCAGATTGAGCAACTTGTGGTGGCCAAATAAACTTGGGCGGCCCATCGCTAGAATTTTTTTGCCACCACGGTGGCCCAATCTGGGCTGCTCATGGTGGTCAGGTTGGTGCCTGCTGTTTTTTTTAATAAGAAGTTTTATTATGACAAGTAAATAAGCATAGCCCAAGTACACAGGAAGTATACAAGCGGAAACACCTAAATACAAGCTAAGAGCTAAGAGCTAGGAAAAGCTAAAAGAAAGTCATTATCCCCATTCAATACCAGAACATTCGCTACAAGAATATTATTTGGAGGTTGCTTTTTTAAGTTTTCATGTTTTTAGAAAACTTGAGGGGTTTTTATACTACAAGTGTTGTATGCCTTGGAATGGAAACATCTTTAACTGAAAAATCCCCTGACTTTAGAGGGGATTTCAGTTGTCAAACATCCCCTTAATGTGTCCTCTGCTGTACTTATATTCTTGCTAAATCTCTATGCAGAGTTAAATGAATAATTTCTTAATTGTATTTAATCCTTTTCCTTTTTATTCGTAGTACCAGCTGTGTCTGCTGAAGAAGATCGACTGTGGAACATTGTGAGGGCTAATGCTTTAGATTTTAATGCATGGACTTCCCTAATTGAAGAGACCGAGAAGGTGGCGCAGGTATGTTTGCATTTTCTTGCATTTATGATGAATCACTTTGTTGATTATACCAATCTTTATCTGTTTTCTATTTGTTATTTGGTGTGATGAAATTAACCCTAGGGGTGGTAAGGGCCTTGGGCTTGGTGGTATGCTCACTCCATGTCTAAGGTTCAAACTCTTGGGTGCAAACAATTTCTATGGCCCACGTCTTATCAATTAAAGGCTGATGATTTACTTGATTTGTACGATGGGGACACATTACACGGGTAATGGGTTTAACTGGGTAAAATCATGTTGTGTTTGCATATTAGGGATATCTCATCATAAAAGAAATTGTGTGATGAGATGTTCTCAACAAGTTGGCTGTTAACTTTAATGTGCTTGTTTAATATGCATGCTAGTTTTGGAAGATTTTACTTATCAAAGAAAACTCTTACTTATAAAAAAAAAGTTTTGGAAGATCTATGGTTTTCCTGTCAAAAAAGTATGCATGCTAGTTTTGGAACAAGGTATAAAAAGATGGTCTGTATTCTCTTTACTTGCCTAGTGCCTTACATTAACTAGTTGGTGAAGATCTAAGTGTCTATTAGCAAGTTACCTGAGATGCACATTTTTTGCTTTCATATGCATTTTTGTAATAGGAATAGATATGTACTTATGGCTTTTAGAAACCTTTCTACTTTACTTTCCTTAGAAGCTTATGTCTTAGTATGTTCTCACCCTTTTGTTTGATAAAAAACTCTATTTACATGGAATGTGAAAGGGGTAGAACCTTTGAGCATTGAAACTTCGTTTTCCTTTATGGAGCAGATGATATGCTATCCTCTACACCTCCTCCCATCCTCGTAGAATACAAGATATTGAAAAAAAGAGGAAAACATCTCCATTCCCCAATCTTGGGGTTCTGTTCGGATGAAAGTAATGTTCCAATGTCCAGTGTCATTAAAATGTCATCGTTCTTTAATCAAGAAGTCTTATGGGGCTGTTCCTGCTGTTCACAGCACGAATCTTATTTGAAAGTGTTTGAATGTGCTAAATTTGGGTTTGCCTTTGTTTAGATGGGCTTCTTTTTTGGGGTTTACAGTTTGCATTATATGCATACCGGTGGATGGGTAAGACGGTTTCTTTTTGAAGTTTTTGTTATTATTTTTAGAATTAAGTTGTGTACGTTTTTCATGAGAATTCTCATGATATAATTTTTCAGAGTGATAAGCATCTGCTGTTTCTGGTCATCTTCAGACTTTTGTTTTTGACGTTATTGCCCTATGATTTATTATTTCCTGGTGGAAATAACATCTTCATCTCTGCCTGGTGCAGGAGAACATTTTGAAAATCCGAAAAGCTTATGATGCTTTTTTGGCAGAATTTCCTTTGTGTTATGGTTATTGGAAAAAGTATGCAGACCATGAGGCTCATCTAGGCTCTGTTGAGAAAGTAGTGGAGGTTTATGAACGGGCAGTACAAGGAGTGACATATTCGGTGGATATTTGGTTGCATTATTGTATATTTGCCATTAGCACATACGGGGATCCAGAAACCATCCGTAGGTAATATATTTTGGTTTGGCTCATTTTTTTCTTAATCGACATTGGTAGATCGTTATTGCATGGCTATAGTGTTTATTGCTGCTAACATCATTTCAGTATGCCTGCAACAGTGATTCTCCACATTTATGGCGGAAAGGTTTGATGAGAATGCACTACAGAAATGCTTTTTTCTAATGTGCAAAGCATTGATTTGATGCTATTGTAAAGGTGTAGCTGTTTTAGGTTCTTATTCAGTTTTTTGGCCTCATATACCCTTTCTTTTGTCTCCTTTTTCTCCAAAAGCCTGTGCCGTAGTCATATAGTTGTCATTGAAATATGGCTATCTTTAACTTTGACGCTGAGGTTCATCAATATGCAAATTGCTGCTGGGAAGATCTCGTCAGGTTAAGGGCTAAGATGGCCTCTATCACTGCTCCATTTCACGGACATAAGTATGATTTTTTTTCAGGAAGGTAAATGCAGCGTTTGGAAGTGATATGCTGTTAACAATGAATTGTTTCTTCTCCTTGACGTTCTGACACTGCAACCATTTATGGATGTGCTTGGGTTAAATGAATTGGTGTTCATACTTGTAGAATGACAGTTCCTATTATTTATATGGTGTTTCAGGCTCTTTGAACGAGGATTAGCTTATGTTGGAACAGATTACCTGTCATTCACACTTTGGGATAAATACATCGAATATGAGTACATGCAGCAAGAGTGGGGCCGTCTTGCTATGATTTACACCAGGATTTTGGAGTATCCAAATCAACAATTGGATCGCTATTTTAACAGGTGATTCCCTGAATCCTTGTACATTGCATTTTATATTTATTTGTCGAACTTGTATTGCTTAGAGTTGGCCTTGGTTCCTTGAGTTTGCTTTATGTTTCATGGAAGGCTCTTACGTATGTTTGGTGCCGCATTCAGCAAATTTAGGGTGGTTGGATGTTTTTGGAGGAGATTCTGTATAATTTCTGGTCAGATAAAGCACTGTTTTCCTCACTCCTGAAACGTATTTTTTTCTCGGTTCACTAATATTTGCAATTGATACCAAACTCCGATTTATGAACATAACCTGCCTGTTCACAATTGCTGATGTTGTAATCTTCCATATATGTGGCTTGATTACAACATATTCATACCTCTCTTAGGAGCCCATGATACACACAATATTTCCTTTTTGAAGTGTTATTTACATTCCTGATACTAATGGTGCTACAGCTTCAAGGAGTTAGCTGGAAGTCGACCTTTGTCTGAATTAAGGACAGCTGAGGAAGCTGCTGCTGCTGCAGCAGCAGCACTTTCAGAGGCTAGTGTCCAAGCCAATGAGGGAGAGGTTCATCCTGATGCTACGGAACAATCTCCTAAACTTGTAAGTTCTGGCTTAACGGAGGCAGAGGAGTTGCAGAAGTATATCGCCATCAGAGAAGAGATGTATAAGAAGGCTAAAGAGTTCGATTCTAAGATCATTGGTTTTGAAACAGCAATTAGGAGACCCTACTTTCATGTGCGGCCTCTAAATGTTGCAGAGCTTGAAAATTGGCATAGCTATTTGGATTTTATGGAAAGGGAAGGAGACTTTAACAAGGTATTTGAGTTTATGTGCTTTCTGTTTCTCTGGTTTGTAGTTTTGTTGTCCTTCTTGTAGATATTGAGTCACAGTTAAATAATATCTGCTGCCCCATTGTATTATTGGTTAAGCATTGGATGAAACAACTTTTTTAATGGGAAATTGAACTGAGACCAAAGCATGTGCCTTCAATTTGGTTTCTTTTTTATTATTATTTTTTTTAATTTTGATGAGTAAATGAACATATTAATGGTCTGGCCTATAGTATCAAATTGGTTTCTTTAAGGTTAAGTACTTCAAACCCTCGTTTGTCAGTGGATGGACCGGGTTGATGATGTGCTTGTATTGTAAATTTTATTCTTAAAGTTCTAATGCTATGCATGCAGGTGTCCTTATCTTGTTAATCACCTGTCCTGTCAGACAAAGGGGGTCCCTCCCACATTTTTGAGGGGCCTCTCTGTTCTACTGACAGAGTATGATATTCTTTCATTTTTCTTCCATGTGAATCAGGTGGTCAAGTTATATGAAAGATGTTTGATTGCATGTGCCAATTATCCCGAGTATTGGATGCGTTATGTTTTATGCATGGAAGCTAGTGGAATGTTGGATCTCGCAAATAATGCACTTGCTCGTGCATCTCAAGTGTTTGTCAAGGTAGCATATTTTTTTATAAGAATATTCTTCATTGAGACATTGGGAGAGAAGTGAAAAAAGGGAAGCTCACTTCCCTGCCTGTTGTTTGGTAGGAGGGAAGGATTACCTTTACTTATTAAAAAACATGATATGTAGTTTTACCTTTATGCCACTACTTAAGTGGTTTAAGATGGAATTAAGCTGAAATTTAACAACTTTTATAAGAAGCTAGCTTATAGCTATCCCTTTTACAACTGTCCTGCTGTTGGGCGAATTGGTTTTGGTGGGTCTGCACTAGTTATGTCTCTCCCTCCTCCATACTTCCCGTGCCCTTAAGTCCACCTACTTAACAAATCAATTTCCCTTCTGTCATTGCTTCCTCCTACCCTTTCCCATCCCTACTTCAATCCCTTCAAGCAAGCAGTGCAAGGATGGACGACATATTGGTTCCTTTTCCCTTTCTTTGTTATTCATATGAATAGACTGTGGGTGAGAAGACCTTTTCGGCCATCAGATGTGTGTGTGTGTGTGTGTTTGTGTGTATTTATGTTGGCCTTTCAAGAACTAGTATTATCTTTTGATTATAGATAATGAATAGATTAGATTGTTTGCAAACGAGCTTACATTGCCGTGTCGTTTCAGCTTCCAATATCAGCATTAAGCCATGAGATAACACAGTTATCTATCCCTTCTCTCTTTTCTAAATTTAATTACATTATATATGATTTCATTTTTTTTTCTGCCAAAATTATAACAGAGACAACCAGAGATTCACCTTTTTGCTGCTCGGTTTAAGGAGCAAATTGGGGATATACCTGGTTCTCAAGCTGCCTATCAACTTGTTCATACTGAAATCTCTCCTGGTCTCATTGAAGCAATTATTAAGCATGCAAATATGGAATATCGGCTGGTATGTTGGGTTAGGAACGTTGTTTAAGATAATCATGTTACATTTTTTTAGCCTCATTTCTCTTTTATTGCAGGGGAATCTGGAAGATGCCTACTCATTGTACGAACAGGCCATTGCTATTGAAAGAGGAAAAGAACATTCACAAACATTACCGATGTTGTATGCACAATATTCTCGGTTTGTATACATGGTAGGTTGGGCAACATGTTTGCCTGTTTGTGTGTTTTCTGTAGTGTACAGGTATAATGTTTTTGGTGCAGAATTAGATCAGGTCTTTTTGCTGGAAAATCCACTTTTTGGGTTTTTGAATGAGAGCAGGATGGGTGTTTGTAACTTCAAGTTTGGATGAGTAACAAATTGTCCACACTTGTGGCGATTTAGAAGCATGGATACTTTGAAGCAGATTGTGTTAGAATCTAAAACTTTTACAGTCACGGCAGTAGGCAACTTCATTCATATCACTGAGGAGAGCTGGAAAGTATCGAAGGAGCTGTCTCTGGGGCTGTATATGCTCAAGTGGGTCATCAGATTGCTGGAGGGCTGTGCGTCATGCGATAAAAAGGAGTTTTATGCCTCTCTAAGGGACGGTAATAGAAGCTTTATAGCCCAGAGATGTTCTAACGTGCATGGGCATTTTATGGAACTAGTGGAATATGGAGTTGGTGGCAGACAAAGTTTTTTTATTCATGCCGGAAGAAAGGGAAGGTAGGGGTCGGAAGAGATTATCGGGCATTAGATGAGAAGTTTGGGACAATTTGGTGGTTGGAGGTAACGCAGGGCACAACAGAGGGAGGATGGGCTCTGGCCGAATGGAGGAAAGTTATGGAGGTAGGAACTTGGCTTTGGTTCCTACAAGGAGGTGCTAAGACAGTATTGGACCCAACTCAGAATAGGGGAGGAGGAGATTATACGGATTTACCGCCAGCGAGAGTGTTAGGCACGATGAAGGCACAACGCATTGCAGGCCCACTTGCTGCTCGGTTGAAAGGAGGTGGTGGTGTCAGGCACGATCGAAGTATGGTAGAGGGGGATGTCCGTCATACATTACGGGGAATGAAAATGCAGTTGGATGATTTGTAGGAGAAAGTGAATGGTTTAATTTGAATTATAGATAAAGGAAACGGTACGGGCTTGGGCGTGATCTTCTCGGATAGGGGCCTGGGGGAATTAAATGAGGAAGCCACTCAAAGGGCTCAATGTCACAACCCACCATCGGGCTTTGATGGGGCTAAGGGGAAACAAAAATTCGTGGGCCGCTCTATTGGGCCGCTACATGGGCCCCATATTGGGCATCAAGTAAGGGGCCGAGACAAAGGGAAAGATAAGATGGAGACGGGCCTCGATATATCTCGATCCATGTGGCGGGTTTGTGGCTAACGTGGAAAAGTAGGGCCATCGGCTGCCGGCAACCAACTACCCACGCCGAAAAAGCTCCAGATTGACTCGCAACAAGCCAACGTAACGCTGCATGTGAATCAAATGGAGAAAAAGTGTAGAGGGAGGAACTGTCGGCATAGTTGGTAACAACCACAAAAGTGGGTCAAATTGAAAACTCACTGTCCGGCGGTGGTTCTTTGGCTCCGAGTGGACAAAAGGTGACGATGGAGTGTAGGGGATGTCTAGTGAAGGAATCTCAAGGGGCCTCACCTCTCCCGAAGGAATTGCAGCATATCGGGAGTGTTATGGAGGGGAGTGATGCGATAACGTCTGACATTGGGTCCTTGGCCCATAATGGACAGAAACCGACGATGGACTGCATGGAATCTCTCACTGGAGTTTCAGGGAGCAACACCTCTGGGGAAGGTACTGCATTAACTTAGGGAATGTAGTGATGATTGTGAGGGTAAACTACGGATGCTGATCGCTACCTACGAATGTTGATAGCTACAAATGCGGACCAAGACTGGGAGGGTAGGTCTCTATTTTCTGAAGGAGAAATGGGGGACTTGATGGAATTGCAGTGGGCACCAAGGGAGGGTATCGAGGCAAATGAACCCATTCCCTTAAAGTCTTTGCCATTGTGTCAACCTAGATCGGTTTCCTCTGACTGGATGCTACGTAAGGTGAAGGAAATTCAACATTGTGTGGGGAATAAGTGGGAAGGTTTTGAGGAACGATTTATGGCATTGCTCACAACCATTGAAGAAAGACATGCTCAGTCTAAGAAGTCATGTTCCAAAAAGCAGAGGGAGCTAAATAGACTGACATGGTCTAGTAATTATGAGGGCAGCTCAAGCAAAGGAAAATCCAAAGGGAGGGGGTCGAAAATTTCTTTATGAAGCCAAAGATTATATCGTGGAATGTCCGAGGGCTTAATGAGGAAAATAAGTGACTTTGGATAAAAAAAATTGGAGATTACATTGGGGATTATATAGTGGCATGTTCTTTTAAAAATGTGGAAGATGATTTTATGTGGGCTTTTGCATTGGGGAAGACTTTTATTGGATCCAATGTGGAAGATGATTACATTGAGGATTTTATGTTTTTTGTGTGTTTTTTATTTTTATTTTTTTAATGTTAAAGAAAAAAAAATACACCGATGCACTAGCGGTAACATTTTTAACCATTTAAAAAAAAGATTCTAATACACTAGTTACTTTGAGGGGGCAAAATGATGGGGCTAACTAGCATTATTCCTCTAATGGAGGAGTTATAGGAGATAGGGAGGGTTGAGGAGAGTCGGCCACTATCTATGGAGGACGCAGAAGACAGAAGTAGTTCTAGCACTTGAGTGAATTATCTTATTGGAGGAGATTTCATGGCGCCAAGAATCTTGAGCATTGTGGCTAAAAGGAGATGGAAGTACAAAGTTTTTCCATAGAGTGGCCAATATACATGGGAGGACTAACAACATTGAGATGTTAAATATTGAAGGTGCTGTGTCAATGGAGCTTCCAATGATTCAAGAGCATGTTGCTGTTTCTTTTTTAACAATTACTTACTGAACAGGTGGTGTGGCAGCCAAAACTCAATGGATTAGCATTTGAGACCATTGAAAATCAAAGTGTTGCCTGGTTGGGGAGGCCTTTCGATGAGACACAGGTGTATGAAGTGGTGAGAAAGATGATCAAAGACAAAGCACCTGGTCCTGACGGTTTCTCTGTAAGATTTTTCCAATCCTGCTGGGAGGTGGTGAAGGATGATTTGATGAAAGTTTTCCAGGAATTTTTCTCATTTGGCAAGTTTGAGAAAAGTCTCAATGCTACTTTTATTGCGCTTATTCCCAAGAAGCTCGGCGCTTTGAATATTAAAGATTTTCGGTCTATTAGTCTTGTGAATGGGGTGTATAAGATTATCTCCAAGGTTTTAAGCAAGCCGCTTGGGGGGAGGTATTGGGGAGGATTATTTTCAGACCCCTAAATGCCTTTCTAAAAGGAAGACTAATATTGGATCCAATGCTAATCACTAATGAATGTCCATATAGCAGATTAAAATCAGGAGAACCGGATGTTCTATGCAAATTGGATATGAAGAAGGCTTATGATCATGTTAACTAGGACTTCTTACTATATTTGCTTGAGAGGTGTGGATTTGGGAAGAGATGGTGCTCATGGATAAGATATTGCATCTTGACGGCGAGGTTCTCGGTTTTGTTGAATGGCAGTCCAGTTGGTTTCTTTACCAGTTCACACAGTCTAAGATAGTGATCCATTGTTTCCACTTGTATTTGTCATTGTTATGGAGGCGCTTAGTTGGATGATGTCCGCAATGGTTGACAATGGCTTTTTGGCAGGATTTTCGATTGGTGACCCCCAATCAGAGCACTCTTAATATCTCTCATTTATTGTTTATTGTTTGTAGATGACACTTTGGTATTTGGTAAGGCAGACCAAAATCAGATGCATTACTTAAGGGCTCTCCTACTTTGCTTCGAAGTTATTGAATGTGAATCTATCCAAATCGGAGTTGGTTCTAGTTGGAAATGTTTGTCACCACCAACGTTTGGCCAACAATCTTGCATGCTGGTCTCCTCATTTCCCATGAAATACCTTGGTCTCTCTTTGGGGGCCTTTTTTAGGGCTAAATCTATATGAGATGAAATAATAGAGAAGGTTGAACGCAAATTGGGAGGTTGTAAGGCATTATATTTGTCAAAAGGTGGTAGGACCACCCTAATCAAGAGCACTTTGTCCAATTTACTAACTCACTTCTTATCTTTGTTCCCAAATTCGGCTAGTGTGGCGATCCAAATGGAGAAAACTCCAGCGTGATTTCCTTTGGAGTGGGTTGAGGGATGAGTTTAAGTTCCACTTGGTCAAGTGGGATAAGGTTTGCTCTCCAATCTTTGTACCCCTAGGGGTTGTCTCAAGTCGTAAAGGCCTTGGGCTTGAGGGAATGCTCCTCTCAGGCTCAAATCCCCTTGGGTGCAAACAATCTAGGGCCTATGCGCCCCCGGGATTAGTCAGGATGCTGTTCTCAGACACCCGGTGCCAATAAAAAAAAAAAAAATTCTATGGGTGGGTTGGTAATTAGAAACTTGAGGGTATTCATCGGGCCCTTTTTGGGAAATGGTTGTGGCACTATAACATGGAAATGAAAGTTTTATGGAAGTTGGTGATTGATCTTAAGTACGGATCTATGTGGATGTGGTGGTGGTGGGGGGGGAGGGAGTACTAGGGAGGTACAAGGGGCGTATGGTGTGGGAGTTTGGAAGCACATACGGAGAGGTTGGGGGGTGTTTGCTTGACACACTAGAATTGTGATGGGTGATGGATCTAGAATAAAATTTAGCATGATTTATGTGTGGAGAACAAGCCCTTAAGGACACATTCCATACATTTTCTAGAATTGCGTGTAATCATGAAGCATCAGTAGTGGATCTAATGGAGATGTCCAGAGGCTTAATCCAATGGAACGTGAATTTTATGAGAGTGGCACATGATTGGGAAGTGGACAGCTTTGCTGATTTCTTCAGAACTTTGTATGCCATGAGATTGAGCACCCAGGGAACTGATAAGTTGTGGTGGATACCCTTTAGAAAAGGTGCTTTCTCAGTCCGCTCCTTCTATAAGACCCTCATTAATCCGCAACACAATAGTTTCCCATGGAGAAGTATTTGGAGAAACAAGGCGCCTCTTAAGGAGAACTTTTTCACTTGGACAGCTTCTTTGGGCAAGATTTTGACTATGGATAACCTATGGAAACACCGAATGATTGTCGTGGACTGGTGCTGTATGTGCAGAAAGAACAGTGAGACTGTTGATCATCTTCTACTACATTGTGAGGTCTCTAGATCACTATGGGACCTAGAGATTAGAGTTAGCCTGGGTTTTGCCTGCTACGGTAGTTAAACCCTTGGCCAGCTGGAAGAATTTGGGCGGAATTCCACAACTCAAGACGTGTGGAAGATGGTTCCTATATGTATTCTTTGGTGCCTATGGAAGGAACGAAATGATCAGACTTTTGAAGATAAGGAGGGAACATTGTAGGAGATTAGATTGTTCTTTGTTAAAACCTTGTTCCTATGGGCGGGTGTTGTAGATTGTAATGGACTAGATTTTCATGATTTTCTTGTTTCTATCTCTCCCTCTTAACTAGGTGTGAGCACTTGTATACCCCCTATGTACTTGGGCTATGTCTATTCTTATTAATAATTCTTTTTTTTTACCTATAAAAAAAAATGCTTTTGGTTTGATTGATTCTTTTATTTTTATTCCTTTTGATTGCTGACTACTTGTGCAGTTTAAACTTCAGAGATTTTGTGGGTTTTTTTAGTCATTATCAAAGTGAACACTACTAAAAATAGGCGTATTGTTTTCAAAATTCTTGGACATTTGTGGAAGTGATTATTGATCAGAGATATTTATCCGCACCTTATATTATAGCTGATGTCTCTCATTCCCCCGATTCTAATGGTAGATTTCTGGTAATGAAGAAAAGGCTAGGGAAATTCTACTTCAAGCACTTGAGCATGTGCAACCGTCCAAACCACTTCTTGAGGTCTATAGTCTCTCTCTCTCACATGCAGACGCACACTGTTTTCCAATATTCTCTCAATAAGATTCTTTTAGCTGATATGCTGCATCTGCTTCCATGGTGCCTGCAGGCTTTAATACATTTTGAGGCAATTCAGTCCTTACCAAAGAGAATCAATTATCTAGATTCGTTGGTTGTTAAGTTCATAGTTCCTGACCTAGAGAGCCCCAATGTTGCTGGTCCAGCTGATAGGGAAGAGCTTTCTTGCATTTATTTGGAGGTAAATTTGTTTGGCATTTAGATGAGTGGAGTTTTATGACTTTCCAGATATAACTTGTTGAGTGGAAAAGATGAAAGGTTATATTTTGTTTGTTATTGAAGATTTCAGTTGGCAATTTTCCAGCATCCCTTTTTCTTTAAGAAACTAATTTTAAGAATGGAGTAGAGGGTGACATGAGCTATAGCTCCAAGGCACCTCCTCTAATTGTAAAATTAGATGAAGGGTGATGGTTAAGGTGCATCTATAATTTCCAATCTAAAAAAAGAAAAAATAAAAAACAGTGACGATTCAAGAAATCTCTTCAGAATAACCACTGAAAAAAATCTGCTTGTATACTACTGGCCTGGGCCCTGCGTGATAGTTACTCCTAGCAAAACAAAAACCCAGAATTTTTACCTATTTTTTGTTTGTCTTCTCTCCGTAGCTTTGAATTGAGACAGTTAACAGAAATTCCTCTCCAGCAGTGAATCGTGAATATAAAAAAAATTCTAATTGATTGTTGATTGCATGCTTCAATGCTTTTACCTTGCATACAGAGTTTGATCGGGTCAGGTGGGTTGGGTATATTATTAATGATAATGTGCATTCTTCAAGCTTAAGCCTCTTATCGTTTAACCCCTTTTTTAGTTGTTTTAATGGAGTTTGTATATTCTTGTTTTTAATGTCACTCTTTAAAGATAGGATTCCAGTTTTGGAATTAGTTTGCATCTAGGTTGAATGTCTTCTGGCATCACAAACACCAATTCCGATCTTGATATTCTTTCTGTGAGAAATGAAACTTGCCTCAAAGTCTCATGTGCCTACCTGGAATTTTCAGTTTCTGAATGTCTTTGGGGATGTACAATCCATCAAGAAGGCTGAGGATCGGCATGCTAAGCTTTTCTTGCCTCATCAGAGCACTTCAGAGTTGAAAAAACGCCATGCAGAGGATTTTCTAGCATCAGATAAGGCCAAAATAGCCAAGTCTTATTCTGTTCCTTCACCTGCGCAGTCCTTGATGGGTGCATATCCAAGTGCACAAAGCCAATGGACTGCTGGTTATGGTTTGCAGCATCAAGCTTGGCCAGCTGCTACGCAAGGACCAGTTCAACAGTGGGCCCCTGGCAATACACAACAGGTAGATGCGATTCTTCACAATAATTTATGTACATATAAATATATATGTTATTTATCATGTGCTGGTTGAGGGAAATCTTTGACTTTTTTGCTAGATTTTCCACATCACAAGAAGTTCTACTTCACAGTTTGGTTTTCGTTGTTTCTCATTGATGGGTTTTGTTCATTAAGAAGTATTTTGGTGTAACACCCTAGTCCCACGTTGGGAAAAGGTCACATAGAGTGGGTAAGTCACATTGTGGTGTGGAAAATGGTTCCTACATGTGTCATATGTTGTATTTGGAGGGAACCCCTAGGAGTTGACTCAAGTGGTAACGGCCTTGGGCTTAGGAGTATGCTCCCCCCAGGTCCAAGGTTCAAATCCCCTTGGGTACAAACAATCTCTAGGGGTCACACCCCCTGGTGAAAAGCCAGCGATTTAGCCAGTTTCGTGTAGGGAAACTTCTAAGGGTGTGGTGTACGGGACCGGGGTTTACTCTGCAGGGGTGGGTCCAAATGGCCCTGCCTTGGAGAGGTTTCCCGGCATAAAAAAAAAAAAAAAAAAATTGTATTTGGAGGGAAAGTAATAATAGAAGTATCGAGTATCGTGAACAGACATTAGTGGAGCCCAAAACTTTCTTCTTCAACACTCATCTTGACTTTACCCTAGATCTAAAGGAGCGATGCGTGAAAGTATTGTCACATGCCCAATGTATCAGGAATTTTGGTTGTTCAGAATGTATTTTTAATCTTACCACTTTGTAATCAGGCATTTCTCTTGTATACGTCCTGTGCACTTAGGTTGCGCATTTTGTTTTCATCAATAAAGTTTTTGACTACTTACCAAAAAATTTCGATCTTAATATACAGGAGACTGTATGTGAACCGTGTGCTTGGTTCATTCAAGATAAGATGAGATCTTTCTACTTTTTTTTCTAGATTAAAGGTGCTTATGCTGTTTTAATAGCCATTGTTTTGTCGGCTTGCTCGTGCATACAAAGGGTTGTTTCCTGTAATCCAAAACTTTTTAAAGACCTTGATTTACAGCACGCTGCATGCAGCATATAGTGGTTATGGAAGCAGTTACTTTGGCTATTATTTATAAAAAAGGTTCTTTTTATAATGGCTACCTTGATTTATTATGGCTATTATTTATAAAAAGAACCTTTAAACTTACAGCAGGCTGCATACGGTGCATATAGTGGTTATGGAAGTAGTTACACTAATCCACAAACGGCAGCATCAGCACCACAAACTGCCGCTTATGGGGCTTATCCTACTACATATCCTGCGCAGGTACCTAGTATTACTTGTCATGTGTTGTGGATCAAATTCTTACCATATTTTTTTTTGGCTGGCTGCTTATTGATCACTTTTTAAAGTTGGGTTACATCTTGACGACCTCTTTTTGATATTGCATTGGAATTGTCTTTGTTTTTCTTTTCCTATTTTATTTATTTATTTTGGGCCTGAGAACCCATATTTTTAATGTTTTTGTTTGTCGTTTCTTTTCAATTATTTCTTTATAGCCACATTGGAACTGGTTTGTGCATTTTGAAGTCTCCACAAAAGAAGTTGAGGTCTATTGCTAGTCCACAATTGTTTTTGAGTTATAAACTTGTATCCTTTGAATAGGTTTCTCTCAAACTTCAGGTTGCCATTGTTGTAGGCATGAGTATTTAAACTTGTGTCTCGTGTACCCGAGTTTCACCTCTTGTTTTGGAGTATGTAATAATCATGGCAAACAAAAAAGCATCATGATTCCTGCAGAATCAAGTTTGTTCGTATATTTGACAGATGAACTTCCATTTCTACCCAAATTGGTATCTGTCTTCATGTGTAATGTGTGACACCTCCACATACCTTTCAGAATGTCCACACCTGAAACTGCAAGTCCAAGTTTAGGACTCTCCCCTGATATATTTAATTATTTATGCAGCTGTGTGGGATTTAAGAAATGTTTCATCTCTATAACTTCCCCCGACAACCCATTGGGGCTTGTATAAAGACACTATTGTGATACCCCATATGATATGAATAAGGGTAGGTGGTGTATGAGATTCCACATTGTTTGGAAATGAAAAGTTCTTGTTTTTTATAAGGTTCCAATGAGGTTCCAATTGTATCATTGACTAGTCATTTTGAAGTATAGGCCATGGGGTTTGGGCTTTCTATTAGAGCATTACAACTATGAAGTTTGTTGTTTTTCTCTACTTGTTTGCCATCATCTCTACAGCTGAATGTTTGCCCATAATTTCAGCAGGCTTTCCCACAACAAAGTTATGCACAGCCCACTGCAGTAGTAGCCGCCCCACTGCAGCAACCCGCGTCAGTTCCGCAGGCCTATTATGGGAGTTACTACTGAAGCGGCCAAGTTAATTGTTGAATTGTGGCATGGTTTTGGCATATGTAATCAATTCTTTCGTTTGTCTTGTTGGTCTCTGCATAGACTGGCCCGTACCATTGGTTTTTTTTTTTTAAGACATGGGTATGGTGTTGCTGTCAAAGAACTATCAAGGGAAGAGAGGCCTCCGTCTTAGCTGTGTTTCATGCAATTATATTTGATGCCCCTCACTTGATCTAAATTGTTACCATTGTTGCGTGCTCTAACTAAAGCACAGAGCAGTGACTCGGATTCACGTGCGGCTGATTGCAAAGAGAACGGCAATGAACAATGCTACTCATCATTTCAATTATCATCATTCTTCCATCATCCAATGATATGGTATTAGATGATTGAAAATTATTTATTATATTTTACTTATGAACCTATCATCTAATGTCACATCATAGGATGATGAGATGATGATGAAAAAATAGATGAATAGATTTTTCCACATGTTTTGAAGGTAATCAACCATCCATGTGCTTGTTAGTGAGTGGTGCAAAATTGACCAAAGATTAAGGCCCCGTTTTGTTTCACAGATGATTTCAATTCATCTCATCTCATTTTAACATTCAAATACAAACATTTTTTAATTCTAAATTTTTAATTTTTTCATCTAATTATTACAACTTTTTCAAACTTCTAAGCAAAACAAAAAAATAATTCAATTTTTTTAAATTTTAAAATAAAAGTAGTATTAAAAAATTATATTCTAATAACATATTATAATATTTTTATTCAGTTTTTTCTCTCATTTATCAAAATCTCATGAAATAATTTTAGTTCAAATTATTTCACTATTATTCATAAACTATCTTATTACTATTTATATATTTTTCATCTTATCTATATAACCATACGGTGCCTTATGCCATATTCAACTGTTAAAAAAAAATGAACACAATTGGCATCAAATATAGCGACAACCTGAATAAGTCAATTGTAGATGAGTAATGCATGTTTTGTGCACTCTTTGAAAAAAAAAATAGAATAGATCCTTTTTATGCAAGTTTTACTAGTCCACATAAAATTGCGCACTTTAAATTTATATAAAATATTTTTAAGTAATGCTAAATATAATCTTAGAGTGTGTAAGTCTTGTATATTTTCTTTTAAAAAGTAAAATTTATTATTAAAAAAATAATTTCATCATGTGTATTTTAGATTTATATTTTTTTTCAAAGGCAGTGGGCATAGTTTGCACATACTTTAAGTGTAAATATTATTTATTATTATTTTTTCTATAAACCTCGAAATACTCAAAGATATATTAATCTACAATTTTGCTACATGCAACCGTTAAGTGAAATCGTGAAAGAATCAGCTGACTCGTCAGCTGAAATATTAAAAAAAAAAACATAACACTAACGAAATGAAATGAAGAGAAGAAGAACTCAGATTTCTCATTTCAGACAAAAAAACCATAACTGGGCATTGTTGGGTCACTGTCGTTGTTTTCATGTGGGTGTCTCCGTTATCAAGAAGAGCTCTACATCATTGTCTTCGTGTGGGTGTCTCGTCTATCTTTGCTCGTCTCCACATGAACAATTGGTAGATCTCGTGCATCTTTAGAGTTTAGACCATTTTGCAAGTTGTGGATAAGGTTTACTGACTCACGATTAGTGGAATATAAGCTTGCGCTTATAACGCCCAGTAAAGAAAATTACTTTCAGTAATGGGGGATGTAAGCGCAAGAATCATCAAAATTTTCAGGTAGCAACCCCACCAACTTGTGTAGAAATATCGGAACTATGATGTTAGTTTCCAAAGAGCTGGCTTGGTCTCCCTTTCCTCTGCAATGTTATTTCGAATTTGATAGCACATTCGGAAAAAAGATTGGCGGTTCTTTCTCCTCCTTTTGAAGTCCATCGTTTTGCGCTAGAGAAAAAGAAACTGACCAAGAAACAAAAAACTCTATAGGTAACGGGAAAAGACGAAAGGAATTCTGGAAGACAAAAGAAATCCTGAAATGGAGAAAAAGGAGAAGATGAAGGGGAAAAGAAACGATGCCGTTTACATTTTATCACATGGGACACGGTTTCCCTACGGTTCCATTGGCCGGTTATTTATAGAGTTTTTCATTAATCTAATCTCTAATAAGCCTCGAGTTCGTTAGATGGTGGGATGAAATTTTGAGTGGGTAGTGAGCTCGCTGGACCTTATTCTGATGAACATGATATAGGCTGAGAGCTTGATGGAGATATATGACATGGGCCATGAGTTTTGACAGAGCTCCTTCTCACTTCTCAGCATTGCAAGGCCTTTCTCCAAAAATTTCAACCTGTTTTTGTTTTTGTTTTTGTCACTTCTACAATATCAAACCCTACAATATCATAAATCTGCTGCTAATAAATCCTATTTTATAATATTTTTACTAAAAATGAAGTGATTATGACACCTTTTAGAAAACTCCTATTAGACAATTTTATTGCACTTTTAATTGAAATACGTTATTATTATTATTTAAAAAAATTAAAAAAAAATTGTATCTAAATATTTTATTCTTTTATTTGAATTAAACTCTATACCCATTGAAACAATATGTAGGGTGGGCTTATAGACCCATGCCAAATTCCCAATCAAATACAAGGTGAAACTCTCAACTTGGAAGCCACGTGGACATTCCTTCCCCTACAAGTACATTTCCACTTTTCAATTTTGATACGGATGTGCGATCAATGTGAATGTGAACAAAAAAATTAACAAAACCCTTTTTGCAGAAAAGCAAAAACCCTCTGAACTCAACGCCAAGAGATCCCAAACAATTCTCCAACTACTATTGGGCCAACTACACCGTTTGCTGCCTCGTATAATATTATTGCATCTTCACTTTTAACCTTCCCAACATAACTGTTATTGAGAATCGAGGAATCTATTTATTATTTTAATTATTATTATTATTTTATCATTTTATGATTTGATATTAGATAATAAGTTTATAAATAAAATATAATAAATAATTTACAATCATTTAATACCATCTTATGAGATAATCAAAAGATGATATTTTGTATCATAGAGTGCGTAAATATTGTGTATTTTAAAATATATATATATATATATATAAAATATTTACATAAAATATTTAATTTTTTAATGGTAGACTCTACTCTTTTTCAAAAAGAATATATTACACTTATACAACTTATGATTGTGTCTAACATTAATTTTATAATATTATTAATTTTTTTCTCTTATTTCTCAAAATTCAATAAAATATGTTGACTAAAATCATTTTTCTACTATTTACAAATGAGAAATGATATTTGCAGTCGTGAGTGTGCAAGTGCCGTACAGTCGTTTTGAAAAAAATGAATAAATATGAGATCTACATAAAAAGAAATTAATTTTTTAACAGTAGACCCCACTCTTTTTCAAAATGACTACATAATATTTGTGTACTTCACGACTGTACGTATCATTACTCTTTACAAATATACTGAGATATTCTAAATAATGATTCTACCCTCCATACAGTAACCCTTTCACCCAGCCAATCAATTTGAGGATCGTGTCCTGCACATCACCGTCCGATCATCAGGCTTACACCACTCCAGTCCTACAAAGTACTGTAAATATTGACGGTATACGAGATAAACCGCAGCCGTTGAGAATACGTTTCTTTAATAGTAATGGACGGTCGTGATTTGGCAAGTCTTCCTAAGTGCCATTTACCCAATCCGACGGCCGTGGTTTCGTGTGGTATTCCCCAGCAACACAGTATAAAAACAGCGAATCAAAAAGTTTGGCCAAGGAAGAACTCGGTGCAGCAGACAAAGCGCTCTCTCTCTATCTATCTTTCTTTGTTCACAGATCTATCGTCTTGAGTCTTCTCATTTCTCTCCTCGATCCCTCCTTTCCTTCTCCGTTTAAAATCCGTCTATTTCTCTGGCTCTCTCTTGATATCTTTCAATCCGTCTTCCTTTCTCTGAAATCTCCACTCACTGTTTCTGTGAACTGTGTTTTTATCTGACGCGAAAAACTGTCATTTAAAACCCTAGTTACTGAAGATTAGGGTTCGGTATACTATACCTATCAGTGGATCCGTGACCCAAAATCTTTGTTTTCGGCTACTGCATGCTTTTCTAGAAAAAGGGAGCGAGCAGGAGACTGTGAAAATGTCCTCTTCTTACCCTGGACGTGTCGGTGCCACTCAGGTCGTTGCATACGCACGCACACATGGATATGGGAGTTTATAGATGTATGACAAGACTTTTTTATTTCAATGGCTGATATGGGATTGTGTTGGTTTTTGCAGGTGGGGTCGTACTTTGTGGGACAGTACTATCTAGTTCTTCAGCAACAGCCCGATCGTGTTCATCAGTTCTACACCGAAGGCAGCACCATGATACGAGTCGATGGAGATTCAAGCGAGTCCGCCTCTGCAATGCTAGTAAGTCTTTTCGGGAACTGTTTGTGGATAACTGCTTATATGTTTGCGAATTTTAGCATGAGTATGTATATACATTCATTTTTCCATCACTTTTTTATCATCATCACTTATCTCATTCTAGGTCAAGCTTGATTCTTGTGGGTTCTAGTTTGTTTTCTTGTGCAAAACATGTGAATCAGATTTGGTAAAGTATTATCTCTTGGGTTTGTGTGTATGCTTTTAAAAATGGAATATGATTCTGACGAATGGTTTTTTTCACCTTTCGAGGATGAACCTGTTTGTATATAGTATGGGTTTAATTTTTTTTTCAGTGTTTATGCTTTTAAAAATGGAATATGATTCTGAGGAATGGTTTTTTTCACCTTTCGAGGATGAACCTGTTTGTATATAGTCTGGGTTTAATTTTTTTTTTCAGTTTTCATTTTATTATATTATGCGCTAGAAGATTTAGCTTTATGATCAGTAGGTGAGAATGGTTTTTATTTTTTATTTTTTGTGGCGTTAATTTAAATCTTTGTTATTTAATGATTAAGGAAATGTAGGAGGGATTCTAGTCATCCATAAAAATAATGCATCTATATTAGACAAGATAACCGGAGGGAATTTCTCCTATGAATGTGGACAAGGAAACGGATGTAAGGTGTCGGAGACCACTCATAGGGGCATGACTGTATGAGTTCTTTTATTTTATTTTTATAAGTAGTGTGTGCTTTTATGAACCAGACATGTTGGTTCAGATGTATGAGATACCTCATCATGGACAACATAAGGCAAGTTTTTTGTATTGGCATCCAAATAGGCTTCTAAAATGGGTCAACATGAGTGTCATGCCTAGAGGTGTCTGCCAAAGAGATGGCTAACTGTGGTTTTAGGTTTGATGTTTGTGTTCATTTTTTTTAATTATAAATATTGGTCAAAGTGTCGTGGTTCTGGAGAGGAGATTGCAATGATGTTTGTCTACTGACCTTTTGACACTTCTTTTTACAAATATGGCTATGTGGAATTTTTCTTCTTGGATGGGTTTGAGATGGTAGATGGTAGTAATGGGCTGGAAAGATACTTAAGAATATTTTGTGTTTGCCTTCATTGGTGTGGTCAGACCACGCTGGCACTTTAGAAACCCTGGAAGCATAGGTTTCAGTAAGTTCCTAGAGCTCATTATTTTGCCAAGCCCTTGACACTAGCAATTGATTTGCTTTCTTGTATAGTTTAGGTGGTCTTATATTTGTGTAGTCAACAACTATTTAAAACATCTCTACTTTTGATGGCAATCTTATGACAGGAAAACTTTTTTTTTCTTAATGATTAAGAATAATCTTATGGCAAACAAACTGGTAATTCAATCACAAACTAGCACAATATGGATAAGGAAGAGATACTTATACTTAAAGTATGCAGTTCGAGAAGAATTGCCTAACTGTTTTACGTTTTTGTTTATAGCAAGATATTAATGCCTGAATAGGTTTGCAGAGTGAATTCTGGAATGTTTGGAAGGAAAGTGATTCAATCCTAATAAAATAAATGCCTGAAGTAAACATCACCAAAATCATGCACAGCCATGAAATGCTCAAATGTGAACAAATGGTCACCATACCTTATACATCTGTGCGATTATACGGACATATATATTAGCAGGCAATCTTATTGACTTAAATTTATATATCTGCAAAAGGAAACTGTGTTTATGACATATTTTAAGGCAAACATTCATGACAGTGTATATGCAAAATGTCTCTTTTTTTTTTTCTTTTTTTTTTAATCGGTAAATACGAATTTTATTAAAGAAAGGCATATATGCAAAATGTCTCAAACCAAGTATGGTTTACATAGAGATAGAGGCTGTTGATACTTTCCTTTTCTTATTTAGGTGTAATAAAGCATATTGCACTAGTTCCTGACACGTGACCTGCTTTATTTACGAAATCTTAAAGACATGCAATGAAAATTGTTTCCACTTTATCAGATCCAACCCTTATAAAAAATTTAATCAACTCTTACAAGTTGTTAATGCCAACTCTACCTTAGAATTTCGTGTTGATAGGTCGATAATTAGAACAGTACATATGATTGTAGAGGATAGTTTCATGGCACCCATCTTTTGCCAATGACATGAAGTCACTTTAGATGGATCTTGTGTTTTTGGAAATGTAGAAACGAAAAGCAAAAAAAGTCCTATTGTTTTTTTCTCGGCCCAAAATATTGTCTGTTTCTGTGAAGTTTACCTATAAAGAAAAAAGTATTGTCTGTTTCTGGGAAGTCAACCAATACATATTGTTCAATTCCTTTTTATCTAGAGTTGTGAGGTGATATCAGTATGTGAGAGGATATTTTTCATACCACACATATCTTTCTAAATCTCTTACTCTCCATGTCCTACAATAGAGGGCATGATTTCATTCATGGGGTTTTGTAGAAGATGCACACTTTCGGTCCTTATGCTTTATATCAATTCCAGTTGCCACAATCTATTTTGGAGGTAACCCCCCCCCCCCCCCCCCAAAAAAAAAAAAAAAAAAAAAAAAAAAACCCCAACATTAGAGAATCACTCTATTGAAGCCACATTCTCTGTCATTCTTGCTCATCCCTGACTTCGATAAGTATTTACTCTATGGTTCGGCTATCTAAATTTTCATAACCATTCTAGAAGAGTTGGGTTGAACTTCTTGATTGGTCTAATGCCCATTGTCTTCTCTCTTTGTTTAATAGCATAACACATTCTTAGTTTCCACATACCTGATCTCCATTTTTCCCAGATTGTCCCCGTGGATCCATAGTAATCATCTTTGCACTTAAAAGGGGGGAGCCCAAAAGAAGAAAGAGAAAATAGTTAGAAATTCGAAATAGCATGTTTTATTGGAGCCACTTTCCTCTTTTGTGCCAAGAATTCAAGAAGCAAGTTTTCTATGATTTTCTTTCACACCTTATTACCATTTCAGGATTCCAAGGGGCTGGTTAAGGGGCAGACGACATTTGTAGTAAGAGGAATTGTGATATGAAATTTGTATCCCAATATCTTGCAGATGCAATTTGATATGGCTGTTGATCTTGCAGATACAATAGCTGTGATTCCTTAAATTTTTGTTTTTGCCCTGTTGTTTGTCTTTTGCTTTATGAATTAGTTGTTTCTTATTCCTTGCTTTGCGTTTTCTCCATGTTGATTAATGTTGGTTTTTTCCCTTCTGCAGGAAATCCATACACTTCTCATATCACTAAATTTTACTGCAATTGAGATCAAGACAATCAACTCTCTTGATTCTTGGAATGGAGGTGTTTTGGTGATGGTTTCAGGATTGGTTAAAACCAGAGATTTCAGTGGAAGAAGAAATTTTGTGCAGAGCTTTTTCCTTGCTCCTCAAGAGAAGGGTTACTTCGTTCTCAATGATATCTTTCAGTTTGTTGATGATGGAAGAATATACCAACATCAAGCACCCATTCCATTAGAAGGCAATTTCGACGCACAACCAAATCCTTCTAACACTCTTCCCGAGCCGCCAGGTAATGCCACTGCTTTACTTTGAGATTAATCGAATTACTACTCTGCAAATTATTGTAATTGGACCCTGGAAGTTTTGCATGAGATTTTTTGTATGGCTCAACCTAAAACTTAAAGCAATTATATGCATATAGGACTCATTGTATGATGCAGATGTCTTTTCAAAATTTCCAGCAAGTTTTTAGGGTCCTGGTCTTGGGCATTTCAGCTCAGTTATAAAGTTTTTAGTGCCTAGTCTTGGCCTTTTCAACCCTAGACTGTGTTTAGTTCGGTGCAATTGTAAGGTTAGTTATACCGTCATGGATTCTTCTTTATTTTACCAATTTAAGGCATAATTATTAGAAGTCATGATTGAGATTCCTAGTCAATGTTGGTGGTATTTTAATATTAATATGTAAGGTAGATATGTTCATCAATTATGGGTTCAAATTATTATTGGCATTCCCTAATCTCTTGATATGGAAAGTAGATATGTTCATAGATCTTTCCTTGATCTCTGACAAATTTGCCTTTTTCTTCACTATTGGCATCTAACTATTCTAGATTTTAATAGGCAAACAGATCACCTTTTTCTGTTCTTTTTTCTTTGTTCTCTTTTAACCCTGTGCATTTAGCAGTTTCTGACTATGTGGAAGAGGCCCAGGACTATGTGAATTCAATCCACATAGAAGATGATCTAGTTGATAAGTACAGTCTACCAGAGCAACAGCAGCAAGAGGACTATGAGACTGAAATTGTGGTGGAGGAAACTCCTGTAGAGGAGCCATCTCCTTCATTTCAAAGCATGGTAAACACTGTGCATGAAGCCCCAGCTCCAGCTGTGGAGGAACCTGTGGGAGAGGCACCAAAGAAGACTTATGCTTCTATTGTATGCACCTCTTCCATTTTTAGATTTTGTGTGGGTTTGTGGGGTGGGGAGTTAATTCACCTTTCTCCCTTTGTGTGCATTTTCAATGTGCCGCTATCTTTCTTCTTTTGCCAATATGCCTCTACACCGTATGGGCTTTGTTTGTTTCACTTTTAGCTTTATATATTCTATTTTCCCTTATCAAAAGTATATTCCACTTTGCTTTTCACTTGTTTATTGTTCTTCATTTGTTTCATTCTTATCAAATTGGCTGAAATGATCAAAAGATGATTGTTATTTGAGCTACACTACCCCCTGGATCTCATTAATCATTGTTAATGCAATAATAATTCAAAGATCTTTACCTATAAAAAAAATAATAATTCAAAGATCTAGGCATAATCGATGGGAAAAGATCATCTATGAGAGGAACTGGGGTTGTAGAAACGATTGCAAATCTGGCATACATTAATTGAATTAACAAAAATATGCATGTGGAGGGGTTTGCATGTTTGTTATTGGTTATAGAAAAAGATTTATGCACGGGAAAGAGGGAACCTTTATCGATATCTATTTGTCTGTTGGTTTTGGTATTTATGTATATATCCTTTATTTTGTAACAATGGATTCATTGTCAATTTTTCACAGTTTGAAATTTACTTGTTTGTGTTTGATTGGTTGGCTTATTCATCACGGGTGTTGTTTTTAATGGTTGAAACTTGCTAGCTGCGAGTTTCTAAAGGACAGACTGCATCATCAGTTGCATCCCAACCATCTTTACACAAAAGTTCTCCAGCTGTATCAGATTGGAATCATACACCACTGCCTGCTTCTCAGCAGTCAAACTTTGTGCCGTCATTTGTGCCTGAAGCTGGGGTAGATGCAGTGGAGGAGGGTCTGACAGTGGAAGAAGAAGAAGGTCTAGTTCTTGATTCATGTTTTGAAAATTTGTCAAGATTTGATATATTGATTCATAAATTGAACTTATTAGTGGTCTTTGGCTGACTCTAATGTTTATTCTTCCCGTTTCATGTAATCTATATATTGTTGTTAGCAAAATATATATGTATACATATTCAGGTAACATTCATATGAGAATTGTACCAACATTTTGAGAATGAAATATGCTATTTGCAAGCCTAGTATGTAATGCACCACTTACTGTGGGACCCATTATATTTATAAATAGAGTCAAAGTATCAATAAATTTTTATGTAAGCTGCTGTAGCAGGCTTCCACTTAAGTGGTGTGCTTGGTGTATCAACAAAGAGGTTTGCAAATAGATTCATTCTTTGAGGACCATGTGATGAGTCCAAACTCCCACTTTTATGTGGCATATACCAATATATTGTATATAGTTTGCATTAACTTGATGATATTCCACTCTGAGATTCTACATTTATATTGATGTTGAAGTATTTTCTTTTCTTCTTTAAGTTGATCCTTCTCCAATCATTTCCAGGTGAACCGAAGTCTGTCTATGTGAGAAACTTGCCTTCTAATGTTACAGAAGCAGAAATTGAGGAAGAATTCAAGAACTTTGGCCAAATAATACCTGATGGAATCTTTATTAGGTTACGCAAGGTGAGTTTTTTAATCTTAGTTTGGACTGAGTTTATATAGATTATGTATGTATATATATATATATATGATATAACCTTAAGAGAAGCTAAGGCAATCAATTTGTTCAGGAAATTGGATTTTGTTATGCTTTTGTCGAGTTCGAAGACCTTATGGGCGTTCAAAATGCACTCAAGGTCTCTCTCTCTCTCTCTCTCTCTCTCTCTCTCTCTCTCCATGTTTAAATTAGTAGAAAATGTCTTCAGGGAGTTGTGAATATCCTGTTTATATAATGGCAATCATTTTACCTTGGTTGTCTACCTACCCAATCCTATGATGTGATCCTTTGCTTGATCTATCGAATTTATTTTCATATTAATTGCTTATATTTTCTGTATTGGCTTGTCATTTTAATCATCTACCTGTCCATTGTTATATCTTTTGGATTGATGTAACGCCTCAATATAAGACCTTAACCACATGATCTATACTCCAAAATGACTAGTTAATGATACAATTTGAGTCTCATTGAGATCTTATAAAGAGCAAGAACTTCTCATTCCCAAGCAACGTAAGATCTCGTACACCACTTACCATTATCCTTATCATATAGGTATCACAATATACCTCCTTAAATTCCCGACGTCCTCGCCGGGCCAGTTCGTCGTAAGTGGCACGGCTCAAGTCCCACATTTCTAGTTGGGATAGACTCTGATACCATTTGTAACAACCCCAATGGGAAGACCCAAACCACATGACCTATACTCCAAAATGATTAGTCAATGATACAATTGTATTGCGATACCTCATATAATAAGGATAAGGGTAGGTGGTGAATGAGATCCCACATTGCTTGGGAATGAGAAGTTATTACTCTTTATAAGGTTCCAATGAGGTTCCAATTGTATCATTGACTAGTCCTTTTAGAGTATATAATGTGAATATCGTAGTATATTGTATTAATTCTCTATATTTTAAAATCAAAATATAAAAGCAATTCACTTTCCAATAATACTCATTTATTCATTAATTCAGATTCAAATTTAAGTTTTGATACTCCTGTCGCTTTTTGTAATAAGGACAATCCTGGAAAACAAAGCTATGGTAGATCAATAGATTTTTATTAAATGTTATTCTCATGAAATGTATGTTATGTAAAATGGGACTATATTTTCGGGACAGAATATATTTTGTTTGTCATATGGTGTGCCTAAAGAACCAGACTGCCTTATGTGCTGTTATTAATGTCACTTTCAAAAAAAAGGCGTGTTGTATGTCTTCAATGATCTTTTCAATAGTCTTCCAAAATCTCAGCTTGATTGATAATTTTTTTTATTTTTTGACAAGTAAAAAAAAAAAAAAAATTTCAAGTTTGTACTCTTTAATGTGATATTGACCAGCATAAATTGATTCTCTGTAGGCATCTCCAATACAGTTGGCTGGAAGGCAAGTCTACATTGAAGAGAGGAGACCAAACAGCAGCAGTGCTTATCGAGGTGGAAGTATGTGCCCTAAACTATTTCTCTAATAAGAAGTATTCTTTAACCCAGCATGATTGGACGTATTAAAAATGAGCTTAACAAACATATTCCTTCTTGGTTATCTATTATTTAATTGTTTGCTGTGAGCAATTCTTAATGTGGGATTCACTAATTGCTCTTTAAGGCAGTCTTGGCTAAAATTATTTCCCTGGAATATTTAAAACTTATCAAAAATATTTGGAATATAAACAAAGAGTAACTTTCCAAAATTATATTTTTTCCTACAAGAGGGTTGGTAATATGGATTTGATGGCAATGTGCTGCCACAGGAGCATGGGTATTATTCAACACAATGGCTACTGCTGTAGTAGCTGTGGTGATTGTGATAGTCCTTGCTCTCAACTTGTGGTAGTGATGATTTTTTGTTTTTTTTATTTATTTATTTATTTTTTTTATGGTGGTTAGTGTTGAGAAGAATAAGAAAGCTTCTTGCTTTCAGAATCAAAGCAATACCTGCTGTGTCTGCTTTGATATAGGCTTGTGGTCGATCACGTCTTATGAATCATGTCAAACCAAATGTAGAAACAGGGTTCATCGGCACTTATGGGCCAAACTGGCTCTTATCATACACACGTAATTAATTTTTCATATCCAATATCATCTTCTTGCCCAGTACAATGGTGTGCTTGGAGTAACCAACTTTTCTTTCTTTTGTTTTGTTATAGACTTGAATGTGAGTTCACCAAATTTGTGGTCTGTTAACATCTATGTGAAATACGTTGACCAGGAAGGGGTAGAGGAAGAGGAAGTTACCAAACAGAGGCCCCAAAGGGGCGTTTTGGTGCTCGGAGCTTGGGCAGGGGAAGCAATCAGGATAGTGGTGAATACAACAGACTAAGAGGCAATGATTTTTATCAGCGTGGTTCACGATGAGATAAAAAAAAAAAGGACTCAGGCAATCAAGTATCTACCGACATGCGAAACTATTCATGGGCCAAACTTAGTTTTTGGATTTGGGAGTTAAGCTTTTCGGGCTCATTCAGATAAAACACTTTCCTTCTAGCGGTTCCAGGAAATATGTCGTACTTTCAGGTGTGCCATTTTACATGAATGGGATTTGTGAGAAACTTGTTTGTGTTGTTTCTTGTGTGGGTAGTAGCTATTATGTTGTTCTCCCCCCCGGATGAATGAGTTTTATCATGCAATTCAAGTGGGATGTTTTTGCTAAGCATTTTAAGCCCCATGTTTTCAGGAAAACATGTTTGCTTCCTTAATGGACGACCCTAGGTTCTTATCACAGTATATGAGACTTTTTTTATCGGTCTCAGAATTAATGCTTACCTGTATTCTCGTATTTCAATGTTTTACTACAATGTTCTTGCCCGTCGCCTGCGTTTTATTACACACTATGATTTTGATCTCCTTGAATTCGGTCAGAGGATCTAGAGTTCGAGAGAGACATGCAAGTGAATTTTACAGTATTTATAACTATTTAATTTAATTGCGGGCTACGTTTGGATAGTAAGATATTCTGAGGTATTATGTGAGTAGTAGTGACAAAGTAATGATATAATATTGAATAATAATGAAGAGTAAAAAAAAGTAAGTAAAAAATAATAATAAAATAATAAATAGTAATGATATCTTGACACCCAAACTAGGCCTAAATGCATAATAAATTCCATGGTCTATTTTATGTGCCCATCTCTATCCCCTTTTCCCAGTAGTGTAGGCGCTAACCACAAAGCACTCACCATTTTTGTTTATCTTTAGTTTTAGTTCGTCTCTTCAAGTGACATTTTATTAAGATCCGATTTGATTATTATCAGGATATTTGAGATAATAAAATTCAAGACGATGAATTGTGTTGCTTGCCTGTGAGATAAGACTATTCCTCAGAACGGCCAATCTCAGTGATAAGAGGGCACATTGGTATGCGGAACAAGCATGTTTAGTTCATTTTGTGTTGCTGCTTTGGCTAATCCAAAGTAGCTCTGTTTTCTGTCACCATTCCACCTCCAAAATTCCACCCCCACCTCAGACAAAATATAAGATGTAGAGGGAAAAAATTGTGTGGCCATATAATCAATGATTCTCTATACACATGCAATGTCAGGGGCCATCCTTTATCATCATCATCGAGTAATGCCATCAGTCAATAGCTCGGAAAAAAATGCTACCATTTAATAAATAATGCTATCATCTAATAAAATATGTATTACAGGCCATCCACTCTCAGTATCTCTTTCAAATCACCATTGTCTCGAAATTATACTTCCACTGCATTAATGCCATTCCCACAACTTTTAAGCACTTGCTGAAGCCACAGCTCCATGAAAATGTGAAGGCATGAGCATGACTTCACTCTCCTTTGGCACATCACTTTCATCCTCATCTTCCTCTGTTTCCCAGAGGAAACTAGCATATGCCGCATGTACATGACTGGAAACCAAGAATCCAAAGTTAAATTGCAGGAGAAATGCATGCCAAGTACCTGACCTATAAAACAAAAATCTTCGTTCTAATGTAATAAAGTTTTCATATTCGAAAGAACACGCAGTACCTGTCCTGAGGAGAGGCCTGAACTGCACGTTCAAAGTAGGTTGAAGCCCTATCTTGGTCGTGATTGCACTCCCACACTAGCTTGGCATACTGTGATAGAACTTCACCATCCTTGGGATCTGCTAGAATAGCTCGAGCGTAGTACTGTTCTGCACCCTGAAGATCTCTCCTCCACTGTCAATATAATAAGAGTGTAAGCTTTAGTGACAATGCCCTAATGAAGAGAGTCCCAGCAAAGCACTTAATAGAGTCGGCCTTGATGAAGACAGAGAGATGCGACGAAACTAACCTCGTACAGAAATTGAGCATAATTTCTCAGAAATAAAGGGTTGCCGGGATTTTCCTCCACCATCCTCTTATAATACTCCTCAACCTCTCGATTATCCCCGCCATCCCCATCGGGGCCTGCTGAGTTGGACTCTCCACCGCCGCCAACGCCGTCACCACCGCCGCCAACGCCTAGCCCTCCTGCAAGAAACATCCCTTGGCCAAGAAGCTCTTTTTCACCTCCAAAACCCAGACTCCAGATTCCATTCATAACATCCGTCGCCTCTTCTGTCCAAACCATGTTTCTCCTTCTGTTCTCCAAACTGAGCGTCTGTGCTTCCATTGACATGGCCCTCTCTTCCCCTCTTTCATTCCTCTGTGACAGTTCTTCTCTCTCTCCATCATCCTCTGTATCCCTTTCTTCTTCTCCTCCTCCTTCTACATCTTCGCGTCCACCTCTAATAGACGATATAGTTTGCAATACACAGCACTTGGGTCTGTCCAAAACCTTGTTGGGTTCTTGATCATTGCTGTTGTAAGAAGCAAAGGCTAGTCCTTCCAAGTTTCCTTCGGACTGAGCTCTTTGAAAGCCTCTACTCCGGTCGAGGTCAGGGATGGATGGAGAGATTGGGGAGGAGTTGCGTGAGAATGAGGAGAGGCTGAGAGACCCATTTTGGCGGAGTGAGAGCTTGTGGTGGCTTTGGGGAATGGCAGTTGGTGGGTGTTTGATGGTGATATTGGTTTCACAGTGATTGAGGTTATTGGGGCTTTCTGGGAAGGATGAGAGGAGAGATCCCAGAACCGGTGTTGAAGAGCTTCTTAGCAGCATTTCTCTTCTTTGATAATACAACAGCTCCAATATCTCTTGTTTTGGGTATCAATCCCTGTGGAGAAAAGAAAATTCCAGTGAAGTTGCAAAGGAAAAGTAGAATTTAAGGTCACTTTTTCTTCAGCGTAAGCTCCATTAAAGATACAGAGAGATGGGGAAAGTTGGCAAAAACAGAAAGAAAATTAACCTTTTGAGATGCAAAGGAGTCTTCTAATGATCGCAGAGAACCTCCAGACAGAAAAAGAAATCTTAAAAAGGAATTTAGAAACTGAACCAAAGAGCTGTCTACAGAACCCCTTTTATATATGGTGCTTAATTCACAGTAATTACTTTCAATTTCTTCCTCTTATAAGGGGAAAAAACAGAGAAAGAGAGAGAGATGAAAAAGAAATATCAACTTTGCATGGTGGAGAAACAAAACTGATAAAAAAATATCAACTTGTTCTCTTTTGATTCCAGAAGAACCTGACAGCTTGCCTTTCCATGCAAATGCCAGCAGCGTGGCCCCACGCGCATTAGAAAAGCATCACGTGGGTTGACTACAGTCCTTCTGGAACACGTTCAAATGCTCAAAAACGTGTTTTTGTACATAGAGAATGCGTTGTCTTTGATTTTTTTTGGCAGAGCCGTACACGTGGCTAAACTGTTCATCTGAAGTTTGTACTATTCAACTTTAATGTGAGTGGTGAACTTATTATTTGAGATATATCGGTGTAAGTTATAAAATAAAATAATTATATATTATAAAAACAATTTGACCTACAATAAATTATATTTGATTTATAATAAAAATAATTTTAACGTGATTTTATATAATACATAAAATTTGATTTATAATAAAAATAATTTTATAATTTGACCTATCATATCAAACTATACATTTTTCTATAAATATAATTTTATAAAATTTATTTATAGTTAAAATATTTCTCATTTATATTATTTACAATGAATCTCGTCAATTTCCAAATTCTGGTAAAAACATTTCTTAAATTTTTTTCAATTCAAAGCACACTTTTAATGAATTCTACACTTTCACAAAATCACGTGAAAATCAATCTCAACTCATCTCATATTCAGAAGTTGTGAAGAGAATCTTACTGTCCAAATCATATGATAGTTTCGTATCTGTCTCTAATAAAAAGTTTGTGTCAATTTATCAATATTATTATTTAAAAACTTCATATTATAGAATTTGAATATAAATCATAAAATATCTCTTGAGTTTAATTCTTATAGCCATCCTAAATGTCATTTTAGACAGCTAGAAAACAATGTATGTAATTTATGAAAACATATTTTGTTAAAAAAAAAAAGGAAGGAGAGATAAAGCATAAATTACCATAGAATTATAAAGGATAATATTCTCGAATAAATAATGCAAAATAAAATATTGGATAGGTGAAATTATTTGTTGATAAGTTGTTTGCACGTGCAGGCCCACTACAACTCTAATTGCAAGCTGACAGATGATGAGAGTACTGAATTGAACCCACCTCAAATGGTCCTTCAACAAATTGTTTCCTCCCATCGGTTGCTTATTAAATCATCCATATTTGTTTCCTGAAAAAATGTTGTAAGGATTTCTTGTCTTGTGATAATTTATGTAACTATTTTAAAGCAATTAAAATAAATTCTTAGTTTACGAAATATATTTTTAAAATTAATATGATTTGACGTGAGATGTTAAATTATTAATTTTTTTATTATAATATATATATTTATTGAGGAATGATATCAAACCCTTTCAAATAAGTTATTTGTATAAAATGTATGTATTATTAGAGTATTAGTAGTGGACTCAATAAACTTTGACCAAAATTTAGCCAAAAAATTCGTTTTTATAAATTTAGCTAGCTACTTTTTAACAACAGCAAATAACAGACTTTCCAAATATATCACTATGTTATTAAAATATTGATTTTGACATTTTCGTTTATTTTAATTCTAATTGTATTTTAAATATTTATTCGTTATTAAAACAATACATATTAATTTTCTATAATTGATATTGGATTTTAAAAGAAAAAATTGACATCAACTAATAATAATATTGCAGAACTAGAACTTGAAACATTCTAGAAAGATGATGTCACATCATTGAAATGATGACTGATGGAGTCTAGCCTCCTTATGTGGTTGAGTTTGGGATTTGGACGCTTCGTGTTTTTGAGACGAAAATGAATTTTCTGGAGTTGTGAGCTCGCACGAAACGAATAACACGCAAGAGAGAGATTTTTTTATGCCAGAATAATATTTGGCCAGCAACTTAAACTCAACAAATTTGATTAGTGAAAATGACCAAAGTTAAAAATATTATAACTTTATTGAATCTATTACAATAAATTTTTATACAATCTAATTAAACTTTAACCAAAATATCTTTATTGAGTTCACTTTTAATCTAACACTTCTTAAAAGTTAAATTCACATTTTTTTAGTCTTTTGAGACGTGGCCGCTAAAAATTCACTAATTTTTCGTACTCAATTACATCCAACAATATGATTTATTTTAAATAATATTTTATTTAAATCACTAAAATAAGAAATTATTTAAGAGGATAAAATGAGGAAGGAAAATACGAGTTTTGAAAACGTTCCTGTCAAACTTTCTGGGAGTCATTCATCACCCCTCACCGGTTTCGATCACCCCGAGTATGATTATACACCACGCGAGATAATGCCAACCCAACCCCACTTTCTCACCAACATGATTCATTAACAAATTGCAATGAAATTCCTCCACCCGCCCACAACCACAAAAATTCCACTTTTCCAAACATCCAAAAGCAAGTTGCAAAGCATAGCAAAGAGCTCAACGGGAGAAGGAAAGACGTCTACAACTACCAGAGCTACAAAATATCATTGCATTATTATTATTATAATTCAGGGCAGCATCGGGGGGCCCAACACCATGACTTGATGCTTAAGGTGGGGGCGGTAAAGGGGAGGTCACAGAACCATATCCCACTCTCGGTTCCAGAGGCCTCGGAGATCAAGGCCTCGAGAGCTATTCTTTTTAAGGTTCTATTGCATGTGAGAGAGCCTTAACCTTTCGCGATGATGTTTGGGTGCAAGTGCTTATATTGGAACGCAGTCACCGATTTCTCGCCGCCTTCTTCGCCCGAGCCCTTCTCGCTGCCTGCTCCGCTTCCCAAATGGCCTAAAGGTACGAGGCTTTTGGGGCTATTTTTTTTTTTGCTAATGCCGATCTTTTTGGTGAAATGAAATGTGGGTTTTGCTTCCTTTTCCTGGTCGATCTTGATGGTTGGGTTTGGCTGAGGAGTGTGTCTTGTGTCAGTTGTGGTTTTACCTTTTTCCTTTTCGCTTTCCTGGTAACGCATTTTTCTGGATTTTCTTCGATTATGGTTTGCTTGTGGAAATGGATCATGGTTGAAGTTGTTTGCTGGTTACGTTTGTTTCTTACGGTTAAAGTTATTCGTCAACTTTGCCGAGCAACGGTGTGTTCAATTCGATTTATATACCAGAGAGGGATTTGGAGTTGAACATAAAAAAATGCGCAATTTGCTGTCTTTACCTGTTGGGGGTTAATTTGGCGTTCTGATGATGGTTTGAGCTTGAGCTCGATCATTATCGCTTATGTTTCCCTTGCCCTGAGTTTAGTATTCTATTCTAAGGCTATTGCGCGAGAGGGGCCCTCATTTCATTATTCATTATCAGCTGTATTCCTTTCCTTTGGTAACACGGTTCGTAATGTTTTGTCGGTTGGCTGCTTTGTACTTTAACTTACCTAAGCGTAAAAAGGAAAACACGATTTCATCTTGAATGTGTCTATTCTACGGTATGGGCGACCCGGATTGTTGTTGGACTGTGTACTTTTGTGGAAAAGATACTCAAATTTGATTGCACATAACAGAGTGGTGACTGGTTGATTTTCTTTTGCATGATGAGTGATCCGGAATAGATAAAATGGTGTCTGATGTTATTCTTTTAATTTAGAATGTACTTTTGCAATATTTTATTATTATAACTCGTTGTAGAACCCTCTATAAAATTGAAATTAACTCATCAATGTTTTTATTTGTCTTTTATTTTCCATGAATTTTTACTTCCCTTCTAAGTTCACTTTTATTTTCCTTGATGGGGTAGGTTTTGGTCTGTTGAAGCTAGTGGACTGGGGTGTCCTTTTGGAGATTGTAAAACTCTTTAAGAAATTACTGCATTCTTTGAATCTTGGATTTCTATTCCTCAGTTGAGATTTATTCTTAGAACATGATTTTTAACTTCAGCGCTCCGACACTTTGATTTATCTTTTAATAATGGAACAAAAACCCCTTTGGTTACTGTTATTTTAGATATGTATATTAATTTCACGTTTCAAGGTCATTGTGCATTTTTACTTATTAGAAACAGGTCATTGTGCTTTTAACCTCCTCTTAGCACGAAAAATTAGTGTTTTTTTAATCATGAGCGTGAAAAATTAGTTACTTTGTTAAATTAGTTGACTGTATGCTTGCCTTCTTAGGTGAAAGTTTTGCCTCTGGAAAAATAATTTTGGGAGCATTAGAAGTTATTAAGATCTCCAGGTTTGAGTTCATTTGGGGCTACAACCTGGCACAAGACAAGAAAGGTGTTGCATTTTATAAACCGGTGGATATACCTGATGGGTTCTATTGCCTTGGCCACTACTGCCAACCTAACAGCCAGCCATTACGAGGATTTGTTCTTGTGGCTCGGGAAGTAGGTACTTCTTGCGACCCTGATAAGTCACCAGCTCTTCAAGAGCCCCTTGATTATGCCTTAGTATGGACACCTGATGATGGGAGCAAGGAAAAGGACGGTGCATGTGGTTATGTTTGGCTTCCTCAGCCACCTAAGGGTTACAAGCCCATGGGCTATTTGGTTACCAGTAAGCCAGACAAGCCTGAGCTGGATGCAGTAAGATGTGTTCGAGCTGATCTAACCGACAAATGTGAAATTTACCGCCCAATACTTAATTCCAGTTCTAAATCTCCAAATTTCCCATTTGAAGTTTGGGACATGAGACCCTGCCACCGGGGAATGTTGGGGAGAGGAGTTCCTGTAGGTACATTTTTCTGCAGTGGCCACTGGGATGCTGGAGAAGAGCTTCATATTGCATGCTTGAAGAATCTAAATCCTATTTTAGCTGCAATGCCAACCCATGAGCAGATTCATGCATTAATTCACCACTATGGACCTACTGTATTTTTTCATCCAGAAGAGGTCTTCTTGCCATCTTCTCTTTCATGGTTTTTCAAAAAGGGAGCACTGTTGTTCAGAGCTGGAATTTTGGATGGTGAAGCTATTGATGATAGTGGCTCAAATTTGCCGGGTGGGGGAGTGAATGATGGGGAGTTTTGGATTGACTTGCCATGTGATGATCGGAGAGAGAGTGTCAAACATGGAAACTTGGAAAGTGCAAAACTTTATGTTCACGTGAAGCCCGCTTTTGGTGCTACTTTTACTGACATTGCAATGTGGGTTTTCTGCCCCTTCAATGGGCCTGCTACACTAAAAGTTGGGTTAGTGAATATTGCTCTTAGCAAGATTGGAGAGCATGTTGGTGACTGGGAGCATTTTACACTCCGTATATGTAACTTCACCGGAGAGCTTTGGAGTATATACTTCTCACAGCACAGTGGTGGTAAGTGGGTGGATGCTTATGATTTGGAGTACATGGAGGGAAATAGGGCTGTTGTTTACTCATCAAAAAGTGGTCATGCAAGCTTCCCTCATCCTGGAGTCTATCTCCAGGGGTCCTCCAAGCTGGGGATCGGAGTGAGGAATGATTGTGCCCAAAGTAACTTGTATGTCAATTCAAGCGTCCATTATGAACTTGTCGCAGCAGAGTATCTTGGAGATGGGCTTGTTACGGAACCTTTTTGGTTGCAGTTTATGAAAAAGTGGGGTCCAACTATCGTCTACGATTCAAGAACTGAACTGGATAAGATAATCAATATTTTGCCTGCGATGCTTCGATATTCAGTGGAGAACATATTTGATAAGTTTCCGGTGGAGCTGTATGGGGAGGAAGGTCCTACTGGGCCGAAGGAGAAGAACAACTGGGTGGGAGATGAAAGATGGTAGAATTGTCGGAGAACCACCTTAATTGACTGTTGGTTCTTCATCGCCTGCACTTTTTGTTCATGTATGTACACGGGTAGCCAGTTTTGCTGAAGGTATACTTTTCATTCTTGTATATGTATTTTTAGATAGGATTGCTTAGTGCTCCCATTTGAGCAGCGGATCCTTTGCAAGGAGAGAGGGGGAGGGGTAAATGAAGTAGAAGTTAGGAATTTTTCTTTTAGTGGACCTACATAGTTCATGTGGTTATAAATGAGCAAGTCCCATAAAGTATGATCAATGCAGTGATATGACCGGGCCATTGACACGTCCCTTGAAGCATGTAATTTTGGGTAGGACAAGATGCGATAAAATGGCTAGGGTTCTATACGTGGAAGACAAGCAACTATTACACTCTACGACATCCATGACTGCAGGTGCACTTCCTTTACTATATTCTTCAAGCTTTGACATGGTTCAGGCTTTGACATAGGGTCTTGATGAAATAGATTTCTGAAATCCAACAGTAGATTATTTCATGAAGTTGATCTCCAAGATGTAGTTTTTTGGTTGGTTCAGTGCTGTAGAGATGAGTGGTGGATGTTACACGTACAATTGAATCAGAAGATTAATTTCAAGTGGTTGTAATATGTGAATCGGGATCTCTTGAAATCCCCTACCTAGATTGCAGTCAATTCCGACAGGGGTGCTGGACAGGAGTCTACATGCCCCACCTGTCATGCAGGGGCTCGGGTCACCTGCCCAAGGAAGCGGGGTGGGCATCGCCCGCACCCATGTTCAGATTTCCTGCAATCCGGGTAGGGTATTGCATGGATCCCTATGCGTAATGTATTATGTGTATATGAGAATCATCCAGATGTTGTAAGAGGTTTTTGCAATGACAGGGAGTCGAGAGAAATTATTTCGTCTTATTTTTTCTGGGTTGGCAAACATATTGGCATGCCAATTGTAAACCATTTGTTTGTTTTGAGTCCGGTTATGGTGAAACTTGAATTTTGAATTCGACCGTTGCAGAAAATGAAAATGAGGAGATTCCATATCCTGAAATATCAAGTTTTTGAATCTACTAAGGAGACATTAGGTCGATCTGGTACTTGCAAAGGGTAGGGTTCTTATGCTCAACCAAAACCTTTCAGCTTCGAGGCCTAACTTGGTTCAAACTGACTCTCAACTCACCAGAATTTTATAAAACTTGTACACTTGGGCTAAGGCTTTGAGCTAGCTTGTGATGTTCTTTTTTATTTTTCTCCTTTTCCTGAGCAAGCCAGATTGTAAATTGTAATGTCTGTTTTGATCATAAGTGACTTTCATGTTGGGTTGGGTTAAAGGTATGGGAATGGTATTAGTTCACACTCAAACGAATAACGGTTTAATACTTCAAACTTAAGAGTTCTAATGGAAATACTTGTACAAAGAGATGAAATTTTAGAATGAGATGTATGAGACGTAACTCATGCCATTTTAAAGTGAGTGCAACCAAGAGTTTGGCACAAAATCTACCCTACTTTATAAAATACCTCTTCAATGAATAGAAACGTTTTTTTTTTTTTTTTTAACTAAATGAGTAAGGACATATTTGGGTGATGAGATAAAGATGAAAATTTACATTATCCATCTATATTGCAGGTTTCTATAATTAAATATTTTAAATAAATCACAGTGATTTTCTCCATCAGCCATTCCAGAACAACGAACTCTTTGTGTGGCACCACAATCTGTCAATCAAACCATAAAAAAATGTTATTTAATTTCTAAAGCCTAAAAAACGACATTCAAATGGTTTGAAAGGATGTCGTAGGCTGTAGCTCGTCCAACGATTCACTGAACCGGGTTGAGCCACGTTTGGCTGTGGGATTGCTTTCCCGCCTAGCATACGGCATCCATATGAAGCGAAAGCAAACAACCTGCAAAAACCCATCTTTGGTCAGAGGAAGGGTTTGGAGAGAGCGAGCTATCAGCTCAAAGGTGGGAAATGTTAGGGAGAAGACTAATCTCCCTGTTCAAAAGTTCCCCAACGTCGCAGCTTTCTGGGTACACAATTAATTCCAGATTTCACATTAATTCAATTATTTGGTTATGGAATTTGAAACTCATGATATATTACCAATCCGACTTTCTGCTGCAGCTCTGCAAAGCCCACCTATGAAGATAACAGCAAGTCATTGGCTCGAAAGGCGGTGTCTTTTGTTTTGTTTACTGTAACAGGTGGTGTCGCTCTGAGTGCTCTTGACGACCTTGCTATTTATCGTAGCTGTAGCAGGTATGTGGCCTTGTATTCAGTTGTGTTCTAGTGTATAATACAGTAGGACTTTTCTTCAATTAAATGGGTAACATGAAAGTTGTCATGGTTTCAGTAGGTATTTTAGGTAAAATGTTTCTAATGCGAATGATTTGTTTCTGCTAAAAAGTTTAGAGATCCGAAGCCCAGAAAAAAAGATTACTATTCATGAATTTTTTGTTTATTCTTCTGTCAATAATCTTCAATCCCCCTCTCCAAACCATGGCTGCATGAGGATAGAGATATTGGCCAATTTTGCTTTCATTGTAACTGTTTTAAACCAACCAGTTAACCTTTTTTCTGGGTATGTTAATTGCATCCATCAGTTGGACATCCTTTGAACTTGGAATAAAGTTTTAGAACATTGTCATAAAGTGTAGAGTATGTGACTCAGATTGTTAAGACTTATGATGATGCTAGTTTAAACTGCTCTCACTCGTAGGATCCCATCTGATTTGGGTTTACAGGATACCAATTAGGTGCCATGGCTATGGGAGGGCTCATATCAAGATCTTTCATTCTTGTTTCTGCTATTGTTTTCGCCAGCTTTATAAGCTTCCCATTGTAAAATACCCAAGTTGTGTGAGGAACGTTTGGACAATCTTGGTCAATAACTCAGCCATGGATTCTGTATGCATGAGACTTTACTGGTAGCCAGGTGTGTGCATATAAGTATTCATGAGCTTCTAGGCAAGAGATGCTGGTGCTTGAATGTATTCATTTTTAGTGTTAAATTGTTAGAATAAACTATTTGTCAGTACACCACATTCGTTGGTGGATCTGTTTGTAAAGTCACATCATGGCTTGTTATTTACTGTTCATGGCTCAGTTGGAAGTTCTAATGGAATGCTCATTGTTGGAAAAATAAACCCATTTCGTATAGAACTTTTAAGCATTTTAATTTATTGGGTTACAAAAGAGTGTGAACTGTGAAGTTGGCATATACAAACTAAGAGACTTATGCTGTCTTTTACGTTCCATGGGTGAGTCCTAAGGGCTCTACCGTGGGGTGGTTCCCCCGTCATCTAAAAAAGAGAGAGATAGAGAGACTTATGCTGTCTATTGAGTGCCTGCAATCAGTTGATTGGTTTTTCAAATTGAAGACTAGACAGACATGACAAAAACACTTTTAGTCCTTAATTACTTATAGATAATTATATATATTGAGTAGGTATACCACCAGATTAAGCCTCATGAATCGTATTAAGTAGGTAGTGAATATACATATCATTGAAGTTTTCTATTCTTTGTTGAAATCAAAGTTTAAAGGTATCTTAAAAGATAACAGATTTCTCTTAATTATCTGTCATCACTACTCCTCCCCTTAATCTCTAAACAGAGAGTTGACAACTGATTTTGAATATAGCATTTCACGGTAAGAAGTGACTCGAAATTGAATAAAATGATGAAGACTTACCAATCATTCTCCACTGGAAGGTGTACCCATTGTTTTAGTTGATGTGATGATGAGATTTTCTCTTGGTAATAAGAGAATATATTGTTATTATAATTTAGTCATCCTTAGTTTTGAGCACTTTAAAATGCTGAAACACTTTGAAAGATGGTGGTGGCATATTCATCATTGAGTTTCAGGTACAATATACCTAATACTTATCAGAAAAGAAAAGAAAAGATATCTTACGAAGTTTAATCACTGAAGAAAAAAGTAAGCAATATAGTTAAGAAAGTTCTTTACTCCTCAGGTTAATCAGAGTACTAATATCAGACTCATCAATACCAAACCCTAGTTCTTTTGCATTTACACGTTTAAATGTTTTTTATTCAATGCATGTAGAATGTAACACCCTCTTATTGAAATCGAAGTAGTCATCCTTCAATCAACCATGTGTAGTGGAGACTGATGAATGCACCTTTGAGAAAAAAAGGTTATCCAATTCAAGTTGTTGTGAAAATGGGTAGAGGAATAACGTGGGTAAAATTCTTAAAAGAGGATATGATAAACAAGAAGGTATGGGAGAGCATGATCTTCTGTATGGCAGAATGGCAGAAAGGATGCTTATGATTACCCCTATTTACTGAAAAAAGGTACATGAAGTTTACCCCATTTTAGATTTAGATATATTATTTTTGGGTTTAGCCGAGTTGAACTATATCTATATATGTTATTTATTATGTCTTCTTGTTTAATGCGAACATAGTTACTTCAGTTGATGCACATTCCAATATATCTATACTTTCTGCCAGACAATGTTTTCTCTTGATCCTTATTCTGTCTCCCTCTTCAATGTTTTCGGTGCTGAGAAGAAAATGAAGATTGACATAAGAAAATTGAATTGAATCAAGATTTGCCTAAAATATTTTGCAGCAAGGCCTTGGAGAAAGCCAGTAAGAACCAGGCAGTCATAGACGCCATTGGGGAACCTATTGAAAAGGGTCCATGGTACAGTGCATCACTTGCAGTAGCTCATAAGAGGCATTCTGTGTCTTGTACATTTCCTGTGTCTGGACCACAAGGCTCGGGAATTTTCCAGTTGAAGGCAGTCCGTAATGGAGGTTTGTACTCCACTTCAACACAATGTTTATATTTTTAGTTCTCTTTTGTTCCATCTTCAAACTCTTTCACATACATTTCCTGCTCTCACATCCAAAACCATAATCTTCGTAAGCACCTTGAGTCGAGCGAGATGTCACTTATCATCCTTCTGACATTTTCTGCATTGGTTAGGAAAAGTTGGTAAAACAAAAAGCTTTGTTTGGATTATTGTGATGATGATGATCTACAGTTAATTTAACTTGTGTTCACTTTCATTGGCAGAACTACCAAATTCAAATAAAATTTGGTAAAAAATAATATTGATTCTAAAAAATTTGGAAACTTTTTGAAATCTTTCAAAAATAAGAAAAATCTTCTTCTAACCCCATCTAAAATTCTTGAGACTTCTTAAAAGTATAAAAAACAGTTTCTATATTTTCTTAAAGTCCAAAAATTCTGCCTCCAAAATATAAAAATGAGTGTACATGCATAAAAAATCCCAAAATATACCTCCTAAAATTAAAAAACTTGAAGATATGAGTTGTTTTTTTTGATAAGTAAGAAGTAATTGTATTGATAAAGATAGGCATAGCCAAAGTACACCAGAGGTATACATGAGTCATGAGTACACCAAATTAAGAACTAGAAATTGTTACAAGAAAATCATGGAAGCTGAGACTGTTTAACTCTAAAGCAATGGCCCACATAAATAAAGTCTTCCAAAAAAAAACTCCTAAACTCCTCCGAGGAGCATTCATGATCCTAAAAAAAGCTATCATTTCTTTCACTCCAAATACACCAGAAAATACAAATAGGTGCCATCTTCCACACAACTACAATCTGTGGTGTCGCTGTGATCCCTCTCCAGCTAGCTAGTAGTTCCACCACCCTTCCCGGCATCACCCATGCTACTCCCAATCTACTGAAGAAATAATTCCATATGTCTCTTGCAAAATCACAATGTAAGAGTAAATGATCTACTGTTTTCCCAAGATTTCTGCACATACAGCACCAGTATGTAATTATAAGTCCACGCCTTCTTAAGTTATCCATGATTAGTATTTTCCCTAAGGCTGCTGTCCAAACAAAGAACGCAGTCTTGGGAGGTGTTTTACTCCTCCATATGTTCTTCCAAAGAAAATTGGGCCTAGCTTGAGCTGTAAGGACGTCATAGAAAGTGTGTACCGAGAATTTCCTTTTCTTAGAAGGCCTCCGTTCCATCGTTTCTTCAGCTGGAACCGCAACAGTGATGTTATATAGCAAGCTGAAAAAATCCACCTGATCCCTCACTTCCCAATCTTGTGCCTCCCTAGTGAGGTTGATGTTCCACTCCTGTGAACCATGTCTAACTGCCCTCACATCAGCCACCATAACTTCTTTTTCTCTTGCAATTCTGAAAATATTAGGATAAGCACCCTTAAGAGCCATATCTCTCACCCACACATCATTCCAAAAGTTGATTATGCTGCCCTCCCCCAAACACAGCCTAATATTACTCGAGAAAGCTCCCCCACCCTTGCCTTATGTACTTCCACAACCCAACACCATAAGCCCCTCTCCCCTCATTAGAACACCAGCCCCCCTTGCACTCTCATACTTGGCATAAATCACCCCTTTCCATAAGACTTCATTCTCATGATTATATCGCTACAACCATTTTCCTAATAGAGCCTGATTAAAGAACCTTGCGGACCCCCAACCCACCATCTCTCAAAGGGGTACACACTTTATCCCATCCAACTAGATGAAATTTAACCTCATACCCTAATCCACTCCACAAAAAATCACGTTGGAGTTTCTTAATTCTAGATGCAATGCATGCCGGAAGAGCAAATAAAGACAAGAAATATGTGGGAATGTTAGATAGAGTGCTCTTAATAAGTGTGATCCTCCCCTCTTTCGATAAGTACAACCTTTTTCACCTGACCAGTCTACACTCTAGTTTCTCTAACACCTCCTCCCAAATTGCCTTAGCTTTAAAAGTTGCACCCAACGGGAGACCAAGATACTTCAACGGCAACGAGGAGACCACACATCCCAATATGCTTGCCAACCTTCTAATATTTCTTATCTTACCCACCGCAACCATCTCCGTTTTAGCAAGATTTATCTTTAACCCGGATACCGCTTCAAAACAAAGTAAGATAGCCTTCAAAGATTGAATATGTCCTGCATTATCCTCACAAAACAGCAACGTATCATTTGTAAACAAGAGGTGAGAAATAGTGATGGAGCCATGGCTAGAAGCCCCGGTTGAAAATCCTGAAAAAAACCCCCCCTCTACGGCAGCCGACACCATTCTACTAAGAGCCTCCATCACAAGGACAAATAAAAGTGTTTTTAGTGGATCACCTTGCCGTAGCCTCCGCGAACTATTAAAGAAACCCACAGGATCACCATTTACCAAAATCGAGAAACGAGCCGTTGACACACAATGCATCATCCACCCCTTCCATCTTTCTCCAAATCCACATCTACTTAACAAATAAAACAGAAAATTCTAGTTGACGTGGTCATAGGCCTTCTCCATGTCCAGTTTACATAGAATACCCGGTACACCCGACTTAAGACTGCTGTCCAAGCACTCATTGGCTATAAGAACCAAATCCAATATTTGTCTACCTCTTACAAAAGCATTTTGAGACTTAGAAATAGTGTTATCCATTACTATGCTCATACCATTAGCAAGTACCTTGGAAATTATCTTGTACAAGCTACCCACAAGACTAATAGGTCTAAAATCTTGCATCTCTATTGTACTAACCTTTTTAGAGACAAGTGCAATAAAATTAGCATTTAAACTTTTCTCGAATTTTCCAAACGAGAAAAATTCCTGAAAAACCTGCATAACATCCCCTCCCACCACCTCCCAACAAGTCTGAAAAAATGCCATAGTAAAATCGTCCGGGCCCTGCGTTTTATCCTTGTTCATTTTTCTAACGACTAGTCGTATCTCTTCCTCTTCAAATGGTCTTTCCAACCAAGTCATACTGTTTTGATCAATAGCCTCAAAAACTGGACCATCAACTTTTGGTCTCCATGCATAAGATTCTGTCAACAATTGTTCGAAATGTCCAGCAACATGATATTTAATTACTGCTTGATCTGAGGATAAAACTCCATCTATAGTTATGGACTCTATGACATTAAACCTCCTATGTGAGTTTGCAACTTGATGGAAAAACTGTGTACATTTATCCCCCTCTTTAAGCCACAAGATCTCCTCCATTTATATCATTCTTTTTAACTCGGATACTTTTTTTATTTTTTTATCAGTTAAACTCGGATACTAATTGACCTTTGCGTTCATTCTCCTCTTCAACACCCTCCAAGCTTTGTAATTCTTGTAGGAGATTCTTTTTTTGTAATATTACATTACCAAAATTCTGTTCATTCCATGTCTTTAAATCCACTTTCAAAGCATTAAATTTTCTAGCCAATACTTTGCTCGGAGTGCCCTCTAGTTGATATGAATTCCACCATTGTCTAACCAATTCCACAAACCCCTCTGTTTTTAATTACATATTCTCAAATTTAAAAGGTCTTCTACCCCCTGGAATTCTTCCACAATCTAACATTATGGGAAAGTGTTCAGAGCATACCCGAGGAAGTCTTTTCTGACATAAATCTGGAAATTGCATTTCCCGTGAAGGAGATATAAGGAATTTGTCCAGCCGTGACCAAACTTGGTTATTAGACCAAGTATAATTACCTCCCATAAGAGGAAGGTCCATGAGTTCTAACTCAAAAATTAGATCTGAGAATTCCACCATTGCTTTATTTTGTCGCCCCTCCCCCGATCTTTCGTTGAGAAATCTTGTCACATTAAAATCTCCATCAATACACCAAGGAACCTTCCACCAAGAACATAAACCTGCTAGCTCATCCCAAAGCAACCGTCTTTCACAATCTAAATTAGGTCCATACATCCCAACAAAGGCCCATACAAAACCATCTACAAAATTTTTAAAAGAACACCTCACTGAGTATTCTCCCACAAATTCATCAATGTTCTCCACCACCCTCTTGTCTCACATAACCAAAATACCACCCGAAGCCCCCTTCGAAGGTAAGTATGACTATCCTACATACTGGCAACTCCAAATATTCCATATGGTTCTTCTTGTAATAAGCTTCAATTTCGTTTCCTGTAAACAAATAATGTGCATCTTCCATTGTCTTAACAAAGATCTTATTCAGAGGCGTTTGTTGATCTCATTCAACCCGCTTACATTCCATATCAGAATTTTGGGCTTCATTTATCAACCATTCCAGCCCTCCCCTTATTCCTACCACGACTTACACTCCCCTCCTTGTCATCATAATTAATAGACCAATCTAGCCGCTTCAGCTCTCTGCTTCTTTTTGGCCCTGCTCCCTGTTGGTAATGGTCTGCCTCAATGGCTATTAACAATGCCCTAAACTGATTTGCATATCCCTCACACACAAAATCCCCCACAACTCTGTAGTTCCTCCACCTTTTCATTACCAAATCAGTAGGTAGAGGAGGCATAATTCTTATCGGAGAGGGGTCCTCCCCTGCAGGCTCCTCACCTTCTGGTTCAGAAGGCTTAAACAGGATCAAAGATTCTTCCCCTTCCACCTCCCCCTTCTCCATCTCCTTCCCACTCTCTAGAACTACCATATCTTTAGAAACAAGCAACTCCTCTCCCTCCATCGGCATGTTCTGTGACAGCCCAACACTCGTCGACGTATTCTGTGGTTGCCCAGGACTCGCCAGCGTGATCTGTGACTCACACTGTGCAAGACTCTTTTCACCGACGTTTACCACCCCTTCACCTCCTGCATAATTCCTCATAATTTCCCCCTCTTCCATTTCCGGGGCTTGAGAAGCCACCACAGACACGATCAGGTTGCTAGTTTCTCCCTCTTCCTACTTTGGTGATGACACCGGCTCTGACACGCCACTAAATGACTCCCCAAGGACCTACGACAATTTCTGTGCGAGTGGTGGCATTGTCGTGTGGGTTGGCACCGTCATATGATGCCTCTCGATACGCCGATACATCCATTTCGGACCTTAGGCTTCCATACCCTTTTCAGGCCTTCCACCAAGCCCGGCCCTCCCGCAAGCCCAATCCTCTGACCCTCCATCGAGCCCATCCCCCTATACAACCCTCCAATAGTTCCGTCCCCTTGGCCCAAGCCCGCCCCCACTCCCGTTACTCCCTCAAAGCCCCTTTTCGACCCCAACCCTCTATCCTCCACTAATGCACCGTATCAACCCCTCCCTTTTATCCTCCTCTACATACCGTATCAGTCCAAATATGTTGCTCTGCATCTCAACAATTTGAGCTTGCATCTCTGATAGAGCCCGAAGTATAGTTTCCTTTTTAAGGCAAATGTCTCCCCTGCCACCACCCCTTCTACACTGGGCCTCTACAAAGACGGCAACATCACGCATGCCAAGGCTAGCAATAGGTCCTCTAGCACAGTTTGTTCTTGGTTTGTGCAAAGCCTCCTTCTACGACCTCGCCGAAGGTTGAGCTGCCGTCGTCGTTGATAGTGCCGACCTAGCATAACGGCCTTCTCTGCCAACCTCCCTCAAAACCTCCACCAGTTTCCTCCACCCCTTCCTATCTCTACCTTCAGGAATGATAATACAATTTTGCCGACCCCCCTATTTGTATTCCATCAAAGCCATGAACACCCCTTGGGTGTTAGAACACCTTTGTGCTATGAAGCCCATGTCTCCTTCTCGGTGGGCTGTATAAAACTCCCTTCTCCCCACCTTCAAGCAATCCTCCAATGCTTTTGTGAACCACCATGCCGTGGCTAACTCCAAGCGAATGTTCTTCACCAACTTTCACCCCCTTTCAGTAATGTGCACTCATCATCCCTTTCTTACTACCTCAAGTGTCTTAAGATCAATAGTGACAGCATTCAACATACCCATATCCCTTCCCATACTTGCACTCAAGCTCCCATGAGCAACATCACCAGCCAACTAACGAAAAAAAAAAAATGAAAAAGTGTGCAGAGAGAAAATAGGGGAGGAGAGAGAAAGACAAAACTATCTTTTGACAACACTTGGAGTTAAAAAAATACCCAAACCTGGTTGCTAAAGTAGAATATATAAATATGTATGTGTTCATATATATATATATATATATTTCTTTTATTAAACTCAAAAGTCTTTCATTTTAAAAAAAATTAAAGCATCTATTTTAAACCTTTAAACGTTTGCATATCCTCTCCTCTCCTAAGTTCCTTCAAACAATTGTTTACTTAATGAAAAATACATGATTTGGTTGAAGCGTTTGAGCCACCTCTAGCTTGGGTAAAGCTAAGGTAGGAGCACCCTTTGGCTTCATAGGTGTGGACCTGCACTAGAATCAGTAGTTGGTAAAGATAGGTGCATAGCTTTCATTTCTTTGACGTGATGGAGACGGCGATAAAGTGAAAAAAATACAGTGTGATTTCTTATTTTATTTTAATTAAGAATTTTAATATGATCAATTATTGAGTACAATATAAAGCGTTTGTTATAAATTAAAGGAATAGGAAACGAAATTATGTCTATAATGTATTTTTTATAATAATAAACAACAAAGTGTATAAAATATACATTCACCAATTTTGCAAGCATCGATGTCACCCCCCCCAAGTCGAATTTCTGGTTCTGCAACTCTTCTGCATTTCAGTCAGTTATATCACTTGAGTTTCATTATTTTTTAGACTTTATTAACAGTCATCATGTTTCTTTAACAGATGACTCCTGGTTATCATCTCTTCTGCCTCGTGATTGGGACATTCTAATCATGGATGCTCTTCTCCATGTTCCTGGAAATGACGAGAAGCATCAAACATTACGGATTAGTCTATCTGACTTCACTCCCCCAGCTTGTAAAGCATGCGCCGAGTGCAAGCCTCAATTTCAAAAGTCACAGAATCCAGAGCAGAAATGAAAGTCTGATAATTTTTAATATGGTAACATGTTTACTTGTTTAACTTTTGCGCTTGCACAACTTTCCACCATTTGAACGTTGGTAAATCAAACAGAGGGAACCTCCATACTTGATATGTGAATGAAATAAGTTTTGCGAAATTTTTGTCTGAGATCAGTTGGGAATGTAATGGAACTTAAAAGAAATGAGAGGTCAAATTTTTTCTCTTTCTTTGTCTTGTCATATGCTCTAAAGTCTAAACCAATGATAAAATATAATTAGTTAACCCCTGGAGTTGGCTGAAGTGATAAAGGCTTTGGTCTTTTATGATATGCTTTCTTATATGCTTTTTGCTTAGGTGGGACTCTCGATTCTTGCGTCAGTGGTGCCCGTCCTCTCTGTAATGGGTACCATGCCATTAGCTTTAATGCGGTGTGGTTCTTCAAAGTCATGTCTTTTGTGACATGTTAGTGAGTGCGCCCATCATCTGTGCACTTTGTTAGCGACAAAGGCTCCCGCCAGGGTCCTAGCTTGCGTTCTATATCTGATCCTTTAATGTGGCATGGTTCTGTTGCTGTTTATGTGTGGAGAGTCGTGTTAGAGTGATTGTTTGTTCCGTCTTTCCACGTTGAACTTTTTCTTGCGTCGGTCCTAGGCCTCTTTCTTATCTTGATTGGTTGGGCTATTGGGCCTTTTGGAGTTGAGTCAAGCCTAGCCAGTGAAGAGTGAGAACATCCCTTCCAGTCCTAATGAGACGTAAGTTGTGAAAAGACTATTAATTATTAAAGTGCTATTTGGATAGTGAGTATAGTTGAAAATTGAATAAAATATTGTTAAAATATTATTTTTTAATATTATTATTATTTTGAGATTTGAAAAAATTAAATTATTTATTATATTTTGTAAAAAAATTTAAAACATTGATGAGATGAGATGTGAGAAAACAATTCTTATATCCAAATCGGCCCAAAAGTGTCGAAGTGAATCTCTCTAAATGGATTCTTAATGGTATTTCGTATCAATTTACATTTTGTTTGTTTTCATAAATGATATGAGATGAGATGAGTTGATATTAAAATTAAAAAGTTGAATAAAATATTATTAGAATATATTTTTAATATTATTTTTGTTTTAAGATTTAAAAAAGTTAAATTATTTATTTTATTTTGTATAAAAATTTGAAAAACTTATAATAATAAAATGAAAGATTTTTAAAATTTTCAAAATTTTAAATTTTATTATTTGAAAGCAAATCAGCCTTGTTATGTTTTGGAAGTTGTTAGAGCATCCCCATCCGGATGCCTAAAATACTATTATTTCTAAATTATAGAGAAAATTATAGGAAAAAGCTCAAAAACCCCCTCCCATCCCATTCCCTATTTTAGGATTTTGATTTAGGAAATGAACAATAGTTCCCTATTCATCCCCTAAATCATTTTTTATTAATATTTTATTCAAATAAATAAAATAAATTCTTTTTTCAATTAACTACATTTTCTCTTATACTCATATTTATTATACTTTTAAATAATATTTTTAAAAATAATTTAAATAATTACTAAAATATAAAAATAATAATTTTAAAAATATTATTAAACCCTTAAAAAATAATTTAAATTTTTATTTAAAATATTCACTATAATAATAGTTCAAAACATAAGAAAAAATATTAAGTAGTGAAGTTTGAAAATGGAAGTGAGAGAAAAAAGTAATAAAGAAATAATAGAAGAATATTATTTTAATAGAATAGAGAAAGGATAGGGAATGTGATGTAGAATATTTTTTAAAAATAAATAAAATTTAGGATAAAATTATAGAAAGTGTCTTTTTTAACTAAAATTTAAGAAAAAATTTAAAAAATCAGATGGAAATGCTCTTAAAACGTAAAAGAAATGGTCAATCAAATTTACTACATGACTCGAACGCCAACAAAAAAAAAAAAAAAACAGTAAATAAATTAAAAAAAGTAGAGGTTTCCCGTGAACTGTCAAGGTGTCAGAAGAACAGTGACCGGTGGGCGGGGAAACATATAAACAGCCTGTACAGAAATCAACCTTTTTTGTGGGGCCCTCACGCACACACGTGTGAGGGCAACGGTGGACTCTGTCTCCTTCCAGCAAGACAGCGCCGTGCCCGACGATCTCGAGTTTAGCCACGTGGCGTGCCGCGGTCGGACAGGAACTCCGGATCTCAAAATCTTCTTTTTATTGAAATGCGGACTTGGGAAGGCCGCCTAACGTATTCCGATCGTTCGTTGAGCTGTCTGTAATAAAATCAAGTGGTCCGTGGTCCCCCACGTGTCACAATTCGCGATTTCACCAAACATGGGGCCCAAGTGGTCATCACTTCGACGTTTTGATGTGTGGTCCCCCACCTTGTCGGACTGTCGTTGGGAGCACCTAGGTCGTGGGTCCTACTCCGTAGGATAATAATTTCGGGCGATATGATCGTGAAGATGACTTTTTTTGGGTCGATGGGGATTAATTGGGAATTGTCCGACCCGACAAAAACTCAACTCGCGAGTTTTCTTGATTAATAAATATTTGGTCAGTTTTGTGTTTTTGTTTTCCCCTACGCATTTTTCTAACGAGAGAGACTATTTTGTCTGTTATCTTTCTTCTTCTTATTTTTCTAAGTTCAAAGGATTTGATTATTATGTGATGTCGTATATATAAATAAATAAATAATATTTACAGTGTAGAGTATCCTCAACATCTGATTTAGGGACGGACAAATTGAGATCTAATCAGTTGTATTTAAGTAGTGAGATATTTTTAAATATTTTATAAATTATAATAATAAAAAAATAAAAAAATAATAAATAATAATAAAATATTATGAGAATATTTGAAATATTTTTAATACCCAATCAATTAAAATTGATCCTAAACCAACCCAAAAGAGTAACACTTAGTATAATATATATTATACTAGTATTTTATTCTTACTATCTTATGTTAATTTGACGTGGTTATTTTTTTGAAAGTTCGATCAAAGACCTATAGATGGTGTAACATCAAATGAAATTGTAGTTTCTACCATTTTCCAGCTTACTTCAAGCTCCCAACCCCACCAAAAAAGGTACAGAAGGTCGACCCAGAAACCTTATTCATGATGGTTTATCTGAGGGTCACTTTTTTTTTTCCCTTTCTTTTCTAAAGCTAATATGGTAAAGAAAAAAAGAATATGGTGACCACTCATGTTTCATTCAGTAATAGAAAACATCAGATTGTTTGTCATGGTATTGTTCCTATCAATGCAAAACAAAAAATGAAAAAATTAAGTTTTGTTAGGAATATTGCACGTTTTTTTTTTCTCTGAAAAAAAAAATTATGTCGATGATTGGGTTCAAAGATTTATTTTTTATAGTTTAAGGATAGAAATTCAAAGAGAAATACCTCCAAGAAAGAAATTGTTAAAAGAATTCTTTCCAGAAGTAAGATTTTTATTTTTTGGTTGGGGTTGGATGCTAAAGATTCGTTGATGGGGGCGCATAAACCAGACAGGTGGGCCACACTGCAATCACTACTCTTACCTCCCAAGCACATCCTTTTCCTCCGTCACCATCACCATCACTGCCTCCCCCACCACACCAACCCTACCTTTTTCTTCCATCCTTTGCTTCCTTCCTTTCCCAATACCCACCAAACACAGCCCTGACGGTTCTCTTATTTTCTCTAGTTGTCTCCCTTCCTTTCCCTTTTCCTTTTCTTGGCCCCTTCAATATTTAAGCCTCTCTTAAACCCCCTGTCCCCTTCTCTATCATCTGCCTCGGTCTTGTTCTTATTCTTTAAAAATCTCTTCTGGGTCTGTCTGGGAGCTTCTACAAGCTACAAAGATTTTTCAATGCAGGGTGTTGTTGGTGGTGGTGTTGGAGCGGTATCTGGAGGAGGAGGATCTAGTACAAGTGGTGCGTCGATGTCCACGGTGTCAAATGAGGACAACCTGGTCTTGTCCTCTGAGGATTCATCTTCTTGCCTGGATGAGTCTGAGCTTGAGCTGGGTCTTGGATTGAGTCTTGGTGTTGGTATGGGTGCTTGCAAGGCCCAACAAAGTCTAAGGGGTGGTCAATATGCTCGGATTTTGACGGCCAAGGATTTTCCTTACGTGGGTTCTTCAGCTTCAGCTTCAGTTTCTTCATCTTCATCCTCATCATCGTCGTCCTCTTCTTCTTCTTTGAGCAGAGCTAATGTAGCTGGGACAAAGAGAAGTGCTGATTCTGTTGCTGCTGCTAATGGTGCCAGGTAGTAGGATTTTAGGATTATAGCATATGCTTTTTTTTTGCCCTTTTTTCTAACCCAGATTACTTAGGCTTAGTATTTTTATTGTTTCCTTTAGTTTCTTTGCTTTCTGCTAAATGTATTCTGAGTTGTGTTTATTTAATGAATTGTTCTATTATTTTGTGGTTTCAAGATATGTACTTTATGTGCTTTTAATCAAGTTAAATTACTCTGCTTGTCATTTCATGACCTGGATCTGTACTGTGTTTTTTCTCCAATCTTCTTTTCTGACTTTGTTTAAATCACCGATTAATTTCGTGATTTCTGATTTTTTTTATTGGATTTGGGGGATCTGATTCTCATGAACATATGTGCCTTTTTTTTTGCCTGCCTTTATTTTGGGGTTTTATTCACATACACAACCGAGTTCGCTTATCTGAGATTTTATATGCAATTCTAGTTACCCCATACGTCCTGTTTGGGAATCTATCCGAGAGGAAGCTCCAAAAGTTCTCATTCCCTTTTCACTCGTCTCCTAACTATCTTTACATCTGCTTCCATTTGCATTACAGGTTGATTATATTAATAGACCTTAATTGACAAAAATGTGTCAACTGGCACATTTTAGGTTCTGTCATTTTGGTCACTTGAGAGTCTTTGCTGTGCCTATATCGCCTATATCCTAAGATTTAGGTTATGGCAACCTTGGGGTTTTGTACACTGCTTTACCCTTGTCTTTTCGAAGACCCATGATTTCTATTTATCAGAATAAAAAATTGAGCAATCCGGCAAATAGTTAATCCCCAATTTTAACCTAAAACAACTTGGAGTAAGAATCATCTAAAATTACCTCTCATTATAAGGATTCCCATATTGTTCCAAATTGATTTGTTGACAAATAAACATATGATCTGAGGTCTTATTTAATACCCAGTTTGATTTTTTCATTGCATTTGATGCAATTGTTGAAACCATACAAGATGAGCGTGGACGTACAATTTCAAAACTTGTCCCTTTTTTTTGGGGGGGAGTGGGGGAGGGCCCTGCCTGTCAGCACCGTCCACAGAAGTTAGCTTTTAGACCAATGGTGTAGAATTTTCCAGCATCATTGTCCTGGCTGGAGTTGTTGCATTTTATATATTTCTTAGAAACAATAATGGAGCTGAACTTAAAGTTTTGCTGGTCACGGTAAAAAGATTATAAATGTGATCGTGATGCTGTTAGAAGCAGTCCACCCCATTTGAAAACTTATCTGGTAACATCTGAAATTTTGAGTCAAATTTTTTATAATTTAAGATTATTCCTTGTGCTGTAGATTTTTGGCAGTATCATGCCTATTTCCATAAGGCCCATTAGTTTCTTTAAGTCACTTTTTGGGATCTAATCATTTTTTTTATTGGTTCTAATCACTTGTCTTTAAGAAGCAAGAAAATCTTTCCATGTATAAAACAGTTTATTTTTCGGTTATTCTCGCTGTATTGGTTTTTTTTTTTTTTTTTTAAACTCTGGATCTTTCTATTTGTGCTACATCTTATTAGTTTTGGTGATTGCATTTCAGCAACCTATTTATCTTAGTTTTGTTTTCTTCACTGATGGGACTGTTATTATATTTTTAAAGCAGTCAGGTTGTTGGATGGCCGCCAATAAGAGCATATAGAATGAATAGCTTGGTCAACCAAGCAAAACTACCAGCCACTGAAGTATTCAACTCTCTGATTGTAAAAAGTAGAAACAGTAATCCCGCAGTTGGAAAGGGAACTAGCAGTGCCTGCGTTAATGCTAAAGAAAAGGGACAATTAAGAAGTTCTCTGTTTGTGAAGGTGAATATGGATGGAATTCCTATAGGAAGGAAGGTGGATCTGAGCTCACACAGATGCTATGAAACCTTGGCGCAAAAACTGGAAGATATGTTTGCGACATCAAGTACGATAATGAACTCAAGACGTGAGTGCTCCATATACCTTGTATTTTGAACTTCAAGGATTGATTATATGGTTTCAAAAGCTATGTCTCTGCTGATCTCTATTAGCTTTGGTGTCATTGTGTCTCAGCTAACAGGGGATCTGACTAAAAAATGAAAATTTAGATCCAAATGGATAGTTTTAGATCTATGTTCAATGGTTATATTCTTGAGAATAAATATAAGGGATCGTGTGCTAAATTAACTTGTCAGATATTATACGAGCCAACGTTTTGAGCTACACTTTTAACTCTTTTGGCTTCAGTTTTTGCCCCCGATCAGTACAAATTCCTAATGTTTGTGACCCATTGCCAAAACTTTTCCAGTAAGTTTTAGATTTCATGTAGGAAAAATCAAAAGTTCTCTAAATTTTGAAGTAAAAATTGAAGCTAAATTTGAAATCTAAGAGATTATTTCATTACAGGAAATCCTTCTTTATTGTTTGTTTGATCTTTCTGAGTGGTTAATCTGTGTTTAGGATCAGGTGGAGAGGAACATGACATGATGGTTGAAGCAACAAGACCATCAAAATTGCTGGATGGATCATCAGGGTTTGTGCTCACATATGAAGATAAAGAGGGAGACTGGATGCTTGTTGGAGATGTTCCTTGGGGGTACGTGTAATATGTTTCATTTGATTACTTGGCCTAAGAAATCACCTTCTTGAGGATAGGGTTCTCAATAACGTGATTTTGTTATGCCCCACAAGTATTTAATTTGTTACTTTTGTCACCTTGGCATTGCCTAGATGCAGGTAGTGGTTAGGCAATGTGACAATAACTAGTTTTAACTCATGAAATTGAGTTGGTTAATAAAAACATGCAAGATAGGAGTGCAAATTACTTGCAGGCATTAGTTTCATCGATGGCATGTTCAAATTGTATTTATTTTGATTAAAAACTGAACAATTAATCTCATCCCAGTTACTTTTCATTCAATTTCTTCGTGCCACAGTCGGTACCCTGAGTTCATTGTCATATAATGAATTCATGAGTTATGCTCTTGAGAAATACAAGGAAGAGACTACTATAATGTCAATGGTATATACCCCCTGCTTGGCAAAAAAATGGTATGTACCCCTGAATAATGAGACTTTTGCTGCAGAGTCTCAAAGTTCCAGGTTATCTAGGTGGGGAGAGCTCCAATGAGGTGCTCTCTTGATATCCTATCGTCTATGTTTGGTGTGTGGACATTCTAGGTTTCATCCTATTCTTGGACAAATGAAAGAATAGAGAATGTGGGGGCATTGGACTGGGTATAAATGAATGCAGAGACTAAATAAATAAATCATCGGGCGGAAAAATGGTCCAAATACTTGTCTTCTTTTAGCAAGTTTTATGTTCACTTGGATTTATTAATCTCTGGCCTTGCTATTAGTCACTCTGGTCTTATTGTCATACTCTTTTCTTACATTCTTTAAATTGCATTCAGGATGTTCATCAACTCCGTGAGGAGGCTAAGAATTATGAGGGCATCTGAAGCTAATGGACTTGGTAAGTAGATTTGCAATGAAACCGAAGATTGAGATTTCGAAGATGCAGTATCACTTTAACTTGATACTATCCTGTTAAATCAACTCTTAATGCAGCTCCAAGGTCAGAAGAAAGTAATGGGGGGCAAAGGATCAAGCCCATCTAGACCTTGGTTTTCGAAACTTTAGCAATGGATGATATTTGGCTTGAAAGTGATATAATACCAAAATAGAGAAATGCTGCATAGTCAAAGCTTTTTGAAAAGTAAATGGCTGGCTGATCCACGGCTCTTCTGTTTGTTTTGGGGGTGCTCTTCATCAAATATGTATAATGCAGTATACATATTTTTTTTTCAATTCAGTTGTTTTTGTTACAATTCTCCTGGGAGGGAGTTCTCTTCTCTCCCTGCTTTTTGGAAGCAACTGACATATCTTAGTTTTCAATATCCTACTGTTATACAAAAAAATGCAGTACCGTTCAGTAAATATTGGTTGGTTATGCTGTAAATGTGAGTGTTTGGTTTGCTTTTTTCTTTCAAGTTTTCTGCACGCCAAAAAAGGCTTGTTTTAATTTCCTCCTCCTGGCTACAGGAGATTTTTTTCTTTATAAGGAGGTAGAGGAGGTATTAGATTTCTTAATGAGAAATGATACTTGTAGTTATAAATGTGCAAATATCTTGTAAATTATTTTGAAAAAAAATGAATAAATATGGAATCAATATGAAAAAAATTAATGTTTTAATAGTGGATCTTACTCTTTTTCAAAGTGACTGCACGACGTTTGTGTACTTTATGACTACATGTAGTATTACTCTTTCTTAATTGGGGATACTTTTTCCACCTTCAAGATTTATGTAACCCATGGGACTTGATTAAATAGCTGAAGATTTCACACAAAATGTACGCAGGTGGACAAAATATCAATAGAAATATATAAATTTATAAAAGTTTTTATTATGATTATCCAATTTGATTGTGAAAATATAATTTTATATTCAAGATCATGAATTCAGGATTGGTAATGATGGTTGGGAAGATATTGGAATGAGTAACTAGTTTAAACTTGGGGTGCTCTTCATCAATTATGTATAATGATGATTTATTTTGCCAGAATACTTTTTCAACTTGGGTTGGTGAGTAACTAACTAGTTTAAAGTTTGGTAGGAGGGATGTATTTCAGGGGAAGGATTTTGTCACAAACTGAAAGTAATAGCAGAATGAGATAGATGCCTGCAACCAACTTCGAATGATTCAGAGTAATGATTTTGTCACAAACTGAGAGTAATGTACAAGTATGAAATGGCCTTGCCTTCAACCAACCTCGAATGATTCCAGCATTGGTAAGAGGATGGTGACATGGCTATCTGTGTTATTCCCTTGTAATGAGCATGAAGCAATGGAAAAGGCCAGATTATTTGATGAGCAATGCTAGATACAGTCCCCATTTGGGGACTGCAATACAAGCATAGGCAATTTTATCTTTAATTTTTTTAAAAATTACAAAACTATCCCTCCTGAAATGATGATTTTTCTCATTTAATAAAGGGCCTGCACATGCAGTCCCTAAGTGGGGACTGCAAATAGAATTTCTCTTATTTGATAGTCTCTACTTTTTCTCCGAGGCTTTGCCTCTCCTATTACTGTGAGGACATATAAATAAGTATTGACTTATAAGTAATTCTTTCAAAAACGATTTATGGACTATGTTGTCTTGAGACCACAAGGGAGTAACATAATAGAACTAGCTCATCTTCAGCTGTTAATTAACCCACATTTGAGGTATCTAGAAAGTGGAATCTGCCTGCCGACTTAGGTTGCAGCCACGAGCAAAGTCCTCTCCACCTTCAGCACCTGCCGTGCCTCGCCCATCCGACTAGCTCTGCAACTGCAAATCAAACTGCCTTTGACATCTCCCAACTAAGTTCCAAAAAGCAGTAATGGTTTTTTGATACAAGGAAGCATACAAACCAGTTTGGAAATGTCACATATATGCAATGAATCAGCAGTTCAGGAGCTTCAGAATTTAGATCCTCTCTCATTCTCTTTCATAGATGCTTAGCATCTATTGACACAAAAACTAATTAGATAATGAGCAAATCGACAGATCTCTGACTGAGAAAGTTGCCACTTAAATTTTATCATGATGAACAAGTTTGAAACATCAAAGTCATACAACGACTAATATTGAAGACAAGCTGGAGATGAATACAGGAAATCAATGAAATGAACAAAGATTGTTCGAGTCTGACTATACCTAGTATTCGGTTTTTCTTCCCCACTAGTAAAACTTCTGTATTTTTATGGGTGGTAGACCCTGAAGGAAAAAAAAGATTTAAGGGCCGACCTGTGGTCCTTTGGATTAAGTAGCCACCATTTGATTTTGAACTATATACATATCCTAATGCGTAATAAATTACCCTTAGGAAATTGTCTTAACAATAAGAAGACACTCCCAACTAAATGAGGTGCTCACGACCCTAAAATGAACGCATGTATCTCATCCCAACTTGAAACTGTATAAAGAATGCCAGATAGCCCTTTCCAATCACAGGAGCCATCTTCAACTAGTTCTCTCTGTTTCGTCACCAAACCAGAGAACAATGGGACAAAAGTAACACCAAACTGATCTCCCAGTCTCCTCAGGCTTGGAGTTGAACTAATCACAATGCCTATATCTGCTTGAAGCAGGCAAAGTAGGTCACCCACCGCACCTCCGATGTATACTGTCAACTGCCTGCCTTCTTTGTTGCACTCATTTAGGATGTCATTGAAGGTTTGAAGCTTTTCCATGGGAGACTCCACCTTCCTAACAATGTCACCCGTTGTCACAGATTCTTCATAAGTAAGCTCATTTGAATGTACTTTTAATTCATCTAGACCCCCTGCTTGGTGAAATAGAAAAGGGACCTCAATCATCAAAATGCCGATACAAAAAAGAAGAGAAAAGAAAAAAAAAAAAAAAAGAAGAGAAAGAGTACATTCGTTTCAACATCCTCAATATTGTAACAAGATTAATAGGAGATTATTCATCCTACAAAATGTCAAAAGCAATACGCAACCGGCATACCCTAAATTCCATCCCTTCCAAAATAAGCCACCAAATGAAAGACAAGTTTGTTCAACTTGAAATCCCATAACTGAAATTATTAGAGAATAAAATATTTATAACTTAGAAGGGAGTGGGTCTCAAGTTCATTAATGCGATTCTAACCAGAAGACGCTAGGTCAAGTCTTAGAATTTGGTGGATTTACATTATGAATCTGTAAACAAGAAAGCAAGCAGCAGATTCAGATTAATATTGCGGGAGACTTGAGAATTCCCAAAGCACCTTTGTATAAGGGTTGAAAATTTCATGTAAGGTGTTGAATTGATATCCTATGAGGATAACGAGGAAGATATCAGGGGTCATCTTAGCTCTGCAGAACATGTGGGATAAAAGACATTAAGCTAAATATTACCATTGATAGCCCACATATACAAATGAATCAAAGAACGAGTCAAGAAGATCAATAAATAATTTTGGGATAAATACACTTTGCATCCTCAAACTACCAGTGGTTTTGCACTTTGCACCTCATATACAAAAACCAACGCATTGCACCCTCTAACTTCTGAAAACTAACACTTTGCACCCCCATTAAGATTCCAACCTCAAAATTGTGTCACATCACCTATTTTCATCAATCTTAATGACCAGAATTGAATGGTTGCAAAGTGTAAGCATTTAGTAGCTTTGAAGGGTGTAATGTAACAGTTTTGGTTGGGGGTAAAAAATGCAAAACCTCTGATAATTTGAGGGTGTAAAATGTACTTTTCACAATAATTTTCTTTTGAGGTTCTTTTGACATAGTGTTTCTTCACACGTTATACGCAAGGATATCTCTACACGGTAAAGATTCATATAAATGTTTGCAAATCATACCTGATGAAAAAGCTGACCTAATGAAATCACCGCACCAGCAGTATGAAAGTATATGAAATTCAGTTTTCAGAGTATCATTTGTCACAATCTTCTGAAAGAACTCTCTACAACCTTCCTGAAGAATTAGACGCTGACCAGCCCGTTTTATATCCTCTAAATGTAAGCCTTTAAGTACTCCTGAGTTAATCACCTGTGTATTTGCTCTTTTTTCAAACTCCGCAACATGTTCAAGGGCATTACGCAGACCTTCATAGTCAAGTTTTCCTACTAGAAAGACACACACCAGTAATTTCATAGTAAGAAATCTCTTTGACTAACTTTTAGAAAATGTTCAGCATTTTAAAACTCAAAGTATAAGGCATATATCAAGAAGTAATCCTACTTATCAGTTATCAAACCTTGTCTGCCATCCACGATACTTTCCATACAGTGCTCAAACTCTTCAGCATACTGGGTGGAAAGAAAATTCCATGTGCTCCTCAAGTCTGCTGATGACATTCGAGCAATTTGGGTTTCAGATCCATCCAAGTCAAACTTCGATGCTGTTATGATTGCAATCTCTGCCAATATAGCAGAGGAATCAAAAGCAGTGCATGCTATGTCAAAGTCACAAAATATGGTAAGACTATGTTCTGCAGGATCAAGCACACGAGCCAAAGGGACTATGGTTTGCTGAGAAATTGGTTGAGTAGCAAAAAAATCTGCTTCTAATTTCATAGCTTGATGATAAAGTTTCTCTATGACCTCAAGCTCTTCACCCGTCAAAGAGATGCTTAGTTTATCCAGCATGTCTTCAATTTGAAAAGCAAATTCCTGAATTCAGAAAGAAGATCATAGTCTGGTAATAACATATATTTCCCCAGCAACTTCAATACATACAGAACAAAAAGGAAAAACAATGACAGACCTCAAAATTTTGAGAAGAATAACTGTCAATCCATTTCTTGTAAATGTGACTTCTATCATCTGGAACTAGAAGAGCCTGTATCTCTCTACTTATAGAGGAATAGAGTCTCATACAAGGCGCCATAGCACCAAGAATATAAGCAGCAACTTTTGTCCTCTCAAAGGGAGTAGCAATTTTACCAGGAACTTTTTCTCCTTCAACTCTCCCTGAGGCTGCTGCCATTAAGAAATCTGTGTATTTGACTGTTGCATTGTTTGAAATGCTCTCATCTGGGAGTTCAAAGCCCCATTCCTGCAATGGTAATCCTTTGACTAATCATACTGAATATGATAGCCAATGTGAATACAAAATATAGGTAACAAAGAAGCGTTCCAATAAAAGAATGGTGTTCAGCATTTCACAAACCTAGTAGTAACCAGCCTACAAGAAAAACAAGCCCACTCAATTCCCATATTACAAAGGTGAAAGAAAAAAGTAAGGAGAGGAGAAGGGGTAGTAGAAATGTAGACGGTAGGCGCAGACAGATGCTTATGGTACCTGTGGACATTAGCTAATCAACAAAAAACTAACCTCACTAACATGAACATAACTTGCTCCCACTGATTCCATCACCATGGCAATGAAATAAAAGAATAAAAATTTAGTTCATGGTAAATAGCAAGAAACAGTCAATCTGACAGATCAATGCCAAAATAACCCTTCCATTAATGGAGTAGTTCACAACGGACAGCTAGAAATAGAAGTCAGTTGCCATACTAATTCATTTCATATGGCAGTGATTCTTTTTATTTGTCCGAAGATAAATATAATGATGATACTGTAACTCACTCATATGTAAGGATGCTGGCAATGAAGATAATAGTCATAATCAAAGCTCTTGTAGTGATCATCATCACGCATAAATTAAAAGATCATAGTGTTATATTTCACACACCATCCAAGACACATTTTATGTTTACATGAGTTTATAAATATTAAAAGAGAATCTTTCCGAATGTGAAATTAATATAGGCCAATTGATGGTTCACTAAAACCCTGGGAAAGAGAAAGCAAGAGAGTAAATACTGAGGAACAGGAAACACGCATGAACGGCAGAATATTATAGTCAGAAATGCATAAGGAACAAGTCCAAGATTTGCTTAGTTAAACAAGTATGAGAAGGATCGGTAAATCTCCGATGCTTAACTTATCCTCCAACTTTTTGTTTCTCAATCTGATCAAGTGGAGAGGCAAAAAGGAGGAGGATAAGAAGAAGAAAAGGTTGTTTAGTCATGGCAATTAGTTTGCTTCTTTTGGATCGGTTTTCTCGGGAGCAAATCAGGTACTTGATCTTAGGTGACAAAAGAAAAAAGAAGAAGCTTTAGCTTGGATAATTAGTTTCCTTTTGTTGGATCGGTTTTCTCGGGAGCCAAACAGAACCTAATAAAAAGGTCTTGCCTAAAAACTGATTACATACGAACCAAATTTAAAAATGACGAGAATAAACAACAGTGAGATCATAAAATCAACGTAAAAAGAAAAGCAAAAAAGAAAGAAAAGAAAATAGAGAGGAAAAAAAAAGGTTATTGATTTGGTAAAGTAAAGCGTACTCGGACAAGAGCATCGTGCGTTTTGATCCTCTGCACCACCCGTTTCCTCAAGTCGCGAATTCCGCTCTTGTCGTCATCATCGTCCGCGCAATCCTCAGCCATTTCGTACCTGCAAATACAATCGAATAGTCCTCAGATTGGGAATTGAAGCTACGTAAAAGTCATGTGATCGCAAAGATGAGGAAGATTACGCCTGAGCGAAGGCTTTGAGGAAATGGACGTCCTGAGAGATGCAACGGCGGAAAGCATCGGAGTCAAGGTGACCAGAGGCCAAGCAAACGAAGAAGGGCGTGTAGAGAACGAAGACGGAGTGGGTCCGGACCTTGATCCAGAATCGGCTCGCGATACCTCCGACGTCCACCACGGTCCCAGGCCCAGGGCCCCCTAGCATCCCTCTCCCTCTCAAGGACGCCGTTTCAGCGATCAAAGCTTTGGCGGATGGATAATCCAACAAGAAAATTCCAAGAAAAATCACCAGATGTGAGAAGAATGGACTCCTTCACTCACTGACTGGACTCACACAAATCCCTCTCCATACATCTCTCTCGGGCTCCAAAGACAGAGAGAGACAGAGAGAGAGGCCGGCGGTCAGCTAAAAGGAAGGAAAAGGACTGACCGTGAAAGTGGGAAAGAGCTAGGTGAGGGTAAATTGGGTAGCTCATATAATTTGGAGGGTATGTACGTCCGAAGGGGTTTGACACGTAGGACAGATGGGCATTGCACTGCTGACTAGGATAAAAGTACGTATTCGGTGCTTATCCCTGGGATGGATTACGTGGGCTGCCTGAAAGATCTATTTATTTCTGAAATATTTTTTTATTTTTTATAGAGAATTATTTGTAAAGGTTAAGGACGTCCAAGTTTTGTGCCAGTGTTTTGAAAGTATTTGTATAAATTTTTTTTTCTTCTATTTGTATAAATTTTAAATATACAATTTTCGTATATATTATTAATAAAATAATACATCTCATATTAAAAAATATAAAAAAAATCAATTTTTTTATAAAAAGACTGTTCAAGACTTGCACATCTAAAACTTATACTTAATATTATTTTTTTAAAATAAAAATATGCATATGAAAATATTCATATTTTGTAATAGATGTATTTTAAAAAATATATATATAAAATACACATACCTTAAATTTATATCTAACGTAAAAGTTAAAAAAAGAAAATTGGATAAGATAATGAGTGATGCTACTCTGTCGCTTAGAGTAGCCCGTTGCAAGTTACCGCTAGGTCAAAATTATTTATTTATTTATTTATTGTTTTAAATTTTTTTAAAAAATATATTAATACATTAATAATTTATTCCTTAACTATTAAATAAAAAAAATTAAAATATATGAGATGTCAAAATAAAAAAGTAAATTAAGTGGAGAAAGTAGTATTTTTCTAAGATAATAGGTATTATTAATGCAATGGAATTATTTGGAAAAAGAAAATAAGTGAGACCGACCACTCATAAATTGACATGAAAATTTGGATCCTGTTTGTAGTGCTGAGGGCTGTCTATATTGATTCTGACGTAATGCTATGATGTCCCAGTTGAAATCAAGCAATGACCTTCCGTATGGAAATTGGTTAGCTTGAGAGGAAAAAAAGACCATTATAAATAGAGTTTTGTTATTTATCATATTTATTTTAATTAATTTTATTTTATTCTTTTTAAATTAATTAATTTTTTTTACTCATCATCTATATACTATATATATTTAATAAGAGAAAAAAAAACTATATATAATGTATGGTATAAAGATGATAAGTAAGATTTTTGTATTAAATTTGCTTATTGCTGACTTGTTAAACAGCTAATGATCTGAGAATTTATGAGTTCAGTTAATCAACTATGAAGAATCTTTAATCTGAATTTCCATATAGAATCTGAATACAAAGAAGATCCACTGAATCCGCCCAAATCTACTGCAATTTACCACGTGTCCAGTTGCATTATGCAAGTTATTTTTTGAATACAGATGACGTGATATTCCAAAAAAAAAAAAAATTGATATTTATAGTCTATTGTACAAGTGCTACGCATTTATTTTAAAAAAATGATTAAATATAAAATTTATAAAAAAAAAATTAATTTTTTAATAATATATCCTACTCTTTTTCAAAAAGATTACGTAACATTTACATAATTAATGACTATATCTAATATTATTCGAATGTATCTATTACTAGTTCATGGTATTAAGCTCTTCTTTTAATTTTCAAGAGTATATTGGTCAGGGCCGGAACTAGGTAATATAAAATAGGGGGTGGGTAAATTATAAAAATATTTTTTTAGGGGGCAAAATTAAATTTTATCAAATTTTTCTTGTGTAAAAGTTATAAAAATTATAAAAATTTTATGTGCAGTCATTTTTGTGTATTTTTGTGCACTCTACTAATGTGATTGATTGCATCACTTTTTTTTTAATATAAAATAATTATTTTGATCAATCACATCAATAAAATACATAAAAACGACTATATGTAACATAATTTTAAAAATTAAGAACTTTGGGCCTTTTTAGATTTAATTTTGCAGTGTCATATCCATTCATAATTTCGTGCCACTTATTTTCTTCATGAAGAGGAGACTTGTTAAAAGTGAATGCATTTCAGGACCGCAGGGTGTTTAGATTTTAAAGAACGTGGAGGGCATATATTGCATGGATGGTGATGGGATCCACACAACAAAGAGTTTTAATTCCAGCCGTCTGAAATTGAACTTACATATGAACACAATATGTATGTGTGTGTTCAGTCTATCTTGTGTGAATTGTAGTAATATTGATGGAGTTAATTGTCTTTTATTTCATGATTGTTAGGTGATTCCCTAAGCTAAGCGTACCTTTCAACAAAGAATACAATGTTGTTATATGCTACAATCTGTTCATTTAACAAAAATTTAGCTTTTGTTTAGATTTGAAACTCACTTCAAATCATCTCATCTCATTATTACAATTTTTTTAAATTTTCACACAAAATATAATAAACAATTCAACTTTTTCAAATCTCAAAACAATAATAATATTAAAAATAATATTCTAATAATATTTCATTCGACTCATCTAAAACCATCTCAACTCATCTTTGAGTTCAAACGGGGCTGAATCGACTCTTAAATCTTAAAGACATATATGTTGACCTAATTGGGCCATCACCCACCTTAAACGTGAGTGTGTGGTAAACTGTCGAAAACTTTCTTCATTTTGAGAGAAACAGATAAGAAAAAGTCTATTTTCAACTGTGTTTTTAGATATAATTAACATAACATTAAAATAAGTCCTACAATAATAATAAAGTATTAAGAATCCCACAAGAAGTAGTTGGAGATACGAAACTTACAAATAACAAAGCTCAATAGATTATGCCTATTTTAGTGGCATCAATATCCTTGGAGTGCATATCCTTGGAGGGCTTTTTGATGATCCAAACACAACATACACGGCATGAGACAAGCATTGCCAGCTCCATTTTTCTAGGAAGAAAGGGATAGGGTGAAGATGGCACTTTTTCTTGAGGTTTGTGACCATTGTAGCAAATGCATGTGAGCAGCATGATCCTTAGAGTGAGGAGCAGTAACAGATCAAAGTAGTCTATGCTCTCTCTTGTTAATTCAGTGGCTTTGTAGAATGGAAGTCCTTCCAAACGACAATTTCTCAGATTCCATCTCAAATTAAAAAAGGGCTAAATCTAGAGCTAAGAACCACTACACCAAGACCTGTGAGTAGCTCCAAAAGTTAACCAGGCTGGCCAAGCATATGCCTGGAAAACAGATTAAAAAGGAAAAAGAAGAGCAAAAATGCCATGAATAGAGATCGAGGTAAGCGTTAAGGCCTCAAAGTCTACATTGCATGAGTTCAACTATAGGATTAGTAATGTGCAGTATTAACAGGAGATGTTATACTTATACTTGGCTAATAAATAAGAGAAATTTTATTTGTAGTCCTGAGTGAGGGACTATGTATGCAGTCCCATTGATGAATGGAGGTAAAGAGTAAAAAAATATCATTTTAAAAATAATATTATTGTAATTTTAATATACATAATTGTATGAGCTTGTATAAACAGTCCCTATTTAGAGACTGTATGTAGACTAACTCTAAACAAAATGCCATGAACAGAGATCGAAGAATTGCGAACTAGTGCATGTAAGGGTTGACGTGGCAGAAGGTGATTTGTTAAAAAAAAAAATTAAAATTTTTAATTGTAAACTTTTTTAATTTGACATGTCAATATTTATAATAAAAAAATGACATGTCAACAATGCAGATGATGCATTTCCACGTTGACTTATAAATAAATTATTGATAGATATATATATATATATATCTCTTCTATTTCTATTATAAAAGAGGCTATCCAAGAATGAATACTAGATGTGCAGATGATGTCCACGTTGACTTATAAATAAATTATTGATAGATAAATATATATATATATATATATATATCTCTTCTATTTCTATTATAAGAGCACTGTCATTGGATTCATCAAATTCATCTTTAAAATTTGATGAAAAGTACATGTTTTCCATATATCTAAAACTTCCTTATCAATAACTCCACATTGGATTAGCCATTAGATTTATCAAAATAATAATATAATATTATTTTTTTAATAATATTATTTTTTATTTTTTATAATATATTTTACAATTACACTAATATATGTTAATTAATAATTTAATTTGATACTTAAATTTTTATTTTTGAATTAATTTTTTTCTCAACCTAATTATCCAACAAACACATTTTGAGTAGGATATTGCTCATATGTTGGAATGCAACCTTCTCCTCCACTTTGTAAGAGAGTGGTGAAGAAGAGGTCCTCCTCAGATGAACTGCCTATCCTTTAAAAATCAGACAATAGATACAATGCAGCACAATAAACACAAAAAATTATATACAAGGCAGTACAATAAAATATATACTAGGTAGCACAAGAAAATAGAGCAGTGGAAGCACATTTTAAAAAAATATCAAACCATGTTGCATGTTGGTTTTCCAAGTTTAATTTTGATTAAACTGTTAAGTGCTAATAGTTACACAGCAAGTTCATACACAGCATTACAATTAGTAGTACCCAAAAAAAAATCCAGCATTGAAAAGAGCAGTATACATTACCTTGGAATTCCAGCAAAAATAGAGTTTATCAATTCCAGCATTGAATAGAGCAGTATACATTATCAAAAAAAATGTCCAAAGCAACTTCATGACAATGAGATAATACTTTGAATATGTTTCAACTACAACTGCCCACAAAAAGTAAAATTAAACAGCCCACAACAGTCCAAACATTAGAGACATATATAAGGAATGGATGAGGATAAATCCTGAAAATTAGGTTCTCACAATTCTTGTCATTTCCAATCACAATCATGGTTTTAGGCAACTGCACTCTTTAATGTAAGGGGAATTAAAATTAAACACTCCAAGCAACTACAGGAACACAAATTGCATGTATAAAACCTTCCAAAGCCAAAACTTCAGAAATTTATCTTGGAGAGCCCGAGATTGTGTTATGCCCGAGATTGTGTTATGAACAAGTCAGAGCAAGAACATTTACCTGTTATAAGCAAATTTATTAATTAAATTTCAAACATCTTATGTTAATTATTCAAGGCAAATATATAACAGAAGGTTCAAAAGTCATGATTGTGACTGAAAAATTATCAAAGGTTCCCATAACAATATAGAAAATAAGTTTGGACTTCAATCACAACACAAGGGTCCCATAACAAAATTAACATGCGGCATTGCATGATATTATCAAAGGTTCCTTGTGTGGTTTTATCAATAGATGCAAGTCTCTAAATTTTGTTATAAAGAAATTGAATTAAATCTTCCTTTAATATTATTGTTCTTATTCGTAGCTGTAAACCAGTAGTATTCAAAATTCATGATGGTTGAACTCATGATACTAAGCTGATACTAATATGCTGGAAAAAACTAAAGTATGATCAGTTCCAGAGTGAGAACTAAGCTGATTGTTTGTTGCTTCCCGTTGTGTGTTATTGTCTTGTTGTTGATCGTTTTTTGTTATGGCTTGTCATGGGTACGGTCTCTTGGTTAGATCTTTTGTTGCTTTTTATTTTTTATTTTTCTTGATTATAGGTTTTTACTTTTGGATCTGAAACCTCAGTCTCATACTCTGTTTTTTTGTTGGTTATGAGCTATAGAAGAAAAACTTAGGGTTTCAATTTCTTGCCTCCCGTCATGTGTTCTTGGATTCTTCTAGATCGATTCTGCTTGTCGTTTGCCGTGGGTATGGTCTCTTGGCTGGATCTTCTCTCAATTTGTTTTTTTTTATTATTATTATGCTTTTGTTGGTTAAATTGTGTTCGGTTTTAGATCTGAAATGAAACTTTGATGATCTGTTTTCTATCTTTGTTGTGTGGTGTAAAAGAAAAAATTCCTCTTGGGGTCTCTGTTCCTTGTTTCTTGTCGTGTATTCTTAGCTTCTTGTTGCAAGTTTCTGGTTGTGATCTGACGTGGGTATGATATCTTAGCTTCATATTGTCTTGTTTTATGTTCATATGAAAGGTTGACAAATTGACAAATTCCCATGTTTTGGGAAACATAAATATATCCATATTTTGGGTACTTTTGAAATGAAATCTTTTCACGATGACAATTTTTTGGGTTATGCATATTTTTCCAGTACCATGTGCTAAGGCAATTGCTTTAGGCAATTGTCTAGTTTCACACAAACCATATATATTCTGCTGCATTATTTATTGCATATTACTAGTATTTCAATATTATTTATATCAAAGTGAGTAGTTACTTTGAGAAATAATAGAACATTTTCCTTCATGAATTGAAATATCAATATTATTTATAAATAACCCTACTCAAAATTCTTTTATTTACAATATTCTCGTCATAATTAAAAAACTACTTATTATGTATTACTTGCCTACCAATCATTTGATATAATGTTAAGGAATATTGATAATTAACTATGATTAATAGTATTTTTCATATTTATAGACACTTAAGTCACAACTCCAACCATATCAGTTAAGATAAATGATATTTGTAGTCATAGTGTACAAGTGTCGCACATTTCTTTTGAAAAAATAAATAAATATGAAATTTACATAAAAAATATTATTTTTTTAATGATAAATCACACTATTTTTTAAAAGAAATATACGGCGCTTACACAATTCATAATTGTATCTAATATTACTCATAAATTAATATCAAAAGAATAACGAGGAAAAACCACTTTTAGTCGCGAAGGACTTGAAGGACGACAACCTTGAATTAACCTTGCTCTAGGGGCAGCCAACAGGCCTGTTCAATCTTTCAACTTCAATGCTAAGGTTGTGTTTGGATGTTGAAGTGAGTTGAGTTGAGATAATAAAATATTATTAGAATATTATTTTTTAATATTATTATTATTTTGATATTTGAAAAAGTTGAATTGTTTATTATATTTTGTGTTGAAATTTGAAAAAGTTGTAATGATGAATTGAGATGAATTGAGATGAGTTAGCTTCGTTTGGATCACAAACATCTCTCAACTCATCTCAACTCATCATTACAACTTTTTCAAATTCCAATATAAAATATAATAAACAATTCAACTTTTTTAAATTCTAAAATAATAATAATATTAAAAAATAATATTCTAACAATATTTTATCATCTCAACTCAACTCAACTCACTTTAACATCCAAACGCAACCTTAATTAACCAAGCGAAGCCTAACCTTAACTTTCTTGGCTGCGTTACCTGTTTTTGCTTGGTACGGATTATGGAGTTCAAATTCAATATAATATGTTTGGAATGTCAAATATTAATGCAAAAAAGAGTTCTGAAATGAGGAGTTCGTAAGCTTTCAGTCCCTTGAACAATGTTCTCAAACTAGAATATTACGACATATATGCATGCTGAGGTTATGCTCAAGGTTGGGAAATACAAAGAGTCAAGATAGAATCTACAATTCCTGAAACTTATCATTCGCGCATCATCCTCAAACATCGTAGGTTACAAGGAGCATCCACAAAGAATGAAGACTAATCGAGTTGGTACTGTATTACCAACAAGAGAAATGATATTTATACTTATAAAAAAATAATATTTATAATCACGTTCAGGACTATTAAAAATGCTACTTATGCGAACTCTTTCACTAACTCGACTAATGGTCAAATGTTGATCTTGCTGACATGTATGTCATGTGGCACTGTCACATCAACATGCAGTCAAATTTATTGTTATTAATAGAGAAATGATATTTACAGTCTAGAGTGTACAAACGTCGTATAATTACTTTAAAAATATGAATAAATACGAATCCACATGAAAAGAAAATTAATTTTTTAACAATAAATCTTAATTTTTTTTAAAACAACTGCACGACATTTGTGCACTCTACAACTGTATGTAACGTTACTTGAAAAAAATTATATTTTTAAATTGGTGTATACAACACACTTAAGTGTTTATATGTTATAATTTAATTTAAAAGATAAATTTTTAAATTTAAATATTATTATTTAAATAAAATTAATGATGTATTCTACCTATCTAACTTAAAAATAGAATAATTTATACGTGAAAGAGTTGTGTTTGTAGCACGAACTTAAGGGCTATTTGTCTATGGGATGCGTGCAAGTTGCCACGTCATGGTCTAACATTTCCTCCTGTAAAATATGTTTTGGGTTGGGCCCGGTCCACATTTCAGTTTCCATTATCCAAAATGGGCTTTTTCGGGCCCGATAGTATAGCTTGGTCCATAAGCAATCGAATCATCATCCACCGTAGATAAATTTCAATTGCAGTCGAGCCGGGACGGCGAAGCAGCAGTAGCTAAGAAGTTTAGCCGAGAAGCGAAAATGGAGGACGATGCGGAAATATATGACGGGATCAGAGCCCAGTTCCCTATGACATTCGGCAAGCAATCCAAGCCTCAAACCTCTCTCGAAGCCATTCACAGCGCCACTCGTCGCACCGCCACCGCGAACCTTCCAGAAAACCTACCCCCATCCCCTTCCTCCTCCGCCAACCAGGCCAAAGACCTCCCTTCTATTTCCTCCTCCTCCAAAGTCTGGCTCACCTCCCTCCGTAGCTCCAAATCCGCCAACCCTAACCCTGAATTTTCGAGCAACGGAGGGTCCGCAACCGACGAAGCTGGATTAGTTGGGCCACCTCGGCCTCCGGTGTATCCGAATTCGGATGAGGATGAGGATGAGGATGGAGGCGTGATGATTGGTCCGCCGAGGCCGCCGCCGGCCCAATCAGGTTCCGACGATGAGGAGAAGGAGGAGATGATTGGACCGCCGAGACCGCCTCCTGGACTGAATGTGGGCGATTTAGGTTCGGACGAAGAAGAGGAGGAGAATCGGTACCGGATTCCGCTAAGTAATGAGATTGTTCTCAAGGGACACACCAAGGTGTTTCTTTTCACCTCCCCCTCTATAATTTTCTTTTCCGATAGCTCGCACATATCCAATAGAAAAAGCAAAAATGAGATTAAGCTGATTGAATCCCGTATATGTAAAATATAATATTTATTTGGAGTGTTGTGCGTCGTTTCGAGTTTAGGCGAATAGCTGGTACTGAGAACTTGGTTCTTTTTCATCTTTTGACAGGTTGTTTCAGCTCTTGCAGTTGACCACTCTGGCTCTAGGGTTCTTTCCGGCAGTTATGACTATACAGTACATATGTATGATTTTCAAGGAATGAATTCTCGTCTGGCTTCATTTAGACAGCTTGAACCATCTGAAGGCCATCAAGTTCGTAATCTTAGCTGGAGTCCGACGGCAGATCGTTTCTTGTGTGTGACTGGCTCAGCTCAAGCAAAGGTATTAGACACCATCTTTTTTCTTTTGTCATTGCTTAAAGCTGTCGTCTATGGGGGACAAAGCTCATGTTGGTGTTCCTTGTCCTTCAGATTTATGACAGGGATGGACTTACTCTAGGTGAGTTCGTTAAGGGGGATATGTACATTCGTGATCTGAAGAACACCAAGGGCCACATATCTGGGTTGACTTGGGGAGAGTGGCACCCTAAAAATAAGGAGACAATACTATCGTCGTCAGAGGATGGATCACTTCGTATATGGGATGTAAATGACTTCAAAAGTCAGAAGCAGGTTTGTCTTATTTTGTTACCGGGGAATGATGCCATGCATTTGTCAATGATCTTAACTTAAAAAGCTGACTAGGTTTTGCTCGATCTATTTCTCTCTTATTTTCTTGAAACGTTTTACACAAACGTCTGGCGGCCTTGAATGAATAATCATGTTTTGCACACATTGGCCCAAGTGATTCCTATATCATTCATAATTTGGTAATTCATGCAAGCAGATTATTAAGGGAGGTGGGGAGTTGCTCCATCCTGACCTCCCTCATTCTGCCGTAGTTTGATATGCAACCAGGAAATTAAGTGACCTTAAACTAAATGCTTGAGTTATTCATATTGTAGGTCATAAAACCAAAACTTGCAAGGCCTGGAAGGGTGCCAGTTACCACATGCACTTGGGATAGTGAAGGAAAATGCATTGCTGGTGGCATAGCAGATGGTTCTATACAGGTACTAGTTGCTTTTCTCCTTTTATATTTGATAAGTAATTCATTTTTTTTACCTATCAAAAATAGAAAAGTAATTCAAATTTTATTGAAGGCATAGGGGCATAGAGGGGCACAACCCAAGCACATTTATTTATTTTTTGATTAGTAAGAAGGAAATAGGAAGTATTTACCAAAGAAGGACATAGGAAGTATACAAAAGGATAAAACCCACTAGCAAGAAGAAGAAGAGCAAAATTCCCTAAAATTTTATAGGCTGGAAACTCGATGGCTGTTGTGAGTATTTTTCCGAGCATAGAGAATGTTGAACGTTATGGCTTTTAGTCGGTTGCTGTCCTCTCACAGTCTTCAGAAGTTCAGGCATTGCTTTCTTTCCAAACTTCTGAGTTTCTGCAGTCGCGACAAGGATTTTGCTTTGCCAACATATCAACAGGTCTACCACTCTCTGGGGACCCATTCCAAATGTGCTAATTTCTTGTTTCTCTCTTGATAGCTTGGTGCCAATTGATTGCAATAGGATAGAATTATCTACGTTCTCTTGGTGTTTGCATTGTGATAACCGATTGTTATGGTGTGGACCTTTGCCACAATGGACTTTGCATCAGCTTCTTTTCACATTGGGTGCTCACTTTATTTTTCAGATATGGAATCTTAAGCCTGGATGGGGAAGCAGGCCAGACATATATGTTGAAAACAGTCATTCAGATGATATTTCTGGTCTTAAGTTCTCTAGCGACGGGCGACTTCTACTGTCAAGAAGCTTTGATGGTTCACTGAAGGTGATAATAGACATGTTCAGAGACTGTTTCTATTTACATTCCATCAAATTTGTAGCTGTTATGTATATCTACCTAGCTCGTTTTGTCCTTGTAATTTGTGAAATGCATGTCAGGTTTGGGATTTACGCCAAATTAAAGTGCCGCTTAAGGTGTTTGAGGATCTCCCAAACCACTATGCTCAAACTAATATTGCATTCAGTCCAGATGAGCAACTATTCCTAACTGGAACATCTGTTGAAAGGGAGAGCACAACTGGGGGTTTGCTATGCCTTTATGATCGAGCCAAACTTGAGCTTGTTTCAAGGGTTGGGATATCCCCTACTTGTAGTGTTGTGCAGTGTACTTGGCACCCAAAGCTAAATCAGGTAAACATGATATAACATGCTTTATGGTACAATAACATTGTACAATCCTGATTCTTACATGCAGTACAGCAGCATGATTGTAGATCATAGTCATATAGTCCTCGTAAACTAATAAAACTTCTGTTCCCAAGCAATTTTGTTGGGAATAAGTAAAGCTTTTGTTGACTTGGATTGCAGCTTTTGCCTTTTTTTATGAAATCTATATTACTAAAAAGAAAAGAGCGTGAAAACATACTGATTTTCATCCATGTTTTTCTTTGTTTCTGAAGATCTTTGCAACGTCTGGGAACAAAAGCCAAGGAGGAACTCACGTATTATATGATCCAACCCTCAGTGAGAGGGGGGCTCTTGTGTGTGTTGCTCGGGCTCCAAGGAAAAAATCTGTTGATGATTTTGTGGCAAAACCTGTTATTCACAACCCTCATGCTCTTCCTTTATTTAGAGATCAGCCAAGTCGAAAGCGCCTTCGAGAGAAAGAATTGAAGGACCCGATGAAGTCCCACAAGCCTGAACTCCCTGTAACAGGACCAGGCTTTGGTGGAAGGGTTGGCGTGAGTGCAGGCAGCTTATTGACCCAATACCTTCTTAAGGTAATGGGTTATCCCTCTATAACATCTCTCTCTCTCTCTCTCTCTCTCTCTCAATATTTCATACTTCAAAATTTGAAAGTAGTGGTGGAGACTTATTCGAGTTCCATTGCAGCAAGGGGGTATGATCAAGGAGACATGGATGGAGGAAGATCCAAGAGAAGCTATACTAAAGCACGCGGATGCTGCAGAAAAAGATCCCAAGTATATTGCTCCAGCATATGCACAAACCCAGCCTGAGCCTGTTTTTGCAAAGTCAGACTCTGAGGATGAAGAGAAATGAGCTGATCGTGGTTCTTGATAGCTGCTGCTACCATCAGGGGAAGGCCGCCACCAAAGGAACTATGGCCGGCTGGGGTGGAAAATGTGAGAGCCCATAGCCTTGCACCTTCAACCCCCTGCTGTTTCATTGAAATGTTTTCGCAGCCATAGAAGATGTTTTAAATCTGCTCGCATCGAGGGGAGCCATGCCACTTTCCTTCAACCATGCTGGATCCGGGATCCCTATAATCTGGGATCAAATTCTCGACCGAGAAATGAGAATCTGGTAGTTGGTCAAAGCGGACTTCACAGGATTTGCTTCAAATAGTATTAGTGAGTGATAAAATAGAATAACAAGATTTTGCTGGAGCTTTCTTGAAGAAACAACATAACACTGGGCATGTACAATTATTTTTGTAGCGATTATTCTCTTCTATTTTCCGTGAACTCCCCGTGAACTCTCCATCTTTTTTTAAGGTTTCTTGACTAACTAAACTGTGTTGCAACTGGCAATTTTCTGTTTGATATCGAGTGGTATCTGGTGGGTCATCTACACTCGAGATGGAAAATACCAATTACCACGGTATTGCTGTTTTTTTTTTCTTTTTTTAATAAAAAAATTGTGGGTCTAGTTCTCGGCTTTAAAGAAGTGTTAAAAAAATTATAAGTAATGCTACAAGTAATCGTTGAATGTGTGTAAGTGTTGTGCGACTGCTTCGAAAAAGAGTAGAATTTACTATTAAAAAATTATTATTTTTTCATGTAAATTTTGTATTTATTCACTTTTTACAAAATAATTGTACGGTATTTACACACTCACGACTGCAATTATCATTTTTCTTTTTAACTTTTAAGTCTTGTTACCAATCCTTCTTTGGAAGCCCCTTGGACATACCATATTTGCAAGTTTATTCAAATGTTTTTTATGTTGCATGCTTCCCAAAGGAAAGACTTGAAAGGAAATGAGGATGTTACATGAATAATTGTTAAAAGTGAAATACATCGAAGACAATCATGCGATCAGGTAAAAGTAAAATTTTCTCATGGATTCTTTCAAAGTTATTTACAGAAATTTGGAGTGAAGCGAAGCTATATAATAAGCCCAAAATGAGATCCACCATAAAGATTGGGATCATGATCCTTTCTGCTAGGCATTACAACGGGTATTAGTGTGTGGTATTTGGAATTTTACTTCAAGTATTATGTTACAAAGTCATTGTTACAAGCTTCAGCTATGTGGCAGTTCAACTAGTCATTCAGACTGATAGAATCTTTGTTTGTACCTATGAGTTTTGAAGTGTTACATTGCTACTAACAGGATTGAGTTAAGTGTACCCATTCTCAAATCTGGACAAATGAGAGTCTGATAGAACTGTGAACAGTTGTGTATCTACAAATAGCTGCAAAACCCAAACAATGAATTCATAAGCAATAAAATAATCGACTTAACAACTTGCTAGCAACCTAAAAATGAAGATTGTAGATTTAAATGTACTCAATTATTGATCCAATTAAGTCATTCAAATTCAACTTTAATTTTTGACAAGTTTTGAGTCAGAAATAGATATCAATCCAGTGGAAACATCACTGATCCAAAAACTGAACTTAATGGCGAGTATCCAAGTTACAACTGAGAAAAATCAATGAACTTGTCAGTCCAGTTTTCCAGTGCTTGAGCAAACATGTAGTTTCTGCAGGAAAATAGGTAACCAAAATGCTCTATTTGTTTTCTAAAAATAAATGGTTCACAAATCTTCAAGATGTATCTCTGAACATTAGCACAGAATCAAGCATATTTTTTCCCTGGGCAGAGACATGTGAACTCATGTCCTTCAACATGAAATTATCCAAGTTTTTAATCCTACAGAAATCGTAGTCCCCTCTCAGTCGAGAATTGCTATGACTATATAATTTCACCTTAATGATGATCTATCACTTGCTGAGACCTAGCCATCCACCTCTTAGCCACTACATCCAACGAAAGAGCTCTTAGCATGTTATGATGGTGTGTGTCTTCGACTCAACCCATTAAATTTGATCATAGGCATTCAAATAAGCCCCACATTAAATAACAAGAGCTTCAGTCCTTCTCAGGGGCTTGGGGCTCTGCCTCAAGTATCTAAAATGAATTGAATTTACCTGACCCAACCTGACTAGGGAGGATCAGAATTAGATTAAAATGTGCGTATCTCATTGAGTTAGGATGTGTTAGAAATAGGTAGCCGATGTAAATAATTGGGTTTTCTAGCGGCTTTTGCCTGCTGATGTAGTCCAAAGGCTAAACCATGTAAATTGCACTGCCCGTCATCTTATAAAAAGTTACTATATTGTGGATAAGTATCACCAATTCACAAGAATTTGGGCCATGACACTGTGTTCCATATATTGCTGGTGAAGACTCATGATGATGATTTCATCACTTCCATACTTAAGCTAAATAAATGCACAAAGTTATGCCTCATTTGGCTAGATGTTGCCAATCCTTCCATAGGAAATTACTAAACTGCTTTTACACTGTGAAATCACCACTTGTCCTAAAAGTTTAAATTGATGGGAATGGATAGATTTTATTATTTATATCATATCTTTAACACTTTCCCTCACGTGTGGGGTGGACTCTCTCTCAATGAGTGTCCCAACACATGGAATATTTAATTAAATGGTGTATAATGTAGAGTGAGGGTTCGAACTCAGGACCTCTACTCTGATACTATGTGAAATCACCACTTATCTCAAAAGCTTAAGCTGATGGGAAGATGTAAATTTTATTGTTTCTATCATATTCTTAACATACACAATAGAACAAACTTGCAATTATAGTGAAGAACACAAAATTACCTTGATAAATGGTTTGTCCCTACCAGGAAAGGAATCAATAAAGCTATCTTTAAGAAGTAAAGATACCTGGAAGGTAACCAAAGATTTAGATGTCAAAGAAGCATAACAAGCTAGTCTCTCCACAGTATTTGCTGTGTTTCATGGAAAGTTTACGGAAATGTCAGTGGATAATGAGTTTAGTTACTCTAACCCTGTCATTGTTTGACTCTACACTAGTTATTGTATAAGACCTCAGATCTGAACAAAGTGACTCCAAGTAGCGCCTCATGACATTCAAAAACTCAGCTGCAGCTTCAGCCTGCAAATTGATACTACAAAGATTAATTGCTGCCTAAAGGAAAAGACATGAAGATCAAACTATCCTATATAAGGTAGATACTAGATATAAGGTAGTAAGATGTTGAAAAAAGGAGGAAAATGCAAAGGCATTTCAGTGCTCGATGCTACAAAAATTTGGGTTTTAGCGTGGTAAAGAGCAAAGAACAAAATGATGAATTAAGTACGATCAGAAAAATTATAGTTCTAGAGTAGGGAAGATTGCAAGGAATAACAAAATTGCCCTCTGAAGCTACAAAATTTTCATAAAGCATATTGCAAAAATGTGAAAAAAATCTCAAAACTCCTATTTTTGTCAGTAATTTACAAAGTCGATAGGTTTTGTACCAAAGACTTCATCCTCCACTTTACTTTTTTCAAGCATTTATATGATAACAGATATAACTTTTATACATAATATATGTATATTATAGGGGCCGGCCATTAAAAGTACACTTCACAACTGGTGCAGGGAAGAAATCAGAGTCCTCCCCACACCCAGAAAAGTACACGATATGGGAATAAAAGTGATCACAGAATCCTCCAAAGGTCCTCCAGGGAATTGTGGTGGGGGTGGAGTATTGGGGATCATAGGGGCCGGATAAAGGCGGGTTTTTCCGCTCACTATGGGTTCGGAACCAACAACGAGGCTGAATTAAGAGCTTTACTTCAAGGGGTTCGGCTATGTAAAGAAATGGATTGCCGAAATATTATTTTGGAATGCGACTCTAAGGTAGTGGTGGATTGGGTGAAGAAGCGAGGCTGTAATTTATGGTATCTTTGGGATTACTGGGATTCCCTCCTTCAGGAACTAGATTGAGTTCAATTCCAAGTGGTGCACCAATTTAGAAAAGGCAACCAAGCTGCAGACTATTTAGCAAGGAAAGGAGAAGAGGGTTTAAATTGGAATTTTTTTCCTGGGGATTGCATACCGAGGTTATTGAGGGGTATTATTAGATTAGATGCTTTGGGAATCCCAGCCATTAGAAGGTATTAGCTTTTGGGCTTTGTCGTGTTTTTTTAGGTATGTTTGAGGTTTTTACATAGAATTTTTTTTCTGGGGTTGGTTTTGGGTACTTGGCTTTGGGTTATTTTTTAGTGCTATATTCTGCAAACCCCAAGTGACATGATGTGTTCCACGGTATTCCTCTGCCATAAGTGAGGGTTTTTCAATAAACTTGGGACGGGGCTGGCTATGTGTGTGGCTACCGGCTCTTTTTTTTAAAAAAAAAAAGAAGTTTGTCATCATTAAATTCGTTTCAGATAAAAGTAAAGTAGAAGACAAGTGTAAGGATCTCTCAGAATCTTGATGCAGAATTTTAACCCAACAAGAAACAATAATGAAGCACCCATAACAAGTATCTTGGTGAATCCACGATGTCAAGATTCCTCATTGCCCACTTTCCATCAGTTGGGTACAAAATGGTTGAATGATATTTCATAATTTGTAAGTTCTTGATAGCAGAATTAAGTGAACAAAGCAGTTAAAATTCAAACATGATTGCAGTTTAACTAATAAAGTGAAATTCTTGCTCTGAAGTTCAGGATAATTTAGCTATTTTCTATCATAGTTCTGGTATTTCTATTAATGCCACCTGATGCAGTTTCTAACAACAAAAACAAGCAGACACGGAAGATGAAACATCAAATTCTATGAGTGTGGAATAGAATAATAACCTGCACTTCATTGCACCTATAAACGGGATGCCTCTTAGCAGTTGAACTTTCATGTGACAGTCTAGCATGGATTGGCCCCAGTTCAGAAACAAGCTCTTTATGCCGGGGAAGTGTTGGCAAATAACACATTTTCACCTGCTCAAACAAAAAGGCAACACAGAATATATTAAACTTAATAAAATCGAAAAAATTCAAACAACAATTAACTTAAATATATTGGAAAAAGATATTCCATAAATATGTTTTTAAGACCACTGCAAAGATCTTCGACTTCCTTACTCAAATTGATGATTGTTGTGACACGTGATACATGTACATGATGAAAACAAGTGATACAGTACTATCAAAGTGGGGCACTAGGAAAGCAAATCAAATATATTTTTCTTAGTTTGCTTTCTTTCTACTATGCAAGTACTTGGTATTCTGCACTACAAATAAAACATGATAAGCCCCAAAGATTTACTGTTAGATTTGGTATATGGCTGGGTAACAATTCCAGCCTACACAATTAAAAACGACCTTCCCCATTATGTTACTGAAGACAATATACTTCTCAATTAGTGATGTACAATAAAAGAACAACGGAGAATGCTCCAAGGCCCTAACCAACCTGGTCCTTGAGAACATTAACATGAACAAGATTTGATGTTTTCATCTTCAAATCAGTGTGTATACGTTGTACACCAACCTGAAAAAAGTAACATCAAAAGACAACGTTGAAACAGTGATACAATTATCTAATAAGCTTGGAATTGGGGACCCTAAATTCTCTGTGAACTATGAAAATATGTTTTGGTTTTATACATAATAATACTACACAAACTCACAAAGCACAACATCAATCCAAGAGACTCAAGCATATAAGTTCTTGGACGACTTTTCACATAATAGACACCTCGAATCAATTTTTTTTGTAATAATTTAATGAAAAACCTTTGTAGTTGGGCCATTGCTGCTGACCTTAATGGCCTGGATCTACATGATTTTCTTGTCTCTATTACGCCTACATAGTTAGGGCATACCTTTGTAATGCACTTGGCTATGCCTATTCATTGATTAATAAAATTTGTTTACCTATTAAAAAAAAAAAGAAAAAAAAAAAGAAGAAGAACAACTTGCCAATAGAGAAGTTGAACTTGCTTCAGAAACTCTTGAAAGAAAGTACTACACGAGTAATTCTAGTTGAATTAGTTAAAACGCTCACAATATAAGGAACTGGAGCATCAAGAAAATCAAGCATCCTGCCTGGGAGAACCTGGAAAAATCAGTAGAAACCTAGTGTCAAGAGTAAGCAAACCGAAACTGGAAATACCTAACCCCATGTAAAAATACATTTAAGACACAATTTCCCACAAACACTTCCAAAACAGTTTGTGTGTGTGTGCGCACGTGCTTGTGTGTGTGTGAGAGAGGGAGAGAGAGAGAAGCAACTTACCTCATAAAAGTACAAAATATGAAGTTTAGGCTCATTTATTTATACTGCCAACTTCTGTTTCTAAAAACAGGAAACATTCCTTTACACTAATTTCTAAAAACAGGAAACATTCCATTTCCAGTTTTCAGAAACTAGAAAGTATTTTTGGCGTCAAGGCATGGTGGCAAGCTTGGATGTGTTAAACAATTGTTGTGGCACTATGGTGGTAGTAGAAACCTAGAGTCGATGGTTGGGAAGACAACAGTGATATTGTCGACGCCAGTAACAGTACCAGTGGTTAGGTGGAGTGGTGCTTCTTGTGAATGGCGTTAAAAATATTTGCCATTTTTCATGGAAAAGAAAAACTTTTGGATACCAACAATGAACGATAGTATTCTTTTCAATTGCTGCCCCTTTTAACAGAACAAGAAATAGAAAGGGCAAAGTAATCAACAACTATAAGTAACTAAATTAACATAAAAGTTCATGCTTTGGATGTTATCCCCATCAAAGGAAATCCTTGCATTATTGCAGGGTGATAATAAAAATAATATTAACCTAAAAGGTTTCGAAACACTTGCAGAAAAATCAAGACATTGAAATTTCTTTATACTTCTTTGATAAAGGGAGTAGAAACGCAAACTTTTCAAAATCCTTTCGAAAACCTTCGTTTTCTAGCTGAAAATGTTAAAATAGCCTGAAAATACCGGTAAAGAATGTCCAACCATCACTAAGAATGACCAATCCCATCCCCTCTCTCTCTCTCTCTCTCTCTCTCTCTCTCTCTCTCTCTCTCTATGAAACATGGTGTACAGATCTTATGTTTTAAGGCATATGTCTCGCCTTGAAGAACTTAAAACACCTAATTGTAGACAATTCCCTTCAACAAAAAGTAAAGCAGATTAAACAATTTTTACCAACTGATCAGAAACTTTATGTTTAAAAAATATTTCAGAAAGAAATGATCGTATGTGTTATGCCTAATTTCAAGGTTTTAGCTATATCCAAAATGCTTTTGATCGATAATTGATCTGAAAAATACAAAAGTGCTGATTGAATTGCATCAAACTTACAGGAAGCAATAAACTCTGCCACTGAAATGGACGGATCATGGGAATAAAAGACAACACTATAGCTGATAGAACACCCTGCATAATTTTAATTGTGTCAAAGCATAAACCAAATAAGAAAAATAGGAAATTGATGCAAGTAAACAACGAAGTATAAAGCATGGTCACAAGCAAATATTGATTTATGGGTTGAGAATTGTTTCTGGTAACGCAATAACCTACCAGATTTGGGCACACTACAACCACTTGTTTTTCCAATAATACTCCTGCAACCAATGTCAAAACCTGAAACAAACACCATTTATCATATTCTTGACACAACAAAAGGGCCAGTGCTAAAGTTATAATGTCAAAAAATCACTTATCCAAAAAAACTTAATCGAATAAGAAGAGATGGGTTTAATCATATGATCTATGTTCTAACATGTGCTCTCCCAAGTGCGGGTCAGATTATCCCTTAATAAGTGGGATCAACTCATTTGATACTTAATTAAAATGTGGCAAAGGGTGTAGTCAAGGGTTTGAACTCAAGAGTTCTACTTTGATAACCATTTTAAATCACCATTTATCCTAAACACTTAAACTAATGGAAAGAGGTGAAATTAATCTTATAATTTATATTTTAATAAGTATATGGCTCAAGTACTAGAACAAAGGCCTATCTATCATGTGAATAAAAAATAAAATGTTGGACAGCATTAAAAGTAGAAAAAGTTGATTAACAATCACATACCGTCAACGTCAACAAAAGCTTGATCTATTGTTAGAGTTCATTTCTCTCGTCATTTCTTGAAAAGTAGCATATATCTCGTCGATACACCTTAATTAGCCAACAAGTAGGCTTAGGCTGGCTCTTGCACCCTGACTTTTGCAATTTTGGATTTATTTATATCATAAAGAAAGCCATCAGGCATTAATTGCATCTCACAAAATGTGATACAATATTATTTAATGCATCAGGCATCCAAAACTGTTTCCATATATTTAAAAACTGGTTTACAATTTTGCATTGTAACAATGATGATAATTCAAACATATTGAAGGGCTACTTTTAATATTGTTTCAACAACCTTTATAGGTTCTTGAGTAATGTCTGTGTTTTTTAAAGGATTTCTACCTTTTTAACAAATTTCAGAAAATATTGATCAAAAGAAGAAAAGTCCAAGACAGGGTGACAAGTCCAAGACATGTTTTCAAAGAACTACTCAAGGCAGAGTCTGGAAAATAAGAACACTTTTTAAATCAAGCCAAGACAATCATGCTTACACTTTCAAGGGAGAGCACTTGACAAACAGTTGCAGTTGTCCATATAGATAGAGCAAGTGCTTCCTCAGCAGCCGCCAACTTTGCATTGACCTTTTATTAAGTTCAGTAATATGGAGAATGTAAAAATGAAGGAGCAAAGGCTATGAATATACTACAAAGCATTGAAACCACCTAGGGAGTGGAGTGTCCCCGTGTCCAACAGACACTGGCATTAGGCATATCTCCAGCACATGTCAGATTCATGTTCACACGTATTTTAAAAGAATCTCAAAAAGGTGTATTGAAATCTTCCAAAGTATAAATTGGGCATGACTTGAACACATTAAAACCGTTATTAAATTAGGGTTTTGGGTAGATATTAACGAAGGAGAAGGACTGCTTTAAAATTACTGAAACAATGAGAAACCTGATTCAGGTTTATCTTTCCATTTGAGAGAAAAAGAGAGGAGTGTTTAACTCCAAGAATCGACCTCAGCTTTCACCTATGTTTTACAAATAAATGAACGATTGAAGACATGATCACTCGAATTGTGTGAGTGGGGTGCGGTGTCGTGTTCGTGTTTGTGCTTCCAAGATGAACCAAAGAAATACCTCAGCAGCTTCAAGTGAAACTAAATTATTTTCGTGTAAGCCAAAGGTAGAAATTGGAGGTCGCCTATACTCAATAGCCTGTAAATGCTCAAGAGGCTGAAAAACTAATTCACTTCCTTGTGCAGGAAGAGGCAGAGAATGATATCCACAAACTATTTGTAGCAAATCGTTTTTATTCTCCTGTCCAAGGACACCCAGGAAAAAAAAAAGCAACAAGAATGATCAAATGACAATAATACTACCACCCACATTGATAAAATGCATAAACATGGGCAACTAAGTTAAACTAACCTTAGCCCATTCCATCATTAAGTCATCCCCAAAATCCTTAACCCCATTTGCAAAAGTTTCATCATCATTATCCTCTGATGCAATGCTTCTAACTGGACTGCCAAAATTAGAAAGATATTATTGGCGTTATACCAGAGATTCAAAGAAAAGAAGTTTACTAAATATAAAAAATGATGCATAGATATCAAAGATGAAGTCCATCCTTAGGACAAAGGTGATATAATATTAACTTCAATGAAAATTGTGTAGATTTATCAAGTACTAGCCATGTGAATAAATAAGAATATTATTAAAAAAGGCGAAGCCAAGTACACGGGACATATACAAGAGCAGCACCTATGCATGAGTGTCTAAAGATACGAGGAACTAGCCATGTGCGTATAATATCTGAAAAAGATATAGTGAACAATATTCCACCGAGTTTAGTCTTATCTATAATGAAATAGCACAGCAAATAGTAAGATACAATAACTCTACCACCTGAATAAGGATTCAGAACTCCCAAGACGCTCCAGTGCGGGATTCCTAGAGGAGAATGATGTCCCTACCTCTGGAGAAGCTTGACCATTTTCATAGCATCCACACATTTTTTCCAAAGGTTCTGATTGAGTTTCTGAGGCCTCAAAAGCACACTCATCAGAATGCCGTGAATTCTTACTACCATCTTTGTCTATTTCCCTAACTAGGCTAGAATCTGACGCCTCACTGATGGTAACACTTTCAGGGGACTGAGGTTCCCACATCCTCAATGGAGAAGGTGGGATCTCATCATCGGGCATAATTCCTGCAGCAGCTGCAGTTAGGACCAGCTCACTATCAACAGGTATGGCAGAAGCCATCCAATCGTTAAAGGACTCCCTTTCAGTGGAATCAACATTCCCATTTGTTTGATCATGTAATTTTGTTACCGAAGGAACATAATCACTGAGAGTCAGTTCACTAACAAACTTCGTTATTCGATTCAGACGCTCCTGTGCAATGATACTGCATCCAGACAAGAAAAAATCGTACTTTCTGTGTGAAAATTCATGACAGCCAATGCTTGTGGGATTTGAACGAGTTTCAGCTAACCTGTTCAACATCTCAAAGTGTAACTCAAAGAACGGAACTCTCGTAAGCACACAATAGCAGCGAGGAGCAGAAACCAAAAAACGCCTGCATCCTCCAGATGGATGAGAAGGAGATGATGAGATGCCTAAGATACCAGGTGGCCTCTGAACAATTTCAGGAACGTGTAAACAAACGCCATAAAGTGTTGCATTGTTTGCCACCTGATCAAGGGCACATGAAATTCTTCAGCTACCACCTACCCAAGATTCTTGCATAAACCATTGTGCTAAAAATCAAATGGATTCAAACTAGGGAATGACAAAAATTATAATGTGCAGCAAAAGATCCTATTTTCTTTTTTCTTTTTTTCCAAAAGATAAGAAGATCATACATTTTTTTTTTATAAGTAGATAAGAAGATCATACATTTGTCATTTCTTTTAATAAAATATCAATACATATATATTACTCCATCTTCAAAAAATAAATGCTTTCCTTTTACTTTGGCACATCCCAAAATAAGGGAATTCGAAGCACTCATCACTTTATGAGTTATCCACATCTCAAATATGAAGTAAATGGATTTTTCAGAAGACTACAGTAAATATTGCTTTTCATTGACAATTGTGCTACTTGGAATTAAGAAATACAAATTTTGGATTGGTGGGTATTTAAAAAGCAAAAGCACGATAAATAATACATAAATTCATGAATGAGAAAAAGTGTACACAACAAGAAACAGAGAAATGCAAATGCATAAAGAAAATCATTTCATAGGATTAAAACAAACAAAGTGGATTAGAAATGATTTCCTTAATAACGGCAGCACAATGTCATAATCCAAGACGTGTAAATCAATCTCAAAATAAATGAGTTGTCAAGGCTACATAAATAGCATACTGTGAAAGTAACAGAACAGTTCAGTTATACTAATGACAGAGTGGAAAAAATACAAAGAGCAACACTTACCTTAAGTGAAAAAACAAACGCTAAATCATCTCTGTTTAAATGCTCCTGTTGAGAATATCAGTAATGAAAGCATCATTTATTTGGTGAAGGATATTAACACCTTAAAAGAAAAGGTTTAAACACTCATATTTAATGGCGATAAAACATAGAAGTGAAATACAAACTTGAAATAATTCTACAAGAAGATTGCAAGAAAAGATTATCTAGATTGTCATATACCTGACAAGAATGACTCTGTAGTGACAGATAAAAGAAAATGTTAAAATACCCATATCAAGTGAAGACAACAAAAGGAAGATAACAAAAAATAATAAATAAACTCCCAGAGCATAAGGCATCTTTAAAATATAAAAAGAATCCTCATCAAGTGAAGTACAAGAGAGCTGCAACGAATTGAAACCGGGAGATGAAGTTTTGAGAAGCCCCATTTTCATTTCCTCCAGAAGATTACAACCTTTGACTCAAAGGCAAAAGCCTCCTCCTTTACGTCTCCAACCAAATAATCCACATAAAAAAGGATGGCATGGGTCTTCAAGCAACAATATATTCAGATCCATATATGCAGATCTTTTTTTTTTTTTTTTTTTGGGGGGGGGATAAGTATAGGCAGATCTTCAACAAATGAGGAATTGGGGATGAAGAAGCAAAAATAACACATATGGGGGGAAAATGGAGTAACCATTCTCTTTTGTTTTTTAATTTATAGCACCTTCTGTATAAACTATGGAATTGCAATGTCTAAAACTTGAAACAGACAAACTTATCAAAAAAAATGACGAAGAAAATGTTATTGTGCCTCTAATGGGAGAGTACAACCTTGAAAAAAAAAAACACCTCAAGGCACTCTTGAAGCAAAAGCTGACTTAGCCGTTGGCACATGAAAGCTGATTACACTAAGACCAAGCAATGGCACCAGCTAAGAGTAATTTCGTTTCATTCTAGTATCATCTCTTAAACTTCCAAGATTTCCTCCGATTTAAAAGCAATGTGACTTTGAGGTGTACGAGTAGAGAAAAAAGTTGATGAATATAGAGGAAGAAAGGAAAAAGAAAGAGAAAGATAGAGCTCCAGGGTTCTCCATATGTCTGAGTAAGTATACTTCACCACATATATTCTGACGACTAACGTATTGCTAACATTATATTCTTTGAAGATAACATATATCTTAACTGAAAGAAGATGATAAGGAACTATAGATGTGACAAATGTGGGAACTAATGATAGCACAGAACACAACACTTTTTTGGCTTACCTGTCCATAAACAAGTTCATTTAGCTCACTTAGCGATGGACTCCTCTCTATCAAACGTGCCTGTAGTATAACAATCCTTGAATAAAAAAAGTGTTGAAAATAGAAAGAATAACATTGAGTTTTAAATTCGCCTAAATTTGGTAAACATCACACCTTAACCCCACCAGGAAAACAGAAGTCAGCTAGATCTTTCAGACGCATTGCTAACCTTCTTCCGGGAGGATACTTAAAAAGTACCTGTAGATCCCAAACGGGAAAAAAGAATAATAAAAGATAAAACCATAGTAGTATATGTTAGCCAATTTGTTGCCAAGGCAAAATGTATCTCAGCCAATATAAGATGAGGACCAAAATATACCATTGTTCAATATATCCTCACAGTAGAAGAGGAATGGAAAAAAAATTAACAAATGGAAAAGAAAAAAAAAATCAATTATGGCCAATTAAATGTAGCCAGAAAATTCACTGTCCACTGAAATCATTGCCATCTGCTCCAGAATATCAAATGGGTTTTAGTCACAAGGAAAAAAACAACACAGAATAAATACGATGAAAATGTTTCCTTTTCTTCTCTTTTGCAAGCTAATATAGATGTTATAAAGAGATCATGAAGGCATAAATGTGCAAGAATTAGCATGACCCAGTACATATCAGATCGTATATTGTTGAATATAGAAAAGAAAGAGTCTGAGAAAAGGATTCAATCAAGCAGTCAACCTGAGGTTCCAGCATTGGAACTGAGGACGCCCGAGGATGCAGCATTTTAAAATCTAATAATTCAGAGTTTGCCATTTCTGACTCCCATTTCTTATTTTTAACAAATGCATCCTCCACAACCTCAAGATTAGCATCTGGATGAAGCCCCGCAATAATAAAGTGTTCAAAAAGTGAAGTAGGCTTTTTATATTTTATATGTTCCTGCAATAGCATGCACAGATATGTTACTTGGATAGGCAGATTAAAAAAATGAGATTTTTGGCATAAGAAAAGATTAAAAGACGTAAATAAAGCCATCAGAATGAGCACTCTCACAACATAGAAAGGCATGGATCAAATCCTCAATACGCATGAGTAATGAACACTAATCGGTCTTGAAAATTTAAACTTCTACACATTTTTCTAAAACTTATCCTAGCACGAATCCCCAAATATGGATGCATCCCATTTCTCGGATCTTTTCAATTTTACTAGGAAGTTATTATTACGAATAAAAAAATAAGTCAAGATCTATCAACTTCCTGCATCGAAGGTCCCTCACACCAATTTAGCAAGCCACACTCCAAAGCATCACAAAATGCACAAGTTCTATACATTGCGGCATATATGAATATAGGAATGGCATTTATGGTGATCGCTACTTTAGCATCATCTAAGCCAAAAGATTGAACTTATTGTCCCAAGGCAGTGTCTCGACCATAACTAAACAAAAAACCTGTTTTATTCCCTGTCAGGCAGAATAACAACAGAATTCGAGAAGTGATCAAACTCCAGTTCCAGAATATATAAACGAACAAAAAACAACTTTAGTTGTAAACAAGCGAAGAACGAAAAGGAAACAAATTACTAGTCAGATGTCTGTGTTAACAGTTGATGTTCTCCTATCCAAACACAACCTTTCGATTTAAGTTTTTTGCAACCTCCGGAATCCGGATAAAATACAAAGTAAGTAACCAACCATGTGATTTACTTGAAAAAAAAAAGGCAGATAATAAGAAGCAATACCGGAGATTTTGTGTGAAGCTGATACCACTGGCGTTTTTGGTTTGCCAAGACCTCAGGATTGAAACTCCGCTTGTAATCTTCTTCACGATAATTGCTACTCCACTTCCAAGCCTTCTGCATCTGACTCTTCAATCTCTGAAAGCTATTATTACGTCTGTGAGCTGTAGTCACAACTTCACTTTGAGTGCGTCGGTGTCCCTGCCTCAGCCCAGGTCTTGGGAAGTTCGAATTACCCGAGTACACATTATGTAATGCTTCACCGGCCACTCTAAATGCCTCCTCGGATATATGCTGCAATACCAAGATCGGCGAAACAGACATCTCTTCTTGCACTTCATTATCGTCCTTTGTATCCATCTTTAAACGCTTATTAGCTCATCTAGATTCTAGTCATCTTTTTACGCTCATTCCACCGATAAATCACACCTTCAACCCCCTCGCACTAGACAACCCAAAGACCAGCATAACATTTAACACCCTTTCATTGAATTCGACCGATTCTATGCGATAACGACCAAATTACTAAAGCAGTCTCGAAGGAAAAATAACGTATGGTTTCGCTTTAATTCTTCGTGATCCTCAATTTTAGGAATACCCAGATCGAGAAAATATGAATTTATCTCCTGGACAAGGATTATAAAGGGATTCAAATGAGTTGATGCATTTAACGGAAAGCCTGTCAGCACAAGAACAAAAACAACGCAAAAATTACAAACACAATAATGCAGGGGCTAAAAGGAGGAAAAAAAAAATCAAGCGTTAACAGTTCCGTATATTTCATAATGTGAAAGATATCAAAGCATATAACCGAAGGCACGCATTAATGATGACCTAGCATTGAGATTCAAAAAAGCATGAAGAGATAAAATACCAGAATCTCATGAACATAGAGCAAAGAAAGCATAACAAAATATTCGAGATACAATGGAGAAATATTCTGTATCGCTTTTCGGTTTCTCGGGTCTTGTAAGGATAGAGAGAGACTAAAAATAGAAAGGTTTTTCCCAAAGGGAAGAGGAAGTTAGACAAGAGAGAAGGAGAAACTGTTGGCGAACTCTGCTTAGAACAACAGGGGAAAGGACGAGCTCGTTTTAAAAATAAAATGAAATTTAAATCCTCCGACAATGTTAAATAAAATTGAAATAAAAACAAAGCTATTTTATCCTCTTTAATAATTTAATTAATTTATATTAATTAATATGTAAAAATGATAAAATCCATGAAAAATATATCAATTCACAGCTTAGAAAATGAATGAAAATGTCTTATAATTTTTAGGATTAAAGTTTTAACCAAATTAGTATCTAACAGTTTTAGGATTTTTGGATCAATGGTTAAGTCTTTAATAATTGATATTAGAAAATAGACCACGTCATGAGTTCATATCACAGAAGGAGAGACCTATAGACTGGATTAAAATGATTTGATACTATGTATATGCATAATGTTAAGTCACTAAATATTGATATATAAATGAAGTCATCAAAAGGGAAATGGATATTATCGGATTAGTGTCGATAGAGTGAACCGCTGTAAATGTCCAATCCAGAAGTGTGGTTGAATGTTATAATTTTAAAGATTAAAGGTTTAACTAAATTAGTATCTGACAGTCTTATAATTTTTGAATCAACAATTAAGTTTTTAAGAAAATCCAAAATTCTTTGTTTGAGCGGTGCTACTCTATTGTCTGAGTAGCACTCTACCGCTCATTTTGACCATTAGTTCAAAATTCTTTTTTGTTTTCAATTTTCTTATTCATATTTTTTTATGATTTTTAAATATTTTTAAAAAATATAAAAAAAATATTAATACACTAATAATTACTTTTTTAATTATTAAATAAAAAAATTTAAATATATAAAATGTTAAAATAAGAGAGCAAATAAAATAGACAAAATAGCAATTTTCTTATTCTTAAGGAGGAAGGAGATAAAACAAAGAGAATATAACTTCCAATAACGATAAAGTGGGTTTGACTTCAGAATTCAACGTGTCGCATGCATGAAGTACCGCTTAATAACAGGCCGTTCAGGCAGGTGGGCTCCAATGTTTTTAAATTCTAATTAGTCTCAATGTGTACGACTTTCATAGTTCTCAACCGTTGGATCTTCCGTTCATTCCTCATCGGGCGGGGGTTTAAACTTTTTCACAGCCAAACTCCATTAATATTGGATGGACGAAGAATCCCATTATTTCACTTTCAATTTGGGCGCGTCCCTTGCACGCTTTAATTCTGATTCTAATCAACCTCTTAATTTTATTTTTTTTTAAGTAACGTTAGTCATATTTTTATAATGTGTAAGTCTTGTATATTTTTTTAAAATAATAAAATTAACTATTAAAATTTTGATTTTTAATATATGTCTTATATTTTTCTATTTGTTTAAAAGGAATGTGTAAAATTTAAACAGTTTAAAACTGTACAAATCTTTTATTTTTCTATAAATAATGCTAAATATAATTTTAGGATATACAAGTTTCGCATATTTCTTTTGAAAAAAAGTTAAGTCTACCATTAAAAAAATAAATTTTTTACATGGGTCTCATATTAATCAACTTTTATCAAATTTTTTCAAATGATAGTTCCTTTTCTATTTCTTTTTTTCTTCTGTTAGGATTCGTTTGTATAGTGAGATGAAATGAGATGATTTTAGATAAGTTGAATAAAATGTTATTAAAATAATATTTTTTAATTTTATTATTATTTTGAGATTTGAAGAAATTAAATTATTTATTATATTTTATATGAAAATTTAAAAAAATTATAATAATAAGAAGAGATAATTTCTATATCTAAAGAATCACTTGTATATACGCTACAATTAACCTTGCCCCCACGTTGGTTCTTCTTTTTTAATCTTTGTTGATGATTATAATAATCTACTAGTCTTAATCGAATATTGACCTTTATGACCAATTATTTGTCAAGAAATAAATTAAGAATTGTTTTTTTTTTTAAATTCAAAGCATAGCTTGTAGTTTTATTCATGAAAATCAATGAAACGATCATTACAAACTTTCTCACTCATAAGAGCATTCTCGTTAGATTAGCTAAAAGTTAAATTTAATGAAAATTTAGCTATTAAGTCATAAAATAACTCACATTGAAATAGTTATATTCTAAATATTTGGAATATAGCTACAGTAACATCTAAAATTATTTCTAAATTTGAAAGGAACTATTCATTCATCAAATCTATTTTATATTCTTTTTTTCTCTCTCCTTTTAATATTAATTATTTCTCTCTCCATTTTAAATGACAATTGAAAAAATATAATTAGAATATAATTACTAATTAATATATAATATTATGAATAGTAAAATATGATAAAATAAAATAAATTCATAATTAAAAAAATAACTGAGCTAAAAATTTGACTAGGACGTTTCTCAATCTGTACTTTCTCTTCTGTCATATTAATTAGGCATGCTACCCGCATGGTGCGGGGCGGGGGGTGCCCTTCCCCGCACCCCGCCCCGCACCATGCAGGGTTGGGGATTTTCTCCCCGCCCCCCGCCCCGGTGCCGGGGGCGGGGGAAAAACCCCCCATCCGCCCCGCCCCCCGCCATTATATTAAAAAAAAAAATTTTTTGGTCTAGAAATATTTTTTTAGACCAAAAAAATATTTTTTTAGACCAAAATTATAATATAATTTAAATAATAAATTAAAATTTATAAATATAAAAAAATTTAAACTCATTAGAGTTAGATTTTGCTACTAAGTCCCACATTGCTTAAGGATGACTATTGTATTGCCTTGGTCTCCTATATAAAGATTGGCCTAGGAGGCCAAATCAATCCAATGACTTGAATATAATTTTAAGTCTTTTATAAATTGTGTATATCTATATACAATATATTTATTTAATATATATAAATAATTTTTTTTTTTTAATGTGGGGCGGGGCCGGGGCGGGGTCATCCCGCCCCCCGCCCCCGCTATGCCCTCTCTATGCGGGGCGGGGGACCCTGCCCCCGCATGGGCGGAGCGGGTTAGCCCCCGCTGCCCACCCCTAATATTAATAGCTAACTTTTTTTTTGTTTTTTTTAAGGAGAACTAAGAGTTCGTAAATTTTTTAAAACTTCGCTTTTGACAAAAAAAAATCGTGAAAACATAAATCAACAAATGAAACCAACAAATAACAATAAAAGACTCATCCCTTTAAATTAAATTCTAATATAAGGAACGCCCAATTTGTCAGTCCTAATCAGACCCCTTGGTAAAGAAAGGACCATAGCCAAAGACTCCCAAGTAACAGAACAATCCTTAAACGCTAGCTTTGCCAAGAAATCTGCTGGGCCATTGCCTTGCCTATAAACATGTCGAATGGTGGAGTTGATGTCCTTAAGCAACTCCATGACCTCAATCCAATCATCTTCTAGATATCAAATGGGACAATTAGAGGCAAAAATTCAATTGACAACAACCATAGAATCCATCTCTATTTCCACATTATTGAAACCCAATCTGCTCAAATGTCTAACCCCAAGCAACAGGGACATGAATCCAACATACTTATTGGTACCGAAATCAAGAGGGACGGAAAAAGCTAGTACCAAATTTCCTGATGAATCACGTATTAAACCACCAGCACTAGCCTTCTTCAAGCTCTCCCGACTGCTCCCATCTATATTTAATTTCACCCAATTTTTCCTTGGTCGGTCCCAACACACTACCTGAAATGGTTTGCACTTCTTCCACCATTAAGGAATATTTAAATCAGCCAACAAAGTCTCATCGCATCGAGATAAAGACTTTGAAACCTTTAATTTTTCACTCAGTTTAACTAGCCAAAATTTAATACTTCGCCAAATATCCTCCACTGACTCCCACTTTCCTTCCATTCAAGCTCGACATCGACGGAGCCAAAGTCTCCAAGTTACAATAGAGGGAAAGAGACCCATAAGTTGACCCATTGACGATGATTTGGAAGCTCTAGCAAACCAAGCAGAGACATTTTTCGTCCATGTGCTATGTTAATCTCGAAGGAACCCCACTTGCGTGGCACATCTCTTCCAAACAACCCTTGCCACTTCACCCATTACCAAAACATGGTTCATGTCTTTATATTCACCTTGTGAACAACAATTACATTTGGAAACTAAGGGAATACCAACACTACAAATTTTATCATCAACAGTGAGAGCATTATTACTACTTTTCCACATAACAATTGACATGTTTTTTGGGAGACAAGTATGTCATATCCAATCATTCTATCTAACCTTTGGAGCTTTTATCCAAGTAACCTCTCATGCACTATTGGAAGATAAATTAAAATCCTCCTTATCCATCCATATTAAGCAGTTTGCCCCATCCCTCTGCCTGCAAAAAGTATGAGAAATTTCATGCGCCTCTTGAACACCCATCAACCGAACAAGGAGATCCATATCCCAACTACATGCCCTGCAACAGTCTTTTAATTTTATGTTCGGTAAAATAGTAGGGAATGTAGCTTCAAGAGGCTCATCACCTATCCATTTATCCAACCAAAGTGAAACACCCCCTCTCTTTGGTTTCCATCTCAAAAGATCAATGACATCCGGTAGACTTCTCATCACCATCTTCCAAAATCTAGATCCTTTGTTTGGGTTAACAAAAGAGATGTGACTCTGCTTTATATATTTATGAGTTACAATGTTTGCCTCTCTTTATGTGAAATTGAGACTCCATCTTGATCTTTCAAATAACATCCTTCTTGCATCTCAACCAAAACCTCGTAATCTTAGCAAAGTTCTTCACAACTAGCGGCAGCTTTAACAATTGTCTAAGTATCTCCTTCCAGAACCATATGAGACAGCCCAAGTCTATACATACGATCATAGTTTTTTCGAAAGTAATAATTGAATTCATCATATAATTAAAATTTAAACATAAAGAAGATAGAATATCACTTTTTCTGATTATAAATTAAGGATTTTTATCCATAATTTTAAATTCTCGAAAATAGCAAATTTGAAAGGAAGCAACAACGGTTTATTAGCTAGACATATATTCTATATAATATTATAAAGAGCGCTCGCCAAAGCAGTGGACAGAAGAAGCGTTGAAACTTTAGGCATCGATCGCGGGAATTACTCCCACTCACAGGCTCCGCTGCGCTGCGCACATGCTCTCCCCGCCGCCCACTTCTCGACAACCGTTCCCTTCTCTTCGTTTCTTTATTTAAAGTTAAAAACACTTTTTTTTTCCTCTTTGTTGGTGAGGAAATTTGTAAACTTCATCATCATGAATCATGATTCATGAAGTGCTTTCAATTCTTAATAGAAAGCTGGAGAATTGATTTGGAGCCCAGTGGAGGCAAACATGGATGGTACGGTCCACATGCATGCCAAGTGTGAGGAATGGGTCATATTCCATTAATAATACACACGACCCTCCGCTCTAAAAAAAAATACACACGACACTTCTGCTGTAGAAAAGATATATGATCTGCGAGGGTGCGTAGGATACTAGTGCAATCCATGCAACACAAAAACTAGTGCACTAACTAGGCCTGTTCATGTGGGGTCGGATTTTTTTTGGCCCGGTCCGAAATTCGGATAATTAGGTTCTTATTTGGGTTCCAGTTATGAGACTTCCTTGATCGATACGGGTATGCTTTTGTTCGATTTTGAAACCTCCTGAAATGGTCTTGCACATGCCTAGCCAATTATAACTGGGGTTTAAAGTTTGATAGAGTTTTCTGGTGTACAGTCATTTTAAACTGAAGTGCACAGAAGTGCCTGTAGGTTAAATAATGTTGTACAGGCTGGTAGATCTTGATTGATTATAATCACAAATCTCATGCGTTAAGTTATATATGTAACATGTGTATCGTTCTTTCCCTTTTGAGTTTTGCTGACCGATTCAGGTTATGGTAGGTGTGTTTTTAGTTGTTGAAGTCGGTTCCTCTCGTTTTCGCCCCAATATGAAGTTGCTTTAGTTTTCTGAGATGACAGTGAATGAACTTGTTCTTCAAGGTATAAATCTTTCAACAGGGTACAGCTACCTTTGGGTGCTTAATGGCCAGAACATCTGCCATCTGCCATCTGCCATCTGCATTGAGAAAGAAGAGTGCCAATCTCCAGCATCTGCAATAGTTGAGCTGAGTTTCCAGTCGAAAATATATGACCAGTTTTGAAGAGCGTCATTTTAGCAATGAAGCATACCCCTCTACTATCATATTAGCCAAACCCAGGTTCTTTGCCTCTGACGGTGCCTGAAACCGGACATATTTCTCAATTTACTGTAGGAGATTCGGATATTCAGTTATACCCAAGTCACACTGGTTTGTAATAGTCCAGGTACTGCCCATGTAAATTAGGGTCATAACTCAGACCTGTACCCGGAAGAATCTGGGTTTTGAAACCAAGAAATCCGGGTACTCAGATAAACACAACATATTTTTAGAAAGAGTAATGCTAAAGAAAAGTCATTATAGCAGTGCATATTTTACACTCATTGCGTGATTGTTTCTAGTTGATTGTTTTCAACACTCACTTAAGGAGATGCGTAATCTAGATGATGATATATCATGTGTGTAAAATGAATGTTCTCAATAATAATTTCTATCTATATTTATTCTTTTAGAAAAAGTAAGCATGGGTTGCAGGTATCATTTTCACCTCATATGCCCGTACTCGTCTCTGGTTATAAGCGGATGGATAATTCGGTTATCGAACCTAATAAACCACCTTTGGAACCTAATTATGGTGATCGGGAAAAAAGTGGTATGTGCTAATTAATTGTATTACAATCAATTGAATAATATTAGATACAATTTTGGGTGGTCAAATTTGCATATTTATTTTGAAAAAAATATGATTTTTTATTAAAAAATTAATTTTTATATGGATCTTAGATTATTGACTTTTCTTAATGAAAGTGTACGAGACTTACGTATTTTAAGACAGTAAATATCATTTTTTTTCAATCAATAACTACCCCTTGTTCTTTGATAACTAACACTAAAATTATTTCTCTTATTATATAATTTTCAAGACAAAATTTTACTTTATTAATAAATTTCAAAACATAAAATCTTGCTTTCATGAAACCATCGTCTTATTAGTAAAGCGTGGAATTAAAAAATAATATATTCAACTAAAATTTTAATTTATTTGAGAATAAAACTATCAAATGAAAATAATATATTTAATATAATTGCTCCCTTTTTATTTAAAATTAACTGTATTTAAATTATGGAGTGCTTTTTTATTTTGTCAATTAATATCTTAATTTTACACATTATATAAACAGCTCTTGGTCGTATCTTCACGAAACTTGAAAAATTTGAACATCAAGTAAAGATACAGACTCGCATTCACAAACTCATATATAGTTGTCAGTTGATAGACAAAAGGCAGACATAAGAGGAATCTTTCACACTAAACATTATTTTATACTCATCAACACTCAACAGCATCCACTCGGGTTTTTCTACTTTGCAACAGTATCCACTCTGTTATTTTTAATTCGTAGGCATTGGCAAAGCAAGAAGACCACTCCACAACTAAAAAGATCACTTTTCATACTTTATACTGCATGCGCTGCAAGCACGCACCGGAGACAACCCCCTTCATGCAGCAGATCAAATGCCTTGTTGATCTCCTCAAGAGTCAGATTGTGAGTTATGTATTCATCGACCTTTATTTCCTGCAGTATGCAAAAGGAAGAAATATGAGTTCATAACCTCTACTTGAAGTAACAAAAACTAGCAATTTTTTTTATACATTTTCAAATGTATTACCTTCTTCAAGTACTTCTCTACAAGCCAAGGAACTTGGGAACGGCTCTTGAAACCGCCAAAAGCTGTGCCTTTCCATACACGGCCAGTCACCAACTGAAAAGGACGGGTGCATATCTCCTGCCCTGATGCCGCAACACCGACAATAACCGATGTTCCCCAGCCCTGAGAGTTTTTTTGGCAAATCAGATGCATTTTATACAATGTAGATGCCATCTAAGCCACATATTCACAACAAATACTAGCCTTATGGCAGCACTCCAAAGCCGCCCTCATAACTAAGACATTCCCAATGCACTCAAAACTGTAGTCAACACCACCATCAGTGAGATCAACAATAATCTGTTGAATTGGTTTCTTATGATCCTTTGGATTCACAAATTCAGTAACTCCAAAATTCTTTGCTGCATGTCACAATGTAATATGAGAGAATAGTTTAAAAGTCAAAAACAGGACAAAATTATTTGAATGCAGTAATTTAAATAATCTTGGTTTTTAAAGACTATCATCAAGGTGCCGAAAGTTGCTATAAATTTCATTGCGCTCAGGAATAAAGAGTCCAGCTTGATAGAACACCAGATCATGATCTATTGTCATATTATCACATATGTTGCTCAAAGAAAGGGAAAAGCCTATCAAAAGCTGCAAGATTGAAATAAATGAATGAGAAAGCTTATTCTTAGGAAAAGCTTCCTCAAGTACAAGACAACTTTTTCTCCCTTTTTTCACTCACTACTCAGGGCTGATCTAAAAGTGCCATTGAACATTCAAAAGATGGAATAGCAACAGTCAAATGATAACTCGTAAAATTTAATAAAATCCTTATTTACTGGAAAAAAAAACAATCTATGAGCTTTATTTATTTATTTTTTTGATAGGTAATCAAGAAGTTTTATTCATAAGAGAAGGCAATCTATGAGCTTTAATAAAAGGATAGAAAGTAACTGCCAAAATGTAAGGAAACCTTACGCCAGATCAGTTCCAAATATCATGCTATATGAGAAATGCAGAAAAAAGAGAACTCAAGATTTACCTCTTTCAAACTTATTGCTGTCAATATCTATGCCAATGATACGTGAAGCACCAGCTGCCTTTGCACCCTCTGCAACCTGTCAAGTAATTCTTTAATCAATCACTAAAATAAATCGTGAGTAAATACAATAACGACAAAAAGCAACTACACCGGGCTTACTGCAAGACCAACAGTCCCAAGCCCAAAAACAGCAACTGTAGACCCTGGTTCTACTTTTGCAGTGTTCCAAACAGCTCCAAGACCTAAAAGCCAAGCCAAATATTATGATGATTAGGATCTGAATAAAGAAACATAGACAAGGCATTTTATGAAAAGAACAAGACTGGGTAATGGGCATTCAACCAGTTAAGGAACTGCATGTAAGCTGGAATAGGTACCTAAATTAAGGAAAGATAGGAGCAGCCTTTTAAGATTTACGCTCATGACTAGCCCCAAGTTTATGTCCAAGTCTAAGCCAAAGCCAATTTTTCATAAAACCTCCTCCACAATAAGTTTCTAGTCCAAAACAAACTGGAAATGACAATATACAGGATGGGTAGAAGAAGTTGTGATATGTAGCTCAATCCATGATCAGAAACTATTAGATACATTAAACTTGGCTAATGAAACTATGAAAAGAGATTTGGTGAGTGGATAGAATCAGCTCCAAGATATGCAACGTGATAACACTGTGAGTTCTGTGCTGATTAAACAGAACAATCGACTTAAGAAAATCCAAAGGATGCAGAACAAATTCTTACCAGTGGGAACACCGCACCCCAGAAGGCAAACTTTCTCCAAAGGAGCTTTCGGATCAATCTTTGCAACACTGACATCATGAACAACAGTGTACTGGCTAAATGTTGAGGTTCCCATGAAATGATAGATAGACTTTCCATTTACAGAGAAACGGCTCTTGCGATCACTCATCATGACTCCAACTCCAGTTGCAGAACGGACTTTGCCACAGAGATTTGTTTTCCCGGATTTGCAGAACTTGCATTCTCGACATTCTGCTTGGTAACAGGGAATAACATGGTCACCAGGCTGAACTTCAGTTACACCTTCACCTACACTCTCCACAATCCTGTGTCAAATTAAATTAATCATTTTCTCAGCATTCAAAACCACAAAATAATTACTAACTCATATGATATATGTCCCCTTCACATACCCAGCAGCCTCATGGCCAAGAATGCATGGGAAGAGACCTTCAGGGTCCTAAACACAGATAACGTGACTCCATATCAGAATATATAATAAATAGAAACTAAGGACATCAACTGAAAAGAGTGGGAAAAAATGAACAGTAATGATACCAGAGCTGAAAGCATAAAAGAGGCTGTGTCTGTGTGCATGTGTGCGGGTGTACATGTATATATTTGTGTGACTGTGTGTATCGGAGACGGATAGACAGACAGACAGAGAGACAGACTAACAAATAAAAAAAGATAATGTAAACAAGTTATTTCCAATCAAACCCAAAAAAAAACATAATACTGCTATCAACAATATCTCTGCATTTGCAATAAGCAGAAATTTTATTTTGACAGAAGAATTAGATCAAGATGGCCTCGTTATACATCACAGGAAGGAATGAATCCATCATAAGAAAGATCGCCAGTTAACAAAACTTGGCCACAACTACAAGCATGAGTACACCTATTAAAAAAACTACAAACATGAGTTCATTTCTATTCTACCATTCAACCCTATTTGTGTTAATGCCTTCCATTTTCAATGAATCAACAATGCCCTAGTTTGAACAACAACTTATAACAAAAGACAAATGGGAAAATTTAAATTCTATGGAAAGGCCGCACCTTCATTTTAAAAATGCGAGTAAATTTCATGTTTCCAAGTAAAATTCAAAAGATAAAAAAGAAACCCAACTTTAAATTTACAGAAAATAAAAATCTAAAGAAAAGGTATACCTTGCCACTCCAAGTGTAGGCATCAGTGTGGCAGAGAGCAGTGAAGAGGATCTTGATTCGGACCTCGCCGGCCTGCGGTGGAGCCACCTGCACGTCCTCGATAACGAGTGGCTTATTGGGTTCCCAGGCCACCGCCGCTTTTTCATTTCCATTGCATATAAACGAAGATCACAATCAGAATCAAAGTTATTTTAATGTTTTCATATGTGCATGCACACAAATATATACATAGAGGAAGAGAGAGAGAGTACCTTTGCAGGTGATTACTTGACCTTCAGTCGCCATGGCCGAAAGCAAGAGCAGAAACTAGAGAGAGAGAGAGAGAGAGGGAGGGAGACAGAGTGAGACAGGGGAACGTTGATTTGAAGTGAGGTGAGCGACAAAGACGAAATACAGCTATATATGTACGTGCGTGGGGTCAGTTAGAACTGACCCGAAAAGTGAAATGAGTCGGGCTCGGTTCAGAGCAGTCCGGAAGCTCGATATATTTTTCGGCCCTTATAGGCTTTCTTTCGGCCCAAATCGATCTTATTGCAGGCTGAGCTTCCATTATATGTAGGTTTTATTCCAATATCTATGCATGTGGAGGTGAGGGGATCAGTACGTACGTACGTACTAAGCTGGCCTATTGAGAAACAAAGCAATGACTATTTTGCTTAGCATTTGGGGCCCAACGCAAAGCATGCACCATTTCACAACCATCATTTTTTTTTTAATTTTCAGTTTTGGTTATGTAACAATGGTTGACTGTGTTTCAACAGTTTTGATTATATAACTTATGTTTTAGTTTGTATTAAATAAGCATTGAACGATTTAGTTTGTTTATAAGTTTTGGCTTGAAAGTTGTAGCAAATCAATAGTGAATAATTTAGTTTTTCAATTTTGATTAGCTTTTTAGTAAAATTGAAATAAATAGTAGCGAATGATTTAGTTTAAGTTTTTAATTTTTGAAAAAATTGAAATTTGAAAATCCGTAATTTTTTTATTTTTTTTAAATGGACCTAATATGAAGCTAAAAAAAAGATATAAAAAGTAACTCAAATCTGACTCCATTCTGACAAATTAGAGTAGTCAAATTTAAGAGATTCTAACTCTGACTTGGTCGGTGCTCAACGTTAGCCACAAATAATTTGAAATGAGACTTTAGACGCATTGGGTGTGGCATGATGTGTGGCGGTTGAATTGGGTAGATCTAAATTTCAATTTTTTTTTAAAAGAAAATCAACAAAAACGAGGAAAATAATATTAAAAAAATAATTAGGTGATAAATGAGGATAAAATGGCCAAAGAGAGCATGCATGAGGATGGTTAAGCAACTTTGTTTTGTCAAACAGAATATAATGTAGTCATATGATCCCCCTTTGATCAAACAGAAACAGGTCTATCGAGTCAAAAAAAAACAAAAAACTGAGACGGTTCTATGTAATTTATTACCAATGATACAGTGCCAGGTGTCTCATGTCAGATAAAATATCCTCCGGTCAATTGTTTGACCAGGGACCAAGCCCGGCCGCTAATTTACTTATATCCCCTTCACCTATTAAAATATTCTCACTGTTTATAATAAGGTTGTTTTGCAATATCTGCATGCTGTTTCTGAAGAAACTATTTGTACAGGATCAGTGAGAATTGACCATTTAAATTAGTTGAGGTATTAATATAACATCATCATCTAATTAAATGCAAGTGGTGATATTATTAATATATATATAATATAATATATATTCTTAATACCTAAATTAATCAAACAGATAATATACAAGGTGGATCGAGAAATGCAATGCAAAATGCAGAGATTCGACTTATATACAATCTTATAACTTTGGTTAGTGCAAGGAGTTATATTAATAACGGCAAGATAAATGATATTTGTAGTCATAGAGTACGTAAATACTGTATACTCTTTTCGAAAAAAAAATAAATAAATATGAAACTCACATAAAAATATTAAATTTTAAATGGTAGACTTCACTTTTTTTTAAAAGAAATGCACGACACTTGCACAATTCACGACTTTATCTAACATTACTCTAAATGCAAAATATGCAAGTCAATTAGTTGACATTTATTTTTTTTAACAACATTTTCAATGAGCACATTTTGTCTCCACTAGTGGATCATGATTTTAAAAAAAAGGAAAGAAAGATCAGTCCACTAAATATTGATGATCATCATATATAGCTAGGCACTAGTACTCCAATTGTTTAGCCAATTTTTACATTTTGTTTATTTATTTATTTTTAAGGGAGCCTAGTTTTAAGGGATTAGGAATTATATATATGCGTGTCTATATACTTGTACGCGGATCAATACACAAGTACTTCAAATTAAGAGTATGTGCAACTCTGAAAAGCACAAACAAAAATTGCATCATTACATATAATATGCAGAACATGATTAATTATAAGTTAAGTATAGTTTAATCTTGGATAAAGCATTATAATTATTAGGGGTGCTACCCATGGCCTATTGGGCCCAAAAATTATTTCTAAGTCTAAAAATATTTTTTTTAATCTAAATTATCACATAATTTAAATTGTAAATTAAAAATTTTAAATATAACCATAATTTTAAAACTACTTTGTTAGAGTTGTATTCCCTTCATTGCATTGGCCTTTTAAGCTAATTTTTATATGAAGCTGTACATGAACCGTCTGCGGGAGTTAGGAACCGGCCGAAATCGGTGGAGAGCCGATTGGCCGGCAACAGGAAATATAAGAAACCGACGTCGATTAGTTCGGTCTTAGTCTGAACCAGGTTCACAAACCACAGAATCGGCCGATATAATATATATATTTTATATATCACAAGAAAACATTGTTGTTTCACTTAAGTGATTCAAATGGCATTATTTTACACGAAAGGTATAGAAAAACATATATAAGTGAAACGATGTCGTTTGCGTCGTTTAGCTCTAGTGTTTAATAACCCCTCCCCTCTCCTCACTATTCTTCATTCTGATGGATCTCTTTCTTTCTTTTCTCTCCCCTCTCAGCCTGCAGCCCTCCCCTCCCCTCCTCCTTCACGCCGCTTGGAGCTTGGCCTAACCCTCATCTCTCAGAGATCTCTCATTAGACTCATACTCGGCCTATCCCTCACTGTCTCACCTCTTTGAGATCTCTCCTCTCTGAAACATCTCTCTGACGTCAAGTTCTCTGTCATTCAGCTTCATGATGAGCTCTCTCTATGTCCTCTCATCTCTCTCATTCACCTCTCCTCCTAAGTTTTTGTTATGAATTTGTGATTTTGTTGTGAATCTTGGTTGATTTAGTTTGAATTTGTGATGTGAATTTGGGGATGGGTTAGCAACCGACGAACCGACCGTGAAACCTATCGGTACCGACTGTAAGAAACTACCGGTTCTCTCTATCCCTGCCGGCTGGTTTCGGTTGGCACCACCCCCTTAAAAACTATTGGTGCAATTTCAGTTTTGGACCGAAACCACACCGATAGTGTCAGTTTTCAAACATACTTTATATAAGAGACCAAGACAATATAATAATTTTACTTAACTAATGTGGGTTCCTGCTGGGTTAGCCCTCCCCTGCCCCACCATGCGGGGGTCGGGTGCAGGCCCCTGTTGCCCATCCCTAATAATTCTAGACTAATTTTTTGATGTAGGGGAATCCAGGTTTGACAATGCTGAGTTGGCGGATTCTACGTTGATAGTACTAGACTACCTAGAGAAGGCAGATTAGAGCAAATATGCAGGAAAATATGAAGATTATTCAGATTGTGGCAATATTGCACACATGTTAATATTTTGGCTATAACTTTAACTACACGAGTATCAAAATCGTACATATGACCTCAATTTAAAAAAGTCTTTTCGGCATGCACTTCATGGTCATTATGTTATGCTTGATGGTCCCTGTTTCGAACTTGAGATCAGCCATTTTCCCCTATGAATCGTCGCTTTAAGTTATTGTTTCCTTTTATGGTAATGTTTTATTGTCATTTTAGAGATTATTATTATTCTGATTTGGGCCAAACTTTTGGCAACATGCTTATTTTATTTCGTATTTAATTTTTTATGCAATAATTGAGATTTTGCTTTTATGGGCAAAGTTATCAAAATCTCGGATTTCTTTTGCTATTTAAGCTCGACATATGGGTTTCAGAATCAAATTTAAAATTTTATGAATAAACTCTATTCTCAGAATTTTCTCCCTATTTTGTATCATTTCTCAATATTCTCAATCGCTAGTTTTTGTTGGTTAACTAGCCACCAGAATAATTCTTATTTTGCCTGGTACTACTTTCACTATTAATTGCCTAGTAATTCATATATCTAGCTTAGTAATTCATATATCTAACTTATTGCATGATCGGTCATATAGGATGAAAAGTATTGAAAAACAAAGTTGTGCACATATGTATTATTCTTAAGATTTGGAAAAAAACTAAAATTATAACTAACTATTATATATTATTATTATTATTATTATTGGATATTCTAGATACTTACAAATAAGAGAAATGCATTAGCCATAAAAAGATTTCAAAAAATTAAACTTCAAATTCACAAATTGAAGTGGCCTTATCATGTGATATGTATATTATATTATGATTTGTTTTACAATAAAATTAATTTTATAATCTGATGTACCACGTAATTAAAATCATATCAATTTATGAGTTTACTTTAATGATATCTTTTTATTATTGTTATAGCAGTACTCTAAAAATAATAATATTTCGTGTATATATCAGTCATAAACTCGATAAGCTATGTAAATTTTTAGCTTGCTACCTTCAAAACAAGATGTATATATAAGAAAAGAGTGGATAAAATTAATTTATATGATTATAAGAAACGAAAAGATGTCTGAATTATAATCGAGAAACTACACTTTAAACTACTTCATGTGATTTACCTCGTAGAGTTCGAATTATTAACCAAAAAACAAAAGGCACACTTTATGATCCTAATTATAATTACACTATGAATTTCATGCTTGATTCGAATAGTGTAGTAATAAGAATGATTTTTTTTTCTATTTTCTTTCAAATTATAATGTGGTTTACTTGGAAACTTTGCAATAATTTAAGGGTGAAAAATATATTTAAAGATATGTCAAATAGGAATGGACGGAGCAGATGAAATTTGAAGCAACCCTAATTAATTAGAGATATGGTTTATGGTTTGGGAAAGTGACAGGCAGGCCAGTGTGTGATGTGATAAGTCAATGTTTAATAATGAGGTTGGCGCAATGCATGCCATCCACTTTCATCAAACCCTTTAATTTCCTATAAATATATGTATTAGGATTTCTTATCTCTCCACTCTCTCTCTCTCTCTCTCTCTACTTCCACAATACAGATAACCAAACTCAAGAAGGAACAGCAAAACCTTGCCCCAAAAAAAACAAGCTATATAGGAACTGAAAAAGACAACTTCCCTTCTTTATCTTCTTCTTCTTCGTCACTAGTACTCCTATTTCAAACGTTTCTTCCTCAATGGCTGCAGAGTCCAACCCAAGCTCCTCACACAACCTGAGAATCACGGTTGAAAGAAACCCATCTGAGTCGCGGCTAACCGAGTTGAACATCAAGTGCTGGCCCAAGTAAGCCTCTCTCTCTCTCTCTCTCTCTCTCTCTCTCTTCTTCAGGTTTTTCTGTATACATGTATTTATTTTTTGTGTGGGTGCATATGTGTAAAAATAGATGGGGTTGCTCGCCAGGAAAGTACCAGCTCAAGTTTGATGCAGAGGAAACATGCTATTTGGTGAGAGGGAAGGTGAAGGCATACCCAAAAGGCTCATCATCTGAGTTTGTAGAGTTTGGTGCCGGAGACCTTGTGACCATCCCAAAGGGACTTAGTTGCACTTGGGACGTCTCTGTTGCTGTGGACAAACACTACAAATTCGAATCAAATTCTTCATCAATATCATCTTGAACTTCTTCTGAATAAGTACTACTCCGATAATTATTATTATTTACCTTCTCATCTATTCATCAACATATTATTCTTTGAAAAGAAAAAAAAAAACAGTTTATGTTTATGTCTTTCTGTCTGTTTTTTAGATCTTATTTTTTTTTTCCCCTTCTGTGTAGTGATATGTCTTTAGTCAAAGTTATGTGAACACATGCAATTAGTCAATACATCATGTCCACATTCATACTAATCTACTTTACGTGTTTAAATAAAGCATTTAATGTTCCCTTGACTGGTCAACGCAGCTGAACAAATTAAAGAGTACCTTCATTTGTAGGGAATGATTTAGACACCTCTTTGTTGTTTTTATCGGAGCGCGCAAGCGTTTTAACTTCTCTAAACCCCGTTTGGTTAAAAAGAAAAAAAAAAAAAAAAGAATTAAGCTTCGACAACCTTACCTTCAAGGCTTACAGCATTTTTTTTTCCGGCATGCAAAATCATTAATTATATATATATTGCTTGTGTGTTAATTTGGTAATTAATGACGTCCGTTCCATGATGATTTCCATATTTGAATCCTTGCAGATTCATTTCACTTACATTTAAGGTTGCTTTTCTCAGATTTTATGACATCATGTATTTTTAACCAAAAAAAAGAAAACACAGCTTCTGCAGTGATCTGCATATATAAAGTTCTCTTCACAGGATCAGCTCTATCAAAGCTGCATAATTTCTGAGCTTTTTATTGATCCCAACATGACAAGGGATCATAATTCTCATGTTTTCAATATATCTGTTTTTAGATGATCAGGTACTTATATATATATATATATATATATATATATCATTCTCATGTTTTCATGTTTTTAATATATATATATATATTTTTTTTTCTGAAAGGTCTCAAGTTCTCAATAGATGAATCTTAAATTGTAGCTAGGGTTAGCATAATTAGGTCACCAATATGGTACCTAGATCAAAAGATTGATAAATAATTAATATATCGATACATATATATATATAAACACAAACATGCAATATTAATGTGATTACGGGTACCAAACAACATATATATAACGTCAAAACGTACGTAGGGTGTGGAATGGCTGTGGATCAAAACTGTGGAAATGTCGATGGAAAAAAGTAATATTAATATAGCATGATCATGTGGTGGCTTAGAGATCGATGATCAGGGTTTTCTCGATTTGTTAATAAAGCTGGTTTGTACAGATATGAGATCAATCCTTAGTTCGTACGTAATTTTCGATCGATGTGAATTTTGAGGCTGTCGAGGGTCCCGATTATATTTGTTTTTGTATGAGTAGCTGGATGGATGGATGGATGGATGTCTGTTCTGTAATCATGTGATGCGGTTGGAGTGGATGGCTCAGTATATAATGCATGCTGACGTTCATCCGATTGAGTTTGGTTTGTCTCCAAACGTACGCGTCCTTTTTAATTATAATGATTTCTGGCCGTTCTGATCTTCTTCTTCTTCTTCAAACCTTATTCAACTGAATTAGCCAAGGCAGAAAATAAATGCTAATCCTAAGAGCGTTTATTTCACGCGCCACCCTCAGGCCTGCAGTACTCCTCCAATAACTTCTGATATCAGTGATCTTATAATTATATGCTGATCTTTGGAAAGTAATTATATAATAATCAGTAATAAACATGGATCAGGATATTTAACTAAGTTTTTTTCAATTTGAATTAAGTTTTTTATTTTTTATTTTTAAGAGGAGTGAAAAATATTTAATACATGACAGAGAGTAGGTGCAAATATTCAATGAAAAGAACAGCACGTACTCTAGCCGCCCTACTTTATTTCTGGTTCATCAAACACAGAGACCTGAATAAATTGGGAAATGGATCTGCACCCTTTCCTGCTTATTAGTTTTACATCTATCATACTACTGTTTTTTCTCAGAATAGAACATGGAAATGGGGCCATGCATATATATATATATATATCTATATATCTATACTATAAGCAAAATGAGTAATAATTATGACAGATTATTTGTGACGAAAATAATTATTTACGATAAAAATAAAAATAAAAAATATATAATCACTTTTATAAAAAATAACTGTCTACAAATAAAAAGTTTTCTTCTAATGATATATACAAGTAGAACTGATGAAAGAGAACCAAGTACAGATCACATATACGTAAACTTGAGTACTCATGGTGTTGATATGATCATGTCCACCTAATTAAGATCAACATGATCATGATACTAAGCAGCTGAGATAATAGAGATATTAATGAGTTTCGTGATATATACATGATATACGTACATATATATATATATATGTGTGTGTGTATATATGGTGTGTCCATTAATATAAATTAGATGGTGCTGTTTTCTAGTTCATAGTGTTTTATCCCATGAATGCATGGACATCGAATGTTTCAATATTTCTTAAGTAGACGTACGATGATCGATTAATTGTTACCAACAAAAGCGTTTTGCAGGCGGCGGCGATCGATCGAGGAACTGTTTTATATTATATGATCATAATTCCAAGGAGCTAGCTGATCATATTGGTCATCTTATTATCTCAGATAATATTGGTGAAACTAGCATATACATTATACTACATATATTACACATATGCACGTGAGGAAGGCCGTTTGCTAGCTGTCTCGTTGTGTTTAGTTATTAAACTATTCATCTCAACTCATCTCAAACTAATTATTGATGGGGTTACTATTTTTTTAATTTATTATAAAAAAATTAAATTCATCTCAACTTATTTAATATATTTTAATCTACAAAGTTAAATCAATCTCAACCTAAAAAAATTAAATCCATCTGGTCTATGCAACTTACAAAATATTATTATTCACAAGTCAATTCAAACCAATTCAACATTTAAACGTATATAGCTTAGTGTCTTGTACGTACTAATGCAATAAAAAAGTAGTTTGGAAAGATAAATGATACTTGCAGTCGTGAGTGTGCAAGCACCGTGCAGTCACTTTGAAAAAAATAAATAAATATAAGACCCACATGAAAAGAAATTAATTTTTTATGAGTGTACCTCATTCTTTTTCAAAATGATTACACAGTATTTACAGATTTCACGACTATATGTAACATTACTCATTTGAAAAACTCATGAATGTCCTGCCAAGTAATTTAGAAGTACTGAACATATACATATATATATATATATATATAGATACAGTGGTGTTGTTGATTGTATCAAACTCCTAGTACGTACTACTGATGAAGTTGTTGATACGGCGCCGTTTCCAATCAAAATTCATATTTGAAGTACCTATAGTTTGCAATATTATTATTATTATTATTATTATTATCATGATCCAATCCAGGAATTAAGTTTAGTCTAATAATATATTAATGTTTTAAGCGTTGCCGTCGTCACTAATCTTGGCGGCAGTCTTTTGCGTACGTATATATATATATATGGCCATCAATATCATAGAAATGTGTTTAAATTATCCACAAAAAGTCGAGTACTGACTCAGCTTTTCTCCGCAACTTGCGCGCATTGCATGGCCGATCAATCCACTTTAAAGTATATATATTGATTTCATTATCTGCAAATTGGGTGGGTTTAGTTAGCACAGTATTGGTTGATTATGAGACAGACAGACAGACAGACAGCTCCTCGATCGATCCAGTTACTTACTTTGAAACTTATACCTAAAAACTGACCAGAAACTTCCAAACTAGTGTAATAATTTTCTGATCGTATTTCCTACGAACCATAAAGCATTTTTGACTGAGAAATATTTCTGCAATTTTATACTTTCACCATCTCATCGCATGCTATTCTTTATTCTTTATGCGATCAAATACGTCAAAGCAATACTATTCTTTAGAAAATTGATAGTTGACATAATGAGTGCGTAAATATCGTGCAATCATTTAAAAAATATAAATAAATATAAGATCCACATAAAAAAATTAAATTAAATTTTTAACAGTAAATCTTATTTTTTTTTAAAATGACTATACGATGTATACGTACTCTATAACTATATATAACATTACTCGTATCCTCAATGGCAATGCCAAAATTAAGTCTAGGCATACGTTCTCTCATAAAACTTGTGAACAAATTTTCCTTTAACGGGTCTCCTAGTCCACTCATCAACCCAGTAAAAATTAACGTGAGGGCTAAGGCCAGTTGACAGTCCGATTCCAAGTCTGACCTGCTGACAATTTACAAGGGAAGCACCATGCATGGCCTTAAGTCCCCAAACTTTGGTACTACTTTATATTGCAAAACTGACCAATGTTTAAGTACAAATTTTAAATATAAAAGAATTGTACAAGATTTATCTATTTAAAATTTATCAAAACTTGAGTCTCGGGCCTACAATTGACGTGTTGATCCCATCCATCCATACATGCATGCATATATATATATATATATATGTATATATATATATATAATCCCACCCATGTAGATCAAGTTTGTTCAGTTTGGGGTTTAAGGCTAACTAATTAGTTTTAGGGAGTATTATGGCTGGTTTGGTTACACAAACTCAAACCATCTCATCTCATCTTATATAATTATTATAATTTTTTTAAATTTCTACATAAAATATAATAAATAATTCAATTTTTTTAAATTTTAAAATAAAAATAATATTAAAAATTTATAGTATAACAATATTTTATTTAACTTTCAACAAAACATCTCATATCATATCATCTCATCTCATCTTATCTAAATTGCCTAACCAAACGAGGCCTAGAATATTTTAGTTTCACTATTGTCTGTATAAAGCATTGTTTTGTACAGAACCAACATACTACAGTAGTATTTTTCCAGATCATTTTCTTGATCTTCATCTCCTCTCTCGGCGATCTCTCTCAACCATGCAAGTATATTTTTTGACACGCATTACACCCAGGCTTTGAAGCTTCTCTCAACTGCCTTTTCTGCAAATGCTTCGTCCTAGCTAGGAGACATCTCTCTCAATGCTATAAAACAAATAACTTTTCTACCATGCACTGAAAATATTAATGGAAAGGTGAGTACTGTATCAGCAGTTCCTAAGAGGAACATAAAGTCATGAAAATTGGGGTCTCACGAGCAGGGTACGTAGGAACAAGGAAATTAAAACTCGAAACAAAAGGAGACCTACTGAAATAAATACATCAATGGATGACAAGGAAATAATTCGAATTCCTGACCGGTGGAGCATTACAATAAAATTTTATCGTGTTTGAAAATGAACCAAACATAAAAAAAGAAAAAGAAAAAGAAAAATAATAATTACAGTCATGAATGTGCAAGCGCCGCGCAATCATTTTGAAAAAAATAAATAAATACGGGATTCACATGAAAAAAAAAAAATTAATAGTGGACCCCACTCTTTTTCAAAGCGATTGCACGACGCTTGCACACTCCACGATTGTATGTAGCATTATTCTTAATTCAGATGATGAAATGAAATTACTTTTAGAAGTAAGAGCACTTCATTAATTCTTTTGGTCTGTCATAATCTGCATCAATGGCAAACAAATGTCACCTACAAATTTTACAATATTAAAACTGTTAACAATCAAAGGATGATATCATGTTTAATCTTAGTGCTTTTGCGATTGAACAATATCATTCTATAAGAAAATAAAAGTTGTCCGCATAATAAATATCCGTGATCTTCTTCTTTCTATTGTAACCTCTAGCTAGGCATTTTTCATGTTTATTTCCTGTGTACCTGGGTCTTGCCTATTTCTATGAATACAATATCTTTGATTACCTATCAAATAAATAAATAAATATCTACATAAATTGCCTCTAACTGACAGGGCAATATCAACCCCAACATTTCACCAAAAATTTGAAATATCAACACCAGCTAAGCTTACAAGAAAAATTGTGCCAGCATGCTTATAGAACACAAAACGACAAGACAACCTGAAGGTCAAGAGAATCCTATAGTCTGGATGTAAAATTGTTGCCCAGGATCCTTTACACCTCATTGTGATACTGAAAATTGGTAAGAACAAGTGAATCTGTTCTCCACTTATAGGTTGTGTCCTCAATCCAAGATTAACAAAATACCATAGTATTCAGAAACTGCATTGTTAATATTCACGCTGGCATCATTTGCATTTCCAAATAAGAATGAACAGAGATTATCACATTTTCCCGTCCTTTTTACTGCTTCTGTTTCACAAAACCAAAAATACCATCTAAGTCTAACTTTAAGAAACTATGAAAAATAATGTTTAACATTCAATAGATTGAGTCAATACAAAGGCTATGCTAGACAGAATTTGAGATCCTTATTTGGAACAATATCCAATATGCATCCAGAACTATATTCACAAGCATCTACTATATTATTTACTCAATCATCGAGAGAAAGAATCTTCAAGAAGACTTGCGTTATCATCATCTTGCAGGGATGTGATTAGGAGACAGGAATTTGTGATAAATGACATCCTACAGCTACCTTTTCCTTTGAGTAAAAACAAATTTAATTAGTACAAGCAAATAGACGTAGCCCAAGTACAAAGGAAGTATACAAAAGAGAACACTTGGTTACAAGTTAGGAGCTAGAAATGAATGATAGAAGATCATGAAAACTAATCCCATTAAACATCCTACAGCTACCTTAGAATAATCTTATTCACAAAAGGGTTGAAAGGTTTTATCTTTGTCAAGTTTTAGACGACTGGTTGATATACCTTGCCTTAAGGCGCTTGCTAGTCAAGTCAAACTTTCCATTCAGCAGATTGCAACTGTGTAGAGGACGGTTCCTAATTGCCTCGTTTGGTGCATTTGGAAGGAAATAAATGGTAAAATCTTCGAGGATCATGAAAGGGCATTGGAGGAGCTCAAAACAGATTTTATCAATACTCTTTTATCTTGGACTGTCTCTAAGACTTAATGGGCTAAATATACATGACTTTTTTGTATTTTTATCTTCTTAGATACGTGTCTCTTTTGTATACTTCCAGTGTACTTGTTTTGTGCTTATTGATGAAGAACTATTACTTATAAAAAACAGATTTAATTCAAGTGATACATATGACTATGGTTTAAAAGAGTGTACGGAACGATCATTATGATTATATTTCTATAGAGCTACTGCCAAGAAGATTAATTGCACAGAATTTTCCCATGAATTTAAACGTGTCTCAAAATATACTAGGGGTGAAAAACAAAGAACATCATGAAACTATGATTGGCAGCGAAGCACCTGAACAGTCTTAGTGGGGATCTGATCCCTACAACAGCAATGGTACTCATAAAGTGAAACTACATCTACCTATTTTTGTGCATACACGAATCAATTTGGACCGAACAACAGTTTCAACCAGATGTTCCAGCCTTCTTTCAGGCAGCATTATTCGCAAGGAAGTAATTTTTCCAACTCTGACAACTTCTTTTGCAATTCACAAACGATATCATCATCTATTACCGAACTCCATATCCTTGAAAGAAAAGCTACTCTGAGCAAGGTTGAGAACCTCATCTTTGCCCAAACTTAATGCAGAAACCTCTTTTCGTAAAACAGCCAAAGCCATTGCATCATCCCCGTAATTCAAGCACTCCAGTAAGCACTGTTTGAATACAATAAACAAAGCCAAAAGCTCTTGTCTCATCCATCAGATCCAAAATTGCATTAAGGGTATCAATGCAACCATCCTAGTTCCCACCGAGTATCTGTGATTCGAGCATCTCAAAATCTAGGGATTTATTTGACACTTTGAATCATGGACTCTCCGATACGACTCTTACAAACTAGGGATGTAAGCATTGAATTACGACTCTTACAAACTCGTGCCTCCTTGTTAGGCTTCTCAAGCCAAGCATTGTCAACGAATTCTCCATTAAAATGGGGTTGTCGCAGGTTCTATGACGTTTAGGTGAACTTTCTCGCCTTTTGTAATAAAAAAACTCTCATTTCTTTCACCCGACATGAATTGGCTGGTTTAAGAGAAACCCAACAGAAGTAATACCCCGGTGAAGATTGATACCTAATTTTCTAGGAAAAGCTTAGCACAAGGGCCTCCAATTCCCCAAGAGTCCGAAATGCCCAAAATAGCTAAATATATAGATATTGAAAGAGGTAGAACAAATAAGAAGCCAATTATCCATAACTGGAATTTGAATTAAATGCTGAGGATTGGAACATGTCCAGGATTTGTCATAACCCAAAACCTCAAAATTATGATTGAACGAAGTAACAAAACTAAACAGAGGTAACTTAATATTCCTATTGATGATATAGAACTTCTAGACTCCAACAATCCAAAAGTCCGTTGTACCAAAAGCACCAACGACACAGTACCTATATATACATATAGCAAAAAGCCAATGAAAAAACTCAGCAAGAAAGCCCAGAATCCGAAAACCTTTACAAAGAAACAGAAAATATTCAAACCCACAAAAGCTTATATGAGCAAAGAGGGAAAGTAAGTAAGAAGAGATTCAAGCGTATAAATTGAGAAAAAATGATTTCTACAGAGCACAAAAGACGGCTACTTGTTGTTAAATTAAGAACAAGAAATGTAGAGCGATAGCGAGACTGACCAACAGAGAAGCTTTGCTGGAATTTGATGGGTTGGTGAGTAAACGGTGGTTCATCTGAACAACAGGGAGGGTAGCTTCGAAGGTATAGTCTGTAACAGTGTAACTTTGTATAGAATACAGTTGATTGCGACGATCAAAGTCGAATAGAATGTTATTAAATTATTATTATTTTAAAAAATTAAATTAATTATTATATTTTATATAAAAATTTAGTAAGATGACGTAGGAATGGATGGACTACCAAACGGGCATACAGAGAAGTAGACTGTAGAACAGACGAGAACTACCAAACGGGCATGTATTTTATAAGAGTAATGACATATAAATAATATATTATATAATATAAAATCTAAAATGCAACTAAAAATTATAATTACCCTTTGATGTGGAGACGATAAAATGACAATGATTAAGATGACCACTAATAACATTACTTATAAATTTTTGATAATTTGTAAATTAATTAAAATGATAATAAAATAATAATTTTCAAAATTAAATAATTTAGAAAGAATTTAAAATATATATTATAAAAATGATATAATTTGACAAAATTAATACAACTACAAATGATAGAAGAAATAATGATAAATATAATATGTACTTGAACTTTTTCGTTAAAATAAAATCAATTAAGGTAAAAAATGATTAAGGCTTCGAAAACGTGGACAAAGCTATCCGGTTGCAACATTATCTACATTTTGATTCCTTTATTTCAAATGTGGATGTTGGCGGTAAAATCTGGATTTTTTGGGCCAATTCTCTTGATATTCAAGTGGTGAGGTCTAACTTGCAGTTTGTCTCTCTTCGGGTTAACACAGGGTCATTTCAGTTTTTATGTACTATCATCTATGCTAAGTGTAGTATGTATGATAGAAAAATTATGTGGAAGGATCTTAGCTCTCAGGCTATGGGGTTGGCGCCTTGTCTCTTTGCTGGGGATTTTAATATTATTCAGAATAATTCGAAGAGAAGGGGTGGATCTCCTAGATCAAATGCGGCGATGGCGGACTTCAATGATTGGATCCACCAAGGTGGATTGGTTGAGATGAAGTCTAAGGGCATAATTTTTTCTTGGTGTAATGGGCAGTCGAGTCTTGCTCAGTCTTGGGCGAAGCTTGATCGAGTTCTTATGGATTTCTCTTTGCTCTCTTATTTTTCGAATGCGGTTTGTTCTTACTTGCCAAGAACCACTTCTGATCATTCTCCCATAGTTATTGAGTTCAAGATGAACCATTCTTCTTATGGCCCTTCGCCTTTTCGTTTTCAATAAATGTGGATGGATTATCCTCAATTCTTGTTGTGCATTCAGCAGGCTTGGTCCGCTACTTTTGATGGCCATGGGCTCACAAAATTGGCTTTTAAATTGAAGAACACTAAGGTCGCCTTGCGTGAATGGAATAAACAGATTTTCGGTCATCCTAATATGCATATTAATTCTCTTGAGCAGCAAATTGAGGAGATTGAAAAGAAAATTCAGCAAAATTGGGATGAATCTACGGAGCGGGATCTTATGGCTGCCTCCGCGGAATTGGATAATTGGCTCCGTCGTGAAGATACTAGATTGGCTCAAATGTCTAAGTTAAAATGGCATATGGAGGGTGACCGTAACACTAAATTTTTTCATGCCTGCCTTGCTAATAAACGGCGTAAAAAAGTGGTGTACATGAGATCATCGAATGACATGGTTTTTAATTCGCTGGAGAGTATTCATCAGGGAGTTGTAGATTTCTTTTCTTCTTTTTTGCAGGGCACACAGACCAGATTGTTACCTGATTTATTGACTCTTATCTCTCCTATTATTTCTGGTTCTGACAACTCGATGTTGTGTGTGGTGCCTTCTATGAATGAAGTATTTTCTGCTCTGTCTTCTATTCCTTCTAACAGCTCCCCGGGACCTGATGGTTTTAGCTCGGGCTTTTTCAAAAGTTGTTGGGATATCGTGAAAGAGGATGTCTTGGAAGCCGTTTCTAATTTTTTTAATTCTAAACATCTCCCAAGATTTTTCACTGCATCCTTTATGGTCTTAATTCCAAAGGTTGATACTCCTTCTGGTTTTGATAAATTTAGGCCAATCAGCTTTTGTTCGGTGCTTTATAAAATATGCTCCAAAATCATTGTTAATCGTCTGACATGGCTCCTCTCAAGAATGATTTTGTGGGAACAAGGCGCTTTCATTCCAGGGAGAAGTATCTTTGAAAATATTAGTATCACGCAGGAAATGATCCACTCCATTAATAAAAAGACCCATGGTGGTAATATCATGATTAAATTGGACATGGCTAAAGTCTATGATCGTGTGGATTGGCTGTTTCTTCGCTGTTTTGGTTTTTCCTCTAATTTTTGTGATCTTATCAGAACATGCATCTCGACCCCTTGGTATTCTATTATGATGAATGACACTATTAAAGGTTTCTTTCAAGCTGGCCGAGGTTTATGTCAGGGTGATCCTCTTTCTCCTTATCTCTTTATTATTCTTCAAGAAATTCTCTCTAGATTGATCAAGCAAAGTGTGGAAGCTCAAAAATTTGGTCAATTCTCCCAGGCTCGAGGTACGCCCAGAATTTCTCATCTTATGTACGCTGATGATGTAGTGATTTTTCCTAGTGGTAGCTCTCAAGCCATAAGGGAGATTTTATCTGTGCTTCATAAATATGAGAGTTGGTCGGGTCAGTGTATCAATCACTCTAAATCTGCCATTTTCTGCTCCCAAAAAATCTCTCTAGCTCGTAAAAGCTTATTATTATGGAAGTCTGGATTTTCATAAGGATCTTTCCCTTTCAAATACCTTGGAGTGCCTATTATTTTGGGTCGTCTCAAACAGGTACATCTTGAAGATATGCTTGCTAATATTCAAAAGAAAATTTCGGGGTGGAAGATGAGATTCCTTTCGACGGGTGGCCGTCTTATCTTACTTCGTCACGTTCTTTCTAGTATGGCTCTTCATCTTTTTGCTGTCCTTCAGGTCCCTCAATCTACTATTAAAACTATTCATCGGATGATGAGTACTTTCTTTTGGGGGGAGGAGAATGGCAAAGGTAAGAAAAAATGGGTGACCTGGAATTCTATTTGCCGTCTCGTGGAGGAAGGCGGTTTGGCTTTTAGAAACCTCGATGATATGCAGAAAGCCCTTCATGCCAGATTTGCTTGGAATCTTATTCAAGGTAATTCTTTATGGGCTAATTTTTTTAAGAGTAAGTATGTGGGTATTAAACCTTGGGTCCTGGTTGATCCTACTAAGGATACTAGGTTCTGGAAAATGATTGTTAAATCCCTCCCTTTGATCTTGGAAAATTCTAAATGGCATCTTAAGGATGATAATGTTTTTTTCTGGTATGATAAATGGAGAGACAGAGGTCCTTTAAGTAATGATATTAATATAGTGGGGCATCCCAATCTTCAAGTGAAGGACTGCAAATAAAATAATGATTGGGATGTGGATTTTATTCGTCAGTTAGTGGGGCCGGATCAATTTGATGGTATTTTAGAGGATATTTGCAAGGCTAAGCCGGGTTTGGATGTTCTGATTTGGACCAAAAATGATAATGGTTTGTTTTCCACTAAGTCGGCTTGGGATTGTGTCTGCATTAGAGGTGATACTATTGAGGGGCACTCTTGGATTTGGCATAAGAGTCTCCCTCTTAAAATATCTTCGTCTTCTCTTATGTGGAAAGCTTGGTATATGGCCCTTAGTGTTGATCATCATCTTCGATGTATTGGCATCCCTATTATCTCTCGTTGTGATTGTTGTGCTAATGGTCAATTTGAGGATCAAAATCATGTTCTTTCTGCAGGTGATATTGCTAATAATATTTGGCGCTATTTTGGGGCTTATATTGGGATCCCAATAGGCTGAAATTGGAAAGACACAGTGAAGATGTGGTTTCATCGCGCGACTCTTGCGTCTCAAGTTGGCATTATTGTGGGAATTCTCCTGATGATTATCACCTGGAGAATCTGGCGGAGGCGCTGTTTGGCGCGTATGGAGGGTCGCTTTGAATCTGTCTCCGAAATTATTCACTCTGTTCGTCGGTGGATTAGCCTTATCTATCGTGATATGTATGCTAGTTCTCATATTTCTAGTTTTGATTTGCAGGTATTGGAAAGTTTGCATATCCAGTCCGTTCTTACCCCAAATTGGCGTTGCAAAATTATCACTTGGCAACATCCTTCGACGGAATGGGTCAAGCTTAACACAGATGACAGTAGTTTGGGTAACCCTAGTGCCTCGGATATAGGTGGGATCATTAGAAATAATCATGGAAAGCTAATTCATGCTTTTTCCTCCTTCATTGGTACATGTTCTAATAATCGGGCAGAACTTTTAGCTCTTCTTCATGGACTCCAGCTTTGTAAATCTTTATCTCTAAATTATGTGCATATCGAACTTGACTCTATGACTGTTATTTCTTGGTGGAGGAGCAATAGATGTGGGGTGTGGTACCTAGAGGATTTCTGGGAGGAAATTATGGACATTATGACCTCCATGACCTGCTCGCTCCATCATGTTTTTCGTGAGGGAAATAAAGTTGCAGATTGGTTAGCTAAACATGGGGCTTCTGGTAAAGATTTAGCTGTCTCTCAATTACTGGAGACCCCCCGTGCGTTGCGTAGTTTTATCCGCATGGACTACTCCGGATTGTCGTCTTTGCGTTTTAGTTAGTTTCGGGTGTCTGTTGTTTTTTGTTTGTTTCCTTGGTTATGTTAGTTTTTTTTCTGGCTTGGTGTTTTTCGTATTCTGGGTTTTCGTTTGTATCCCGAATACTTGTTTTTATAATCACGGTTTTCCTCCGTCACAAGTGAGGATTATTAATAAAATTGGGGAGGGGTCACTAGTAGACAGGTGATCCTAACTCTTTAATAAAAAAAAAAAAATTAATCTCAACTCATCATTATTATTTTTTTAAATCTCAATATAAAATATAATAAATAATTTAATTTTTAAAAATTTTTAAATAATAATAATATTAAAAAATAATATTTAATCATTTTAATTCAACTTAACTCAACTCAATTCAATATCCAAACACAACTTAAAAATCTAAAGGTCAGAATTGTAGGACATCATCAGATTTTATAATTTAAAATTAACATAAAAACAAAATGAGACATTTTCATGAAAAAGAAAAAACAAAAAAAGAAATGAGGTGGACCGACGGCCCGAAGCCCCTGGCTTGTCGTTTCGGAAATGTGTTAAAACACGCAAAATGGTCGCGAGTGAACCTGACAGCCATCATCTTCTGGAGCGTCACACTCCCAGCAATTAATCTCCCCCCCACCACCACCACTATCATCTTCACACACACACCTCTCTCTCTCTCTCTCTCTCTCTCTCTCTCGGTTTCTTCCTACTTTCTTCAGGATCTTTCTCTGGCTCTAGAGATATATATACATGTTTGTATACATACACTGTACTATATGTATGCATCGGGTGTTCTTTTGCTAGATCTTCTACGGCATTTCATGGATCTACAAGCTGACCTACGCGCATTGCCTTCTCCTCCCTCCTCATCTTTATAATGCTTTCCGTTTCTCTCTCTTAGGGTTTTTTCTGAGCAGCTCATGCCTCATTGCGCGCTCTCCATAAGCTCTTAGCAATGCGGTCTCTCTTCTCGACCTCCGGATGCCATGGAGAGATTCTCCGCCGCCGATTGCTTCACCTCAAACCTAGGAATCCGTGGAGAGTCTCCGGCGAGTCCACCGAGTTCGAACTTTTTGGTTACTGACGATGGTCTTTGTGGGTTTTGGTTCGCCCAGAGAAAATGCCGGCTCTGATTCTGCTCCTCCTTCCTCTGCTGAACTTGTTTCTCTCTTGCTCGGGTATTGTTATTTATTTATGTTTTTACTGCCTTTTGGGTTTACAGCTTATGGTCTATGTCTTTTGCTGGGAAAAACAGTAAGTTGTGAATGCGACATTTTTGGTGTTGTCTTTTCTTTTTTCCTTTTCGGTTGATGTGGAACAAATTGAATAATCTGAATTATTGAACAAATTGAAGACGAGCGTTGTTCACTTTGTATTTCAGGGCATTCATTGTTGCAAATCTACTTGTCTCCTTCTCTTCTTCCAAACCGGGCATTATCTACAAGAGAAATCTTAGCTGAAAATGGTAAGGGTGCAGATTGTTATAATTCGATGGAGACAAATGATTTTTTTTTTCAAATTTTACATAAAAAGTGTTTCTTATTCCAAGTCTATAGCCTGAATAATGCGTTGCCCTGAATGAATCAATTTTGTATTTGAGGCTCTCGAGTCTTGACCTATCCCGACAAAACCTGTAGTGGTATGCTTATCCTGATATAACCAAAGAATTACTGTGAATTCTTGCTTACCTGTTTATTAGCTGAATTCTTTGCATATCTCATTTTTGTATACATCTCTCAAGAAAGTATTACTGAAAGCTTTTTATGTTCGTTTGAACCTTTCCCTAGTAAAGTAGATCCAATGATTTGTAGCCCCCCTCGCCCACCCTGCTCCTCTTGTGCGCTTGGACGCGATTAGTGTAATAATCATTTGTCCCCTCAGTGCAATGCTTTCATTTGATAAAAGAGGAAGATGAAATTGATCATCTATCTTTATATGTTCCTTCCGGCCTCTATTGATAACTGTCCGTGCATATCATATGTTCAATTACTGTTTGCAGCCAAGTCCATTTGGAAGAGTGTGTCATTTTCCCCATCAAACCCTGCCAAAAGGTGGGCGGTTAAGCCTCCTTTGGAAGCTTCCACTACCCCTGCATCTTCTCCACTTTACCAAGGTATTTACCATGCTTATAATTTCAACAGCATGTTGTTACATCATTTCTTACAGTTTTGTGGTGTTTACTCTTCTTTTTTCTTTGATAGTTTAAAAGAAATTTATTAAACCAAGTAATTAGGCATAGCCCAGGTACACAGTGATGTTTACTCTCTTCTATTTCAGGACCTAGCAATAATCCCTTACCAAGACACCACTATCATCATCAACATCAGCACGGGAGACCTCATGCAGTTGCCCCATCCCCTTCAAGAAACCAAGGCATGCCCCGTCCCCTTCAAGATTTGTGATTGGGTCCCTCTATAGGGACCGATGGTTTGCACCGAAGAAATATGCATTTCTGTTGTTTTTTTTTTTTAAATAACCATTGGTCCCCTTAGCGCGATTTCGACTCTCTCTGCATTTATGTTATTAACAAAAAGATAGTAGAGAAATCTGCAATTTTGGTACTATGCACTTTTATGCCTGACAATAAATCCCTAATATAAGAACAAAGACCTTTCAATTGTTTTATTATACAGAGTGTTTTTGATAACTAGGAGAGGTTTTATTTTAGCATTTCCTGTCCTGATCAATAGCATTAAACTGTGTATTGGTGGTTCCATGCCTTGGTAACAATAAAGAACGCTAATGCTAGAAACAGAAGTATCAAGTTCAAGAAAAAAATTCACCCCTGGGATTACTCAGGACTTTGTTCCTGAATATCCGGTGCCAATAAAAAAAGATCAAGAACAAAGTTTTTTTTTTTTTTGATAAGTAAAAATATTATATATATATTTCAATAGGAGGAACCAAGTACACTGGATGTATACAAGAAAATTTCTAACCCATACTAGAGAGCTCCTATTGCCCCAAAAGCCCACGAAAAACTACCCAACATACATCAAGCCTGAGATAGAATAACTCACTCCTCTCCAATCCCAACCCCAACCCCAACCCCAACCCCAACCCCTTGTTTCCCATAGCCCAACATAAATCACACCTCCCAAAATATCCTCTATGTGAAAGACTTCCCAACATACATCAACATCTATGCCCTCGACTTCAGCTACCACCCTTAGCATCATAGTTGATTGCACTAAAAAGACGCTTCAACTCCCTACTTTTCTTGAAGCTTGATTTGGTATCACGCGAGTGGCTTGCCTCAATCGCAATGATTAGAGCTTTAAACTGGCCTTCACATCCTCCATGTGAGATTCCCACAATATGCTGAATCTCATTAACTTTTTGCAAAACCCAATCTGAAGATGATTAATCTATATTGTTTAATGGAGGAAGAGATACCAAGGGGACAACGTCTTCCCCCAATGTAGTGCCCGACGTAGATCAAACGGTACCAACGATAAAACATTGTTCAGATCCTGTGCCTCCTCAACAACACCAATGGCACTCTCCATTGGAGATTCTGTGTTGGCAGCAAGTCCCTTCACCTCTGGCGACCTTGTGTGTGCAACTTCAATGGACCCTTTAGATGTCCGTGTTACACCATGATCATGGGACGAAACTAGAGCCAAGGGAAACATCGTTGTTATATGTGTCTTCCCACCATGCGCCAAGCCTTCTATAGACTCTACTCCTGTTGTGGACTTCTCAGATACCCTACATGTTGCCTTCTCTGTCATTATGACTGTGGACAAGTCAGAAACCTCCTCCAAGTGTTCCGTAGAAGCTTACATGCATTTCTGCGTAGGAGTTGTTGTCACTGATGAAGGAATGCTTGTGTAGGGGTTGTGATCGACGACGGAGGTTATCAGCTTCAAGATAAGGGTCTTATCTGGCCCAAGACTTCCGTTGGACCATGAAACTGGCCCAGAAGTGGAGCCCTTCTCAAACACGGGCCAATGGAGCTTCAATCTCCATTTCGGGCTTAAGCGGCCCAACCCAAGTTTGGCCTTCCCTTTGTCTGGCCTCAAACTATTACACCCTGCAGCCTTCCTTTTTCCTATTTTTAGAGGCCTCATACGTTGGCCCAACCCCAGGCCCAAACCTTTGATTATCTTAAAAATCCAAGACTTTATCTCATTTCTAAACAATTTCAAATCCTCCTTCACGCCCGTTACCTCCTTTTTTTAGACTATGCAGATATCCCTACAACTCATTTTTTCCTGGATAGCTATCCATTTTAGGTAATTGGATAGCTAAAAGTAGCCCTGCCATGCCTCCCTTTTTGTGTTTTTGATCAATCGCCAGAGGATGACTCGGAATTGCATGTGCTGCCGCCCTCTTCCCTCCACCACCTACCGCCACCTCTGCATACGACTTGGATTGCCTCTCCTTCCCCTTCTCTACCTCTTTGTTTATATGTGGTGCTTGGACTGGAGCCTTTAGCCAAACTCTGTTTTAACTCCATAGAAAAGCTCTTCCAACCCTTTCCTTCCACTCCTTCCGGGATCGCTAAGAGACCACGACCCCCCTTACCACCGCCATAGTCAGTTACTTCCAAAAAATGCCCAAAAGAATTCGACCTCCTATGAGCAAATAGAGCTTTGATTCCTTCCCTATATGTCTTGAAGAAGTATTTCCTTCCCTCCGATAAAACATATTCTTCCACTGTACTGGCCAGCCAACAAGCACTGGCATGATTGAGCACCATCTCCTTGGTTACCTTCCTGCCCCTCTCTGTGATACGACAATAATTTCCACCCTCCATAGGCAAAATAAACACCTTTGATTCTATTAAAAGGTGTTTAAGAGTCCCCATTGTATACACACCCTCCCAAAGTTGTATAAACACCTTTCACCGGATCAAACTTCTCATCATTGGAATGATACCCAGAAAAAGCAGATCAGTGCGGTGAAAAAAAACCAGACTACTCAAGAACTCAGTCGCCGGAGATGTAACGGGCGTCGGAAGTCCCTTGTAGGAGTTGTTGGACTTGTCTATGTGGTGGACGTACTAGAAACTCTGATCAGTCGCCTGAGGGAATGATGGAAATACAACGCCGGAACATAGATCTAGCAAAAAAGTTTTGCCACTTGCCAACGCCGGACGACCCTCGGCGAAGTTGTCGGGGGCCGACGATCTTGTCTGTGTCGGCTGTGCAAAGACACTCGCCTTGCTAGAGGAAATGGGTGAGTATCGGTGTTATTGTCTGTGCGAGAGAGAGGTGTGGGCAAAGTCACGGGGGTGGGGGCTAGGGTTAGAAGGGCCGACGGCGTTACTATCAGTGGGACGACGATGAAAAGTTGAAGGGGGCGGCGACGGAAGGTTGAAGGCGACGGAGATGGAGGCTAAGGTGTTTTGGGAGGGAAAAGTTGTACGGAGAGAATTTGAATTTCTCTTCAAAGTTCTCTCTTCCTACCCAATAGAAAAGTAAGAACAAAGTTCTCATTATTGGCAATATCTCGTAAATATGTGTGGCGGATGTGGTGGACAAGTAACCCATGATTTTTGCTTCTTGTTGAGGCAAATACCAATTGTGACTTCTTAGTGCTAACTCTTTGAGTCAATATCTGATTTATTCATGTTTGTATTGGTCTTTGGGAGTTGAAATCAAGGGTCGTCACTGTAAAAGATAAAAAATGGCTCAACAAAATGTGTAAATTTGAATATTTGTTAAAAAATAGATTTTAACTTCTTGTTGAAGGTTCTCTGGAGTATGTTCTTTAAAAAATCATAGCTACTTATCCAAAAAAAAAAGCTTCCAATGACTTTTGTGCTGTTTTTCAGCCTTAGTTTGTAATTAGGTGTTTTCTCTTGTATTCTTCATGTGTACTTGGGTTATGCCTAATTATGTGGTTTTTTAATAAATTTCTTACTTATCAACAAAGAAAAAAGCTTGTCGTTCATTTGAAGCTAACAACTTTGTTAAAGGTTCTCTGCAATATGCTGCTGACTTTTTCTTACCTCCCCTCCTTTTCTGCATCTAATCATGGGGTTCTTACTTATATCTTTCACAATGGATTCATTGGCAGCTTGTGATCAAATTTGTATAGATCCACTTACTGCAACACCCTTTGGTTCACCTTGTGGTTGTGTGTTTCCAATGAAAGTCAGACTTCTATTGGATGTAGCTCCTTATGCTGTTTTCCCAGTAATGAGTGAGCTAGAGATTGAAGTTGCAACGGGAACATATTTGGAACAAAGTCAAGTTAAAATAATGGGTGCTACGGCTGATAGTCAAAATCAAGGGAGAACAGTTGTGGATATCAACTTGGTTCCATTGGGAGAGAAGTTTGATAATACTACTGCAATACTGACGTATGAGAGATTTTGGCACAGGAAAGTGCCTCTAAATGGCACTCTATTTGGTAATTATGAAGTAGAATTTGTTCGTTATCCAGGTAGCTACCTTGAACTCTTTTGAATTTTCAGCCAAAAGGGAAAAAATAATAAAATAAAAAAGAGCTCCTTTAAATGCGCTTCTTTTCATTTTATTATCAGCATTTTGGCTGAGCCTGAAATAATTATCATCAGGAATTCCTTCTTCACCACCATATGGGAATTACGGAGGAAATGAACCAATTGGAAGTGCTGGAGATCTCCCTATCTCTGCTAATTTTGTCAAGAAGAGCCAGCGGATGAATATTAAAACCATTGCCATAATATCTTTGTCTGCATTTGTGCTCTTATTGGTTTTCATTGGAGCAGTCTCTGTCTTTTTGAAGTGGAGGGTTGGAAGACCATCAAGTGCTGTTGGTCCTGCATTTACATATTCTACAAACAAAAGATCTGGTGAGTTTATTGATCTTTTGAAGTCTTTATGGCAAGCGATGCTCTTCATGCCAGCACTTATATCTTGGTCCTCTCTTCGCTTGAGGATGGCTCCTTAGCTGTTGCTCCTTTTTTTAATATGCCTGCAAATTATTCTTTGTAAAGAAAATGCCATAAATATCTTTGTTTAGTCATTTTTGGTTTATTACGATTCACTTGGAACAATACCTTGAACTTTGAATTTTTACTTTTCATCTTTCGTTAATGATTTAATTCCACAATTATATCATACGTCCTTGATAGTTCATGCGTGTGATGTGATTGGTCCTCTGCATGTAATTTAGGTATTGGATCGATATTATCAAGTAGTATTGCGAGCTCAACATCAGTATCCCTCATGTCCACCATGGCTACTCGTGTTCTTTCTGCTAAAACATTTTCACTTGCTGAGCTTGAGAAGGCAACAGACAAGTTCAGTTCAAAGAGGGTTTTGGGTGAAGGAGGATTTGGACGTGTTTACCTTGGGATTATGGAAGATGGAGTTGAGGTTGCGGTTAAAATGCTTACTAGAGATAATCAAAATGGAGACCGTGAATTTATTGCAGAAGTTGAGATGCTAAGTCGATTGCATCACCGTAATCTTGTGAAACTGATTGGTATATGCATTGAAGGGCCAACACGCTGCTTGGTCTATGAGCTTGTACGCAATGGCAGCGTTGAGTCCCATTTGCATGGTATATTCTCTGCATTAGCTTTAACTTTATTTTGGTGTGAAATATAAGTGTGGCCACTACCACCACGGCTACTAAAACTTTTGAGCAGAAGCACCTGACCTAACAATATTGATACTGAATTCCAATCCTCTTTTTGAGGATACTGATTTTTGAAAATGAATCAGTTGCAAATTAACTTGTTAAATTACACGTGTTGGTGTTTTAGGTGTTGACAAGGAAAAGGGACCACTCGACTGGGATGCACGGTTGAAGATTGCTCTTGGAGCAGCAAGAGGATTGGCTTATCTTCACGAAGATTCTAATCCTCGCGTAATACACCGAGATTTCAAGGCCAGTAATGTTTTGCTCGAAGATGACTTCACCCCCAAGGTTTCGGATTTTGGATTGGCTAGGGAAGCAACTGAAGGAAGTCATCATATTTCTACTCGGGTTATGGGAACTTTTGGGTAATCATACTATGTTTTTTTTTTCTTTTTATAAAGTAGGTAATCATACTTTGTTAAAGAGTAATAGTTTTGCCATTCTATATACTGAGTAGATCATTAATGACAGCATGTGATTTCTCCCTCTTTTTTTCCCTTCGTATTTCTTCGCCCCCACTCAAATATACCAGTGTGCAGTTCCTGTTAGTCACAATTTTCTCATCACTTTCAGGTTCTTACTTTTCCGCTTTCTCTGAACTAGTTCATATTTTTTTTTCTAGAATTTTTAGAGCTCTTTCTTTTTGTTAGTAGATGGCTTTATCGTATGCATCATACATAACGAATTACACCACACCCTTTTGTATCTCAACAAAATTCATATTATCCAAAAAGAAAAAAGGTTAGCCTTACACAACCATACTACTGCGTTTTCCTCTGGCGATTCCAACCATTGTTGAAATTTGAAATTATGGATTTGCAGGTATGTCGCCCCCGAATATGCAATGACCGGGCATCTACTTGTCAAAAGCGATGTCTACAGCTATGGGGTAGTGCTTCTTGAGCTTCTCACTGGAAGAAAGCCTGTGGACATGTCCCAACCTCCAGGAGAGGAGAATTTGGTAACTTGGGCACGGCCGCTTCTGACCTCTAGAGAAGGTTTGGAGCAGTTGGTTGATCCTTCTTTGGCCGGAAGTTATGACTTTGATGACATGGCTAAAGTTGCAGCCATTGCTTCCATGTGTGTTCACCCAGAGGTGACTAACAGACCTTTTATGGGTGAAGTTGTCCAAGCTTTAAAACTAATATACAATGACACGGGTGAGACTTGCGGGGATGCTTGTAGTCAAAAGGAATCTTCTGCTCGAGATTCCGACTTTAAAGGTGATCTCGCTCCTTCGGACAGCAGTTGGTGGAATGCTGGTGGTATCACTCCTCGGCTGACCTATGGGAATGCCTCTTCCTTCATCACAATGGAGTACAGTTCTGGTCCGCTTGATGAAATGGAAAACAGACCGTTTTCAACTTCGAGCTTGGCTGGGGATGAGATGTCTTTACCAGTAAGGCACGGGAACAGATCAGGCCCCTTGAGAACTGTCCGAAGTAAGGTGGCCTTTTATAGATTCACAGGAAGTAGGAGTGAGCATGGGGGACTGCTTCCGAGGCGTGTTTCGAATGATGGGTTTTGGGTTTGAGATTTTCTTTCTAGCGTTTTGAATCGTACAGTTCCAAAGGATCAGAGGTTTTTCAATAGATTGGTGTAGTTTAGGTGTCTGAGATTTCTGCAGCTTCCCTCCTTGGAGGGAGGGGAGAGAGATTGTCTTCTAATTTTGGGAATCTTTTATTCATTAACGATACAAGTTATGGAGATATAAGTTGGGAACACTTTGTGTAATCATATATGCCATAATGTATTCATGTGATTCGATGCGTCTATTAAACCATTTGGCTTTGACCTTCATTTGTTAGGCTGGAAGTCTGAAATGGTGTTGGCTGCTAAATCTCTGAATATAAAATTTTTATTTGCACCCTCAAACTATTAAAGTTTTGCACTTTATATCTTAATAAAAATTAGCACGATTTAAATAATACTTTGCACCTTAAGATTCAATTACTAATTCTTTATAGATAAATGTGTCAGTTTTAAAAGATGAAAATGTGCAAATTCGCTTTCAAGTACCATGGTGATCTTTAGTTAGTTTATTCTTAAAAGAAGCAAGCAAATATGATAGCACAAAAAGTGTTTGTCAAAAGGACTCGATCAACTGTTTTTCATTTCAATTGTTTTCATTTCCATAACTTTCCTACTCCATTTGTACAATGACTCATAGTATGTATAGACCACAATAGGTGGCAACCCATTAATTCCGAATCACATGCCATCTAGTAATATTTCGGGTTATGTAAAATCATTCTAGTCTTCTATTGCAGTGCACATTATGCTTTCTATTATTCAGCATCCAATGTCACGGCTGCACCTTTCTGTTTTGCTTGTGAGTTGATTTTTCTAGAAGCATCCTCTTGAGCACAATGTTATGAGGCAGATGAAATGTGTGCCTTAACAGCCCTCCGCGAATCATCAAGCGGCACTGAAAAAATAGTGAGGCTTGAGTGTAAAAAAAAGAATCTAGCTGTGGAGAGAGGCTTGGTGAGGATGTCAACAACTTGATCTTTGCTTGACACAAAGGAGACTTGGAGAGCTTTAGCAGCCACACGATCCCTCACAAAATGGTAATCAAGATCAATATGTTTAGCTCTAGAATGTAAAACAAGATTAACTGACAAATATGTAGCACCAAGATTGTCACACCACAAGGTAGGCTTATCATTAAGAAAAATTCCTAGTTCTTTTAACAAAGACTGTAACCATAGAAGTTCACATGCAATGTTCGCCATAGTTTTATATTCAGCCTCAGTAGAGGACTGCTCGATAGTAGGCTGCTTCTTAGAATCCCAGGAAATAAGGTGAGACCCGAAGTAAACATAAAATCCTCCTATAGACTTACGATCATTAGGGCAGCTAGCTCAATCAGTATCAGAGAAGCCAATAAGTGTAAAAGAAGAAGAAGTGGAAAAGTGCAGGCCAAAATTAGTAGTGAGATGAAGATATCAAAGAATCCTATTGACATCTTGCCGATGAGAAAGATGAGGACAATGCATGAATTGACAGACTTTATTTACGGCAAAAGAAATATCAGGCCTAGTAAATGCAAGATACTGGAGACTGCCAACAATACTAGATAGAGTTGAGGATCCTCAAATGAAGAGCCATCAAGTGCAGTGAGCTTTATCGAGGCAAACATAGGGGTGGACACAGGTTTTGAATTTTGCATATTGGTATGAATTAATAAATTAGAAATATAACGTGTCTGAGATATGAACAGACCATTGAAATCACGACAAACCTCAATACCTAAAAAATAAAGCACCAAGATCTTTGACTGGAAAGGATGACCGAAGGGTAGTAATAAAATCAATAATGAGAGAGGAGTTAGAGCCAATTACAACAATGCCATCAATATAGATCAAGACATAAATTGAATAAGACATAGTAGAGAAAATAAACAAAGAGGAATTGAATCTTGAACCATGAAAACCAAGTGCTAACATTTTATTACTTAGCTTCAAAAACTAAGCCCAAGGGGCTTGTTTCAAACCATAGATGGATTTTTGCAATTTACAAATATGAGTAGAAAAGTCAGGATTTACAAATCCAGGTGGCTATTTCATGTAGTCGTCCTTCTCCAGGTCACCATGTAGGAAGGCGTTCTAAATGTCAAGTTGATGCATGGACCACTTATTAGTCACAACAATTGAGACTAATAGATGAATGGTAACTGGTTTTACAATGAGACTAAATGTCTTTGTATAATTAAGACTAGCTTGCTGGTGGAAACCCTTGGCCATAAGGCGAGACTTGCGACACTCAAGGGTTCCATCAGCATGCCTCTTGGTCTTAAGTACCTATTTGGACCCTAAGACATTTAGATTGAACTAGAGAGGGACTAAATCCCACGTTTGATTTTGATTAAGAGCACGAAATTCGGTGGCCATTGCAACACGCCACTCTGAGAACTTGGAAGCTTCAATGTAGGAGGAAGGTTCCTTAGGAATGGCAGAGGACTTAGAGACAGTGAGAGAGATGGAAGGTTTGGGAGGGGGCTACTGAATGGTTCTATCGGATCGAAGAAGAGTGTTTGCTTTTGAATGGGTTACCATGGGGTGAGTTGTTGAAGGCCGAGGGAGAAGAGGCAAGAGAGATGTAGGTTGTGAGTGTAGAGGAAGATTCATTAGGGTTTGTGTTGGGAGAAGACGACGATAAAGGAGATTGAGGAGAGGATGTAGAGGGAAGGTCTGGACTTGAAGTGAATATAGGCGGGTTAGATGACATGGGCTCATTGATTGAGTGAGGGGAAGGACCAGACCTAATGGGAGATAGATCTGAAGAAGAAATATAAGGCTAAGAGGAATAGAGGACTGGGCCCAACGCAATAGAGGGGCCAGACGCAGGAGTAAAAGGGAAGCATACCTCATTAAAGTGGACATCACGTGAGATGTAAACCCGGCCTGTTGGAATATGTAGACAATTGTATCTTTTATGATCTGGGCTATAGCCCATGAAGACACAGTTGAGAGCGAAGATCGATTTTATGATGGTTAAATGGACGTAAATCGAGCCAACATGCATAGCCAAAAATGCTTAAAAAGGAATAATTAGGGGAATGATGAAACAGAGCTTGAAAAGGTGAAATATTAATAATAATTGGTGTGGGCATACGATTGATAAGGAAAACAACAATCTGAAAGGCCTCAATCCAATATTTTTCGGGAACCGAAGCATGGGTTGAAAGGGAAAGCCCAGTCTAAAAAATGTGACGATGGTGTCTCTCAACACTACCATTTTGAGCATAAGAATATGGACAAGTGATATGGTGATAAATGCTTAATGATTTAAGTGAAGTAGGAAGGGGATGAAACTTGCCTCCCCAATCAGATTGAATAGAAATAACATTGAAAGAAAAAATGTCACTTATGTGACGCAGAAAAGCCAAAAAAATAGTAAGGACACTAGACTTAGTGTGAAGTGGAAAGAACCAAATATATTTAGTAAAATCATCTATAATTGAAATATAAAAATGATAACTAGCAGATGATAGCACAGACACCGGACCCCAAACATCAAGAAATAAAAGTTCAAAAGGCTTCTGTGAACAGAAAGGAAAAGGAGGATAAGGAAGAGCATGACACTTGGCTTTAGAGCAGGCAAAGCAAGGAGTAGAAGCTGTGCTAGCAGTGACTGAAAGTTGAAACAAATGGATGGTGAAGGAGGTGGCACGTGGAGAAGGGTGACCTAGGCATGAATGCCATATCTATGGGGATGTTCTTTTACCAATGAAAGCCTGATGTGAGAGCAAAACAATAGAGGAAGAAGACGTGGTGGGAGAAGAGGTCTCAACATCCGAGAGAAGAACATAGAGGCCATTCCTAACGGGTCCCTGAAGGAGTACCTCCTGAGTATGCAGATCCTTCACAAAAAACCCAAAGGAGTGAAACTCAAAATAGACATAATTATCTAAACAAAATTGAAGCACATATAATAAATTGCGAGTAATCAAAGGAACATGCAAAATTTTTTGGATAAGAAATTTGCCAGAGGGTGTATGAAGTTGAGTAATGCCAGCATTTTGAATGAAAAGGGATGAACTATCTCCAATGCTAACTTGGCCAGTGCCATGATAAGGAGTATAATCCAAATTGAGATTGGAGGAGTTTGCCGTGAAGTGGTTTGTTGCTATTGTCTTGGAACCAATTGTTGAGATGAGATGAGATGTTAAAGCTGGAATGGCTGTATAATGGGCAGTAAGAGAGGGTGGTGCTGGGGATTGGTCAGATTGATTAAAACAATGATAACATGATAAAGCCGTGTGACCAGATTTTTTACAGACTTGGCATATGGGTCTGGTTTTGGGTTGGTTTGAAAAGAAGTTAGGACTTGAAAAGGAACTACCATAGCCACTACCAAAACCTCACCGATAGCCATGACCACGACCTCAGTTAGATGGAGTGGAGGATGGTCTGGTGGTGGTAGTGTGGGTTGCAAGAGGGTTACCTGAAAGAAGGGATTGCGTTTGATGGGCTAGCTGTGACTCGTGGTTGAGAATATAACTATAAACTTGTGATGAGGACAAATGATCTAGTCGAGTGGTGATAGAGGTGACGAGGGACTTATAGTTTGTACCCAGACCAACCAAGAGGTAAGTAATAAACTCAGAAGAAGAAAGTGGTTGTCCATAAACACTAAGGGAAGCAGCTAGCGATTTAGCTTTGTGGGAATACTCAATGATGGTTTCAGATCCTTTCTTTAGTGTTGTCAATTGGTATTGGGTTTGCATAATATGTGCTGAAGTTTGGGCAAAGAACAAACTGCGTAAGGTGGTCCATACCTCACATGAGGTGGTGCATTCAAGTACTTGGGCTAGAACTGTGTCTATAAGGGAGGAATTAATGGCAAAAATAATCAATTGGTCTTGTAGAACCCATTTCATGTACTCTGGGTTGGTATTTCCGTCAATTGTAGGAGAGGGCATCGAGATAGAGCCATCTATATATCTGAATAACTGATGGCCTTTAAGGAATGAGAGAATTTGAGCTTTCCATAGTAAGTAGTTGTCAATGGTGAGCTTCAGGGTGATAAATGGGTGTCTGAGTTGATGATGGTGGGATTTACATTTAGTGTTGATTTTTCTGGTTCCATGGAGTGCAACTAGGGAAGAAATGGATGTAAGTCCTTTTTATAGCTCTGGTACCATAAAGAAGCAATCAAATATGATAGCACAACAAGTGTTTGTCGAAAGGCCTCAATCAATTATTTTTCATTCCAATTGTTTTCATTTCCAACAGCTTTCTCACTCCATTTTTACAATGACTCACAGTATATATAAACCACAACAGGTGGCAACCCATTAATTCCAGATCACATGCTATCTAGTAATATTTCGGTTATTTAAAATTCTTCTAGAGTCTTCTACTTTAGTGCACATTATACTTTCTGTTATTCAGCATCCAATGCCATGGCTACACCTTTTTGTTTTGCCTGTGAGCTGATTTTTCTAGAAACATCCTCGACTCTTGAGCACAATGTTTTGAGATAGGGGAAATGTGTGCCTTAATAATCCTTGTTCAGACAATAGGAATGACCACAACGTCGTGTAGAACGAGCTATTAATTTTGGCGTGTCACATGCATGTTTCAACACGATTCGACCTATTATTTAAACAAAAATTTGATGAGCATATTTTTTTGTGTATTCTTTATGTACTTTAACTAAAGCAGTTATTTTATATTAAAAAAATATTTGTTTGTACAAGGACGCGTTGATAAACATTATGCTTTCTGTTATTCAGCATCCAATGCCACGACTACACCTTTCTGTTTTGCCTGTGAGCTGATTTTTCTAGAAATATCATTTTGACTCTTGAGCACAATGTTTTGAGGTAGGGGAAATGTGTGCCTTAATAATCCTTGTTCGGACAATAGGAACGGCCACAACATCGTGTAGAATGAGCTTTTAATTTTGGCGTGTCACATCCATGTTTCAACACGACTCGATCTATTATTTAAACAAAAATTTGATTAGCGTATTTTTTTGTATATTCTTTATGCACTCTAACTAAATCAGTTATTTTATATTAAAAAAATATTTGTTTGAACAAGGACGTGTTGATAAAACAACACACACGACGCAATTTCCCTACTCTTTTCTTATACTACATCTCCTGGCCTTTGTTCTTCTGTGTCCCGCCACTACTTTATCCCCCTCCCCACCTTGCAGACGCTGTCTAACTCAACCCACTCCGCCAGATCTCCCTACTTTCTTCCCCTCTTATATTCGTACACTTATATTTTACTTTACTTTTTTCTGTTATCTTTGTGGAAGGATAAAACACCAAGCCCAACCCACCTGGTTAGGAGCTAGGGGACAGGAGGCATTGGGTTATTAGGGGGTTAGGAGGTAGGGGCTATCAGGGGGGTCAGGGGGTAGGGGCTGACAGGAGGTATGGGAGGCTGTCAGAGGAGATGGGAAAAAGGGGAGCTGACACACACAAAGGGGTCCGGTCTCATTACTGTAGGCTGGCACACGCAACAATGAGATAGATAAAAAGCCTTCAACCAGATGACTAGGACACACTCTCGACCTTAATTTCTTCCCCTTCTTCTTCAACCCCGGAAAGGGAGCCCACAAGAGGGATTTCTTCTCCAACAAATGGATCTTCGGCTCTTTTTGTACAGTGAGATGTGAGAGACCATGAGTAACTATAAACAAATACATTATAGTGGAAACTCCTTTCCCCAAACCCCCATGGACGTAGGTGACACACTGAACCACTTAAATCTGTGTGTTCCTTACTCTTACTTTCTTTGCACTTGTTTTTCATTCATCGTCATATATGTATGTATCGCTATCATATAACTGCACCGAAACATTGTCAGGGGACCCAAACAACACCGATTAAGGCCTTGTTGTGTGATTTTTACAGCATCAACAGTGGCGCCGTCTGTGGGATCTGATTTCTTCTTTTTGCTAGAGGTGGGAGAAGGACGATTTCCCGGCATGCTGAATAATTATTGGACGAACAGATAATGTCCTCTCAGATAAATATTCTTAGCTTTTAAAATTTTTACATTTACAAAAAATGCTGCTGCAGAAAATGAGCCAGGTGAGGAACCGAGCTCCTCACCATTGCACCCAGTTCACTTTAATGCACTATGCAAAAAGTAATTGCACGGTAAGGACCGATCGCGCAAAAGTAACATTGTCTAGACACTAGCGAGCAAACACTATGCACTTAAGTGCACAATAGCACACAAGCACTGCACCCCACGTGCATAGTTCCATGCAAGTTCACCGTGCATGCATGCACGACCACCATGCACAAGGCATGGCCTCAAGTGCACCCAGAACTCGCAGTGCCACGCCGCAAGCCCAATCAACCGCCGATGGTCACGACTTCGACCGCCGACGTTTTCTGGCTCCACAGCCCAGTCGTGACGCACCACGTTGTGTGCACAGAGACTATGTCATGGCCCAGCCGTGAAGCAGGGGGAGAGGGCACCGGAGCCCACCGTGTGGTGTGCCAGCATTGTCTGTAGAAGACGATGCATCGTTGATCGACCCTCCCAGTGGTGGTAGCTTTGTTGGGACAACCACATGTGCGACCTCGTGTGTGGAGTAAAGCACGAAAGCCCAGCCCCATCGACTCCTGGTCGGCGTAGTCTGCTGCCCATAGAGTGGTTCCTGAGCACCCAAGCTGACTGACTAGCAGCTGCAATTGGCCGTGCATGCTGTGAGCACGCCGTGCTTGTTGGCGCACATTGTGTGCATTGTGTTTCTGTCGGTGGCCACCACTTGGACCGCCAACACCTTTTGCCACCCAAGAGGTGGTGCCCCGACCTCCATGGAAAGCACTGGGTGGCCACCCTCGGCCAGCTCCACCCCAGCTCAGCGACCACCTCCCAGCAGGGACATGCCTTCCTCCTCTGCCACTCGGCTCGGTAGTCTAGCAACTGAGCTCCTCCTCCACAACTTGGTGCCACCCCACAGCTTGGCAACCCTGCACCTGAGCACTCCCATCGGATCACCAACCCAGCGAGGCTTTCAACCCCATAGATTGAGCCCCCCACCGCTCGGACACCACTCACCCAGCTCGACATCACCTTGGTACCACTGCAAGACACCTCCTCAGCCCCAAAATTACTCCACGCGGGAAGCACGACTCGGACACCACTCACCCAGCTCGGTATCACCTTGGTACCACTGTTCAAATCATCTGCACGGGAAAGTTGCCCGCATGGGAACATGGCTTAGGTCAGCTAGGAAGGTTGAACATGGGAAATACCCCATCGGCACGGGACGCATCGTTTGGGAAATTCACCTGCTTGTCATAGGACTCGCAGCTCGGGATTCATTCTGCAGGACTTGGACACAACTCGGGAACTCAGCAATCGAGCTCCACCTCAGCAGAGTGGTGCCGATCGTTAGCACCTTGGAGCCATTTGACATCTCACTAATGGCAAGGGATTCGGTAGCTCACTGGCAGGGACTCCCTTTAGTTCACAAACTCGACGAGGCCCTTACGGCTCGAATAGAACACTCACCAACTCGGACTAGGCATGCATGGAGCTCAAATTGACTCGATAACTTCTCGACTTGCACTGGACTCGGGACCTACTCTAGTTGCCATGCACTGCTCGATTACGCGGGATTCGACAACTCTTCACTTGCACAGCTTGGACAATGCCCCACTTACACAGGATTCAACACGACTCGGTTCGGACCAGTCACCTGTGGTGCTTGGGCAAGACTCAGGCTCTCCCAGTAGGCTCATCCAGGCTCTCCTAGCGGCCTCACTCGGACTCCCAGCAGGATCACCTGGACTTTCCTAGGGGGCTCACCTGGACTCTCCCAGAGGACTTACTCGGGCTCTCCAAGCGGGCTCACCCGGACTCCCCCAGCGGGCTCTCCCAATGGACTCTTCCAGCAGGCTCACCCAGATTTAGCTAGTGGGCATACTCTGGACCAATGGGCATGCACAAACTTTCCCCAGCGGGCATGTCTGGACTTTACTCAGTGGGCACATATGGACTATTTTAGTTGAGCCTCAATAGTGACACATCTCTAACATTCGCCTCGCTCTGATAGAGTAATTTAGCACGGACAAGTGCTTCGCCCCACAAGTCCAGTCCCTCAGCTGACCACGATTCATTGGCTACGGGTCAGGGCCTCCCAAGCTCTGCCTCTTTATAGCCAGTCGGACACAAGTCTCTTGACTTGCTGACCTTCGTGCACCACAAGCCCAGTCCCTCGGCTGACCACGATGCATTGGCTAAGGGCCAGGGCCTTCCGAGCTTTGCCCCTTCATAGCTAGTCCAACACGAGTCACTTGACTGACTGATCTTCTTGAAATGGATGGTCGCGATGCATTGGCTAAGGGCCAAAGCCTCTTGAGCTTTCTCGTTCATAGCCAGTCGGACACAAGTTGCACCACAAGCACAGTCCCTTAGTTGGCCACGATGCATTGGCTAAAGGCCAGGGCCTCCTGAGCTCTGCCTCTTCACAGGCAGTCGGACACGATTCACTAGACTCGCTGATCTTCGTGCAATGCATGGTCGCAATGCATTGGCTAAGGGCCAAAGCCTCTCAAGGTTTTCCCTTCACAGCCAATCGGGTACAAGTCCCTTAACTTGCCAAATTTCGTGCACCACAAGCTTAGTCCCTTGGCTGGTCGCGATGCATTAGCTAAAGGCTAGGGCCTCCCGAGCTCTACTCCTTCATAGCCAGTCGGGTACAAGTCTCCTGACTTGCCGACCTTCGTGCTACAAGCCGAGTCTCTAGACTCATCGTGATGCATAACCATTGCCAGTGAGTTACCTCTGGGAACGAGCCTTTAGAGTTAACAGGCCTCCTAGCTCCACAACCACCTAGTACGAGTTACCTTTGGGAACAAGTCGACGGGTTTGGCAACTGCCTAAAGTGGACCCAGAGGGTCGGCATGCCTTCTAACCGCTTTGCGTGGGTTAGTTCACACAAATTCCAACACCAACACCAACAACAAATCGAAAACTTAGGCATCAAACGAACATACACTTTACAAATAAACATTCGAGCTCCGCGCTTGCACAGTACGCGGTCAAGCCAATCTCCCGCCATATCTGAGCTCCGCGCTCGCATTGTACTTTGTCAAATACTCCCTGCCTAAATTCACCGATGGAGACATTTATTACTTAACACAAACAAGTTATTTTGTTTTCTTGTTGACGACTCTTTGTTGCATATTTTATCCTAAAGATTCTCAAGGACTTTTGTTAAAACAAGTTTTCCTTAAAAATTACGGGCTTATGTTGAGGGATAAAACACCAGGGTCCAAAGACCAGGCCCAACCCACCTAGTTAGGAGTTAGGGGACAAGAACGGACAAGAAGAGACAAGAGGCATGGGGCTGTCGGGGGGTCAGGAGGTAGGGGTTTTCGAGAGGTATGTGAGGTTGTTAGAGGAAATGGGAAAAATGGGAGCTGTCACACGCAAAGGAGTCCGGTCTCATCACTGCAGGCTAACACACACAACAAAGGGAAGCCTTTAGCTAGATGACCAGGACACACTCTCGACTTCAACTTCTTTCTCTTCTTCTTTAATCCCGGAAAAGGAGCGCTCCAGAGAGATTTCTTCTCCAACAAATGGATTTTCAACTCTTTTTGTATAGTGAGATGTGAGAGACCGTGAGTGACTGTAAACAAATACATTATAGTGGAAACTCTACTCGCCAAACCCTAGTGGACATAGGCGACACGTTGAATAACGTAAATATGTGTCTCCCTTACTCTTACTTTCTTTACACTTATTTTTCATTTATCGTTATGGATGTACGCATCGCTACCGTACAACCACACTGAAACACTGCCAAGGCCCCAAACAACTCCGATCAAGGCCCAATCTACTTAATAGATAAGAAATGACTATTTCTCTCATTTCAGCCCAATCTACATAGAAGCCTCACACCATTTAAAAATATATAATTTTACTTTTTTATATTTATATTTCATACTTCAATTCAATATGAAATATGAAGATAAAAATGTAAAATTATATATTTTTAAATAGTGCGTGAGATTTCTATCTAAAATTTTTCAATTTTTACGGCATCAACAATCTTCTTTGCTCTCTCTCGCCCTCTCTCCATTTATTTATGTGTGTATTTCTACAGAAATCTCAGGGTCAAAATGGCATCCGATTCTCTACCTCCGCCTGAAAACCGCATCGTTGTGCGTTCTTCTGTCTCATATATACATGTATCTTATATCTATGGATATAACTTAAACTGAAGCTTTACGTAAGCAGGTGGGATGTGGAATTGCGGTCGTTGATTACTTGGCGGCAGTGGCGGCGTATCCTCAGCCAGACGAAAAGATCAGAACCACGAGCTTGAAGGTTTTTTTTTTTTTTATCTTTTCTACTTATTTTTTCCCTTTGGCATATGTATATTTATATATTCGTCGTCCGTTTTGACGCCGAAATACTGATCTTGCCAGTACTTAAAACCCTTGCTTGAATCAAATTTAATTATATGAATTTGGATCTCTTAGCTAAATTTAGGTACTCTTTTCTCAAAGTTAGGTGTATTAGGATAAATTTCGGCCCTCGTATTAGCTTCATAGCATTATTTATACAATTTACGTTTACCCACGCATTTTACAGACTATTGCATTCATATATCAGACCTGGCAAATGATTGCTGCTTCTGCAACATTGAAGATATTATCATCATGTTTGGATGATTGATTTTTCAGGTTCAAGGAGGTGGAAACGCCGCAAATGCATTAACCTGTATGGCTCGTTTGGGCTTAAATCCAAGGCTAATTTCCAAGGTTTCAATTATCCCTAGCATGTTCTCTTGTTTTACGCATTAGTATCTCCTGTTAAACGTTTCAATTTTCCAAAGTTTCAATCTCATCAGACTGAATATTATTATAATATATATTTTAATTTTTTACATGTTTGTAGTTTCAAATCACTAGGTTGCAGATGACACTCAAGGTAGGCATATTTTGGACGAGCTAAAAGCTGATGGTGTGGATACTTCCTTTTTCGTGGTAAGCTTCAGATGACAAACTATGATAAAAATGTGACTATATGGGATTATGTGGATATATATTCAACTGGTGATTGACAAACTATTGGTTATTATTCTCTTCTGTTTAGTAACTGTAGATGCTCAAATTTCTCTTCATTTCAAGTATCAATCCATTGTTTCCATTACTCTATTACAAAAACTTGCAGCTATATTTCTTGAAGTTTCGAAGTTTTATGATATGATACCAATGGTTTTGTCTCTTGGTATCGCTATTATGGTTAACAACTTAACATGCATCTGTTTTCAATATAATAGATAACATGCATCTATCTTCGGTTTAATGCATGGGGCTTTAATGCTTTTCTTGGTCATATCTCTTCCCACCCCCTGCGTTTGCTTGCTTAAATATCTTTACAATTTTTTGAGTTCAATTCCTTTTAAATCTTATTGATGGAGATGCAGATGCTGAGATGGAGATGCAAGTGGGGTATTTGCATATGAATATGGAAATTTTAAAACGCTGCGTTGAGGGATTGCGATGGAAAAAGCCTTCGTAATGGGCCAGGGAGATGTTGCAGTTGGCGAGTCTTTTAATGGGGTTAAAGGAAAAGGTGTGGATGTTGGTGGGCCTCAACCGCATATTTGTTTGCAAGTGATCCAGGGGCCCAACTCGCAGGCCCAGCCTCTCTCTCAGGCCCAGGTTGCGAAATATGCTTGGAGACGGAAGGCTGCAAACAGTGTAGATCTATCGTTGTCGGGAGGGCCTCATCTTCCATTGTTGGCGGTGGCTCAGGGGTCGACATCGTTGTCTGGGGTGGTGGGTTTGCTGGCGATGTCTGAGGTTGTTGAGCCTATTCTTTGTAATGTTGTGAGCTACTCTTCGTTGTCGAAAGTTACATAGAAGTAGTTGGGTGATAAGGGGACGATGGGTGTGGGATTTTCGGCGAGGTCTGGGGTTGATGGGAGTGTGACGGCAGAGTTTAGAGAAACAAACTCGGGTCTGTGGATTGTGAAACACATTTCGGCGCCGTTAAGTTTTTTGCTGGACTCCACAACGATACAGAAAGCTTTGCCAGCCACTAGTGAGCATCATGGTGAGTCGGTACAGCCACCTCGACGGGAGGAGGTTGTGATTGGTGAGTGGGCAGAGGAGCTGGGTGAGGATGGGTTCGTGAACGACGATCTCTAGCCGCTATCGTGTGGGTTGTCAGTGGAGATTGCACAATCCCAGACATGTGTGGTGGTCGGAGGCCCAGGTGTGCTCCTTGTGCAGGCAGTCTTGCAGGAGCGTGGTATCTCGTTCCAGGGGTCTACACTAGGCATCATACCACTGGAGATGGCTGCTGTTGAGGAGTCTAAGTCTGGGAATGAGTTTGAAGAATGTGGCTCTGAAAACTTGGTGGTATCTAGTGGTGAACCAGATCTTGTATGTGGTTCGGAATTGGCTTTATTAGCTCCTGTTGATCCTGTGAAGAGGGGGCCTATCTAACTCCTCTATGTACACTCCTTCCCAGCTCTAAATTTGGGTGTTGTCCGTCAAATTGGGTATTTAAGAAGGTAGAAGAGATTCAAGCTGTTATTAGGATTTCATTTGGAGGTTACGAAGAACAATTTAAGGCTTTTCTTGTAGCACTTGAAGCTAGCCATTCAAAATCAGCTTCAAAGCAGGATAGAGAACTTAAACAACTAATTTGTTCCTTTAATTATGATGTTAAGGAAGGGAGTGGTGGAAGGGATAGATCGAAAGGGAGGGGCAAAGCATGTTTTAATGAAGTCTAAGATTTTATCATGGAGTGTACGGGGGCTCAATGATCGCAATAAATGCCCTTGTATCAAATCATTATTGCGAATGTGGAAGGGTGATGTGGTATGTTTTCAAGAAATAAAACTGTGTTTCATTGATAGAAGAATGGTGCGAAGTCTATGGGGGTGCTGGCATGTGGGTTGGACTTATTTGGCTTCATTGGGAGCCTTAGGTGGAGTGTTACTAATGTGAGATAAATGAGTGGTTGAGGCGATTGAGGAGTGTATTGGAGATTTCTTGGTTGCAACTTTATTAAAAAATGTGGATGATGGATGGGAATGGGCTTTTTCAGGTTCTTATGATCCTAACGTGGACGGGGATAGGAGGTTGTGGGAGGAGTTGGCGGGCCTATATTCCTTATGAGAAGTGCTTTGGTGTATGGGAGGTGATGATTTTAACATTACTTGCTTTTCTAGTGAACGATTAGGGCAGTATCGAAATTCTGTAGCCATGGAGGAATTCTCCGAGTTCATCTTTGATCTGGATCTCATGGATCTCCCACTGGTAGGGGGCGGGTACACTTGGTCAAACGGGCGGGTTTGGTCGAGATTGGATAGATTCCTTGTCTCTCCTTCGTGGGAAGCCCACTATTAGGAAGTAAGTCAAAAACAGCTAGCTCGAGTCAGTTCAGATCATTTTCCTATCCTTTTGGATTGTAAGGGTATTCACAGGGGTCACCGGTATTTCAAATTTGAAAACATGTGGCTAACAACGGATGGGTTTGTAGAGATGGTGCATGCTTGATGGTCATCTTATCAGTTTATTGGTACTCCAAGTTTCATTCTTGCAGGTAAGTTAAAGGCTCTGAAGCAAGACCTGAAGAAGTGGAACTTGGAAGTTTTTGGTCACTTTGACAATCAGAAGTCTACATTATTGGAGGAACTGCAAGAGTTAGAGGGTAAAGAATTATTGGGAGATATATCGGAGGAGATGTTATTGAGGAAGGGTATGGTTATGGCAAACTTGGAGAGAGTTCTATTGTCAGAGGAGATTTCATGGCATCAAAAATCGAGGGCCTTTTGGTTGAGAGAAGGTGATAGGTGCACGAAGTTTTTTCACAAAGTGGCTAATTCTCATCGGCGTAACAATGCTATTGAGTCGCTTCAACTAGGCTCTCAGGTGTTATCTTCTCCGACAGAGCTAGAAAATCATATTGTACATTATTATGAGACCCTTTTCACAGAATCGGATTCTTGGAGGCCAAAGCTTGATGCCTTGCCTTTTGAGGCAATTGACTCGCAGAGTGCGAGTGTTTTGGAGAGACCCTTTGTTGAAGAAGAAATTTACAAGGTCATCTCTGGTATGGCTAAGGATAAAGCGCCGGGTCCGGACGGTTTTTCTATGGGTTTCTTTCAAACTTGTTGGGACATTGTCAAAGGTGATGTTATGCAGGTTTTTAGTGAATTTCACTTATTTCAAAAGTTTGAAAAATCCCTTAATGCGACCTTTATTGCTCTCATTCCCAAGAAATACGGGGCTTCGACGATTGAGAATTTTCATCCAATAAGCCTGGTTAGTAGCGTTTATAAGATTATTTCAAAGGTGCTTGCTAACCGGCTTAGTCCGGTGTTAGAACTTATTATTTCCAAGTCCCAGAATGCTTTTATTTGTGAGAGACAAATTCTTGATTTGGTACTCATTGCAAATGAGTGCTTGGATCATAGACTACGGGAAAGAGGTTCACGTGTTCTCTGCAAGCTGGACATGGAGAAGACATATGATCATGTAAACTAGGAATTCCTTTTATACTTGCTTGAGAGGTGTGGCTTTGGGGATATGTGGATTTCATGGATGCGTCATTGTATTTCAACCGCCCATTTTTCAATTCTAGTTAATGGTACACCAGTTGGTTTCTTTGATAGTTCGCGAGGATTGCGGCAGGGAGATCCTTTATCCCCTCTTCTATTTGTTATAGTTATGGAGGTGCTAAGTAGAATGGTGCAGGCTGCTGTTGGGGGAGGATAGTTATCTGGTTTTCAGGTGGATGGCCGATGGCCCTATTATCATCTCACACCTTCTTTTCGCAAATGATACCTTAGTCTTTTGTGAAACAGATAATAGGCAGATCCAAACTCTACGTGCACTGTTACTTTGCTTTGAAGCAGTGTTAGGGCTTAAGGTGAACCATGGCAAGTCTGAGATGGTTCCTGTGGGTGTGGTTTCTAATATCCTCAGTTTAGCAGGCCTTCTGGATTATAAGGTATCCTCTTTCCCAATGAAATATCTGGGCCTTCCACTGGGTGCAACTTTCAAGAATAGAGCTATATGGGATGGGGTGGTGGAGAAGATTGATAAAAAGTTGGCTGGTTGGAAACGAGTGTATTTATCAAAAGGGGGCCGCCTCACTCTTATTAAGAGTACTCTCACTAACCTCCCTACATATTTTTTATCCCTGTTTCCTTTGCATGTAAGAGTGGTGAACAGAATGGAGAAACTTTTTAGGGCGTTCTTATGAGAAGGCATGGAGAGGAGAAGAAATTTCATCTGGTTAGATGGAAGACAGTTTGTGCCTCAGTTGTGAATGAGAGGTTGAGAGTGTGTAACTTGAGAACTTTTAACAGAGCTCTATTGGAGAAATGGCTTTGGAGATATCACTTGGAGGGGGGTTCATTGTGGAAGGAAATTATTGACACGAGATATGGTGTCGCTTGGGGTGGTTGGTGCTCCAACGAAGTGAAAGGGGGATATGGAGTGGGTTTATGGAAGTTTATAAGGAAGGGGTGGCCATGCTTTGCAAATCAAATTCGTTTTGTAGTTGGGGAGGGCAATCAAATCAGTTTTTGGCGGGACATGTAGTGTGGAGATCATCCATTGGAAAGGGTTTTTCCAGCCCTATATCGCATTGCAGTTAATAGGGAGGCTTCAGTGGCAGATATGCTGTTATTTTCTCATGGCTCGCATCAGTGAAATATTCTTTTTAATAGGGATTTTCATGATTGGGAATTATCTATTGTTTCAGATTTTTTCAGCTTACTATATTCCAAGGGGACTACTACAGCACAACGAGATAGATTGAAGTGGAGGTCTAATAATCACAAGATATGCACAGTTAAGGCGTATTATAACATCTTGACAACACAAGTTCATACTTCGTTCCCTTGGAAGAAGATTTGGAGGTCTCGTGTGCCTTCCAAAGTAGCTTTTTTTGTTTGGAATGCTGCTCTTGGGAAGATCTTGACCACGGACAACTTGAGGAAGAGAGGATATGTAGTGATGGATTGGTGTTACTTGTGTAAAAAGAATGGAGAATTTGTGGACCATCTCTCACTTCACTGTGAGGTAACAAGGGTGTTGTGGGATGAGATCTTCCAAAGGGTTGATGTTGCTTGGGTTATGTCCATGAGGGTTGTGGATTTGTTGGGTTGTTGGAGAAAGATACATGGAAGTTATCAAGTGGCAGCGGTATGGAAGATGTTTCCATTGTGCATCATGTGGTGTATTTGGACGGAAAGGAATGCACGCTGCTTTGAAGATAAGGAACACACATTGGCCGAGTTGAAGACTTTTGTGTTACACACCTTAATGTGTTGGTTTTCTGCTATTGTATTGCATGGGGATAATGTTCATGATTTCTTGTCTTTAATTTATCGCTCTTAGAATGTATTTAGGTGTCTTTCTGTATACTTCCTGTGTACATGGGCTACGCCTATTTCATTCATATATATAATATTTATCTCTTACTTTTTGAAAAAAAAAAAAATCTTATTGATCATCAGTGCTAAGTGAACACTACCCAGACCAAATGAAAAATCTCAAGCAGCATGGACGTGGGGTTTAGCATGTCTGCAGTAAACTGCCTGTACTGGTGTTGATATTGAATTAAAAAAAATTATTAAATAATATTTTAAAAAAAATCCTGCTGAAACTGCCAAGAATAAGTGGAGAAAAGATTGAGAACTTAATTCATTAGAGTTTGCATTAGGTTTGTAGACTCTCATCCTTCAGACTAGGGTTGAATATTATACAAACTACCCTAGTTTTGTCATTGCACTATTCATGTTAATTTCTTGTTGGTATACTTCGAGAGTAAAGTGCAATATCTCAAGCAGGTAAATCCTTGAAAAGAAGTGACAACTAATTTCCATTTCACTCGAATGTAGCCAATAGCCTTGATTCTATATCTTTATTTCTATTACATTTTTCTTCTGGAATTTGGCCATGACAAGTAACACTGTTCCACCATGTGATCTTACATAATTACTTAACCATCTTTTGACTCGATTTGTTTTATTTACAGGTTTCCAAGGAGGGTAATACACCATTTACCTATGTCATTGTTGACAACCAAATGTGAGGGCCCTTGTCTATACTTTCTTTCTCTCTCAAAACGAAAACCCCCTTTTTCAAGATTAAAAATGCCATGGTGTTGGGAACTGTAAATCCTTTAAATCAGATGTAATGTGAATGTATTATATCAAATTTGCCAATATTCCTGGCAAACTTTATCTAGGTTCAAGGATTTCCCTGAAACAAATTTCTCCTTCACAACATGACATAATGGATCTAATCTACTATCCTTAAATTCTTTAAATCGGATGTAATGTGAATGGATTATATTAATTTTTCCATTATTCCTGACAAACTTTACCTATATTTCTGTAAGAAAATTCTTTACAATGACAGATCAGAAAAAAAATGTTACAGATGTACTAGATTTGAGAAATGTTGTGACATACCAGTTTTGGTGATAGGGTATATTAGTAATATTTCCTAGTAAACTTTTATTTTAGAATTTATATTTTTATGAGTATAGTTTATCAGAATTTATATTTAGTTTTATCTCTATATTTCTATTATAGTTGCTATTTATGAATTGTTAGAGTTTTGTTTTAATAAGGATTTTTAAAGTGTTTCAGATTACGTTCACTGCGATGTGTGTTTTGAAATTTAAGTTTAAATTTTCTAGTCTCCGAACCTCATCACTTTGTTAGCCGCTGTTTGACAAATTCAAACCACCAATCCGTAAGTTCATCCACTTTGTTTCAAATTTGAAACCCTGATCTCATACTCTTTCTCATCCCGTAGTATGTAAATTCGAGTCCTAGTAGGAGTCTAACTCTCATTAGAAAAACCCTATCTGATAGCCTTTCTATCGTCTTTATAAATCCATCTAAGAATATCCGATTCAAACACAAGGAAAAATACAAAGAAAACTCACTTGTTTTGGAGTTCTCTTCTCTGACCCGCAGCCATCCATTGCTTCTCGCAGTAACTCCACGCCACTCAGAGTCGCGGGACTCCCTTCCGGCGTCACAGACGGTGCCGACCAGCCCAGCCCTAGCTCAGCCACCTCTTTTCCGGTAAGGCCTCGACCGCCATCAGCTCTCTTTCTCTCTCGGTAGTTTTCGGGATGTTTTCGGACTAACGGTTCTCTCTCTCTCTGTGTCACGGCGTCGCACCACCGTAGAGACCCTCCTGTCGCGTCGCCGGTCGCTCCCTGCAGCCCAGCGCCGCCGTCGCCCTCAGCCCCTCTCGGTAAGCTCTTCCATCGTAGAACCCTCTCTCCCGAACTCTCTGTTTTGGTTGCCGAGTACTCGGGTTCTTGAAGAACCCGTGAGTTTCTTTTGTTGGGCCTTGGGCCTTAGGCCCGTATGAGGTTGGGATGGGTTTATTTATTTGGTTTGGGCCCCTGTAATAATGTTATTTTCATGGGCCAGAGTTTTTAACCCTTTTTACAGATTATAGTGATATTTATTCGAACTTATATTTTAAGTTAGACTTGATCTCATTTTACTTCAATAATTGCTTTAGTGATTTATATTGAGTTTAATATTACTAGTTGAGTTTATTAAATAAATATAAGTAGTTAAAGATTCTTTTTAATAAATGTTTAAAGAATTGGAAATATGTTTTAAAGTATATTTTTTAAGTCTAATATTTGAGTTAATATTTCTTTTGTCAATTTAGTAAAGATTTTAATAAGATTTCTATGTTAAGAATTTAATGGAATTTATTAAGTTTCTTATAAGATTTAATAATTACGTTAAGAAATGAAACTTAGTTTAAGAATTTAAGTTTTTGTGAATTATTTAAAAATAGCTCGAGTATTTCTACTAAATTATAAATTAGTATTTTAAGTAATTTAAATACTATGAATTATTGATTTTTAGTGTTAAACAAATATTGGTTTGACTATGTGTTAGAATTCCGAATTTAGTTAAGTAAGATATTAGCATTTATTTTAGCTCCAAACAATTTAGTGATAGTTATTTATTGAATATAGGTCTCAAGTTACGAAGTATTATTCAAGAAGAAACGCATCGAGGTAAGTAAATTTGATCATAAATTAGGATCATCACAGTTAGCTTATATGTATGTATTATTCAAGCCAGTTCTTTGATAGCCATTATTTATGAACCGCTCATGTACAAGCATGTCATCCAGCATAGCATATGATCATGTCATTCCGCATCATGTTTTAGTTTCAGAAATTATAGTTATGTATGTATTAGGTCATGCATCTCATGTGTATAAGACACATAAGCCATCTTAAATTCAAGTGTAAGATAAAAATCAGATCAGTTAATAAGATGGCCATTCAGATGCATGGTACCAATGCAGTTCAGTTTCAGGGTGGTGTGCAAGCCACGAACTCAGTCGTGGTCCACCATAGTATGCTAGAATACTATCAGCAGTTCCCCTTGCTGCAGCGGGATGTGGGGCTGGTGCACAACCTTGCACACAGGGTTAAGTGTGTTGGCCAGTCAGATAAGTAAGATAAATCAGTCAGTTAGTTCAGATAATTCAGTCATACATAGCATAAGCATTAGCATGAACAGTCATGAATCTTAAGTTCAGCATGAAAGTTCTTATGAAAATGTTATGTTTATTATGTTTTCGTTATGATAGATTTCTTACTGAGTCATCGACTCATTTTAGTTTATTTCATGTTTTTAATTACCCAGGTGAAGATGATGATTACGAGCAGGCAGGCCAGGAGTAGAAGGAGCATTTTAGTTTTGTTCAGACTTTTAAAATAAAATGTGTCTCTTATGACGAATTTATCCAGTTATTTCTTAAATGTTTTTTTTGGGAAGACATTTTATTAGACCTTTTATTTCAATAAATTATTTCAGTTTATTTTTAAATTGTGAAATTAGAGAATCGCTTGCCGGGTTTATTTTTCATAAAAAAAATACGTGACACACCTAGCCTACGGGAAGGGGGTGTTACAATTTGGTATCAGAGACAGGTCGATTCTGTAGACTTTTCAAAAAAAAAAAAAAATAGTTAAAATTACCTAGGATGCTCCTAGCCTGCTCGCGAGTAATCAAGGTTTGTTTAGGGTTGAATACTTTATAGGTCCTACTAGTTAGAACAATCAGTATAGTTTGTTTCATTGTCATTGTTTTTACGTTCTTACTAGATAATTGTTATTATGACGTTTGACGTAGATCATGGCCCCCGGTACTAGAAATCACCCAACACGAGAGGGATCTTCTGGTTCTAACCAGAATGATAACCCGGACCATCTGGTCGCAGCTGCTACCCAATTCTTTCAATCTATGGTTAGCGGCCAATTTATGGCGCCTAGAGCTCCACAAGCCGGTTGTACTTTGGAGCAATTTTCTCGTCAGCATCCTCCTACGTTTGATGGCAGATTGAATTCCATGGATGCGGAAAGTTGGATCGATCGTATAGAGCAGATTTTTGAAGTGCTCTACTGCACTGATGATCAGAAGGTGAAATACGCCACGTACCACTTGACTGATATGGCAAACAAGTGGTGGAAGTCAACCCGGGCTTTGGTTCAGCTGGAACTAGGGGAAGCAGTCCCCATTACTTGGGAGCATTTCAAGAAAATCTTTTTGGACCACTTCTTTCCACAAACTCTTCAGGAGTCGAGAGCTCGCCAGTTTATGGATCTTACTCAAGGATCTATGACGGTAGCGCAGTATGCTACAACGTTCATGGAGCTTTCTCGTTTTGCTATTTACTTAATTCCGGATGAGGAAAAGAAGGCTGAAAAATTTGAGCGTGGACTGGATCGTAGGATTCGAGAACGTGTCCGTACTCTCAGGATTCGGAGTTTCACAGAGCTAGTCACCCGAGCTACCATTGCTGAAGAAGACCTCCAAGAGAACATCGAGTACAACAATCAAAGGAAGCGCCAGCAACAGCAACAACCCCAAGCAGTGTCGCATAAGGACAAGAGGCCTCACATTATGAATCGTCAAGGTCAACCACCAGCAGGGCAAACTTACCCCACGTGTGCAACATGTGGGAAACGACATTTGGGAAGGTGCATGTTTGGCCAGAACGTGTGTTTCAAGTGCGGGAAGCCAAACCATCTAGCTCGGGACTGCCCAATTAAGAAACCTGGGGAACCGGGTAGGAATGGAGGACAGAAGACGCATGCTACAGCGAGAGTTTATGCTCTTACCCCTATTGATGCTGAAGCATCAAATGATGTAGTCACAGGTACCTTTCGCTTTCCTAAATTTAGATATCTTTATAGAACGATAAATATATTACATGATCCTGATAGCTTTAAGTTGTTATGTCATTTATATAGGCACATTATCGTTGTTTTCACGTCATGCCTCCATTTTATTCGACTCTGGTGCTACTCATTCTTTCATTTCTAATCATTATGCACATTTGGCTGAGAAGATACCTGAACCGCTAGAACCTAGTATGTCTGTTGCTACGCCCTCGGGAGATCATATTATTTGTGATTCTGTGCTAATTGGTTGTCCGATAGAGATTCAAGGGAGAATTCTACCTGCGGACTTAATCATATTTGATATGTCCGGATTTGACGTGATTCTGGGAATGGACTGGTTATCCCAGAACCATGCCTGTGTGGATTGCTTTAATAAGAGAGTAGTTTTTAAATGCACAGATGGGGAGGAGTTTAGTTTTCAGTCTGTACGAGAAACTTCCCCTCCTCGTGTAATCTCAGCTTTGCAGGCCACCAGACTTTTGAGACAAGGGTGCATGGGATTCCTGGCGAGTTTGATTTTACCACCAGAAGATGGACTCAAGATTGAAGACATAAAAGTAGTTAGAGATTTTAAAGATGTGTTTCCTGAAGATCTTCCAGGAGTACCTCAGGATAGAGAAGTTGAGTTCGTGATTGATCTCACTCCGGGAACGGCGCCTATATCTAAGGCACCCTACCGCATGGCTCCAGTTGAGTTAAGAGAACTCAAGGATCAATTACAAGAGTTACTAGAGAAAGGTTTCATACGCCCCAGTGTTTCTCCATGGGGTGCACCTGTACTTTTCGTGAAGAAGAAGGATGGGTCTATGCGTTTATGTATTGACTACAGGGAGTTAAATAAAGTAACTATCAAGAACAGATACCCTCTACCTCGGATAGACGACTTATTTGATCAACTTCAGGGAGCCCAAGTCTTTTCTAAGATAGACTTGCGATCCGGATACCACCAGTTGAAAGTTAAAGAGACAGATGTGCAGAAGACGGCTTTTCGAACACGCTATGGACACTATGAATTTCTTGTTATGCCGTTTGGTCTAACTAATGCCCCCGCAGCTTTCATGGATCTTATGAATAGGGTATTCAAGAATTATTTGGACCAGTTTGTGATAGTTTTTATCGACGATATTCTCATTTATTCTCGGAGTAGTGCTGAGCATGAAGAACATTTGAGGATTGCCCTTCAAACACTAAGAGAAAAGAAGTTGTATGCAAAATTTAAGAAATGCGAGTTTTGGTTGCACGAGATTTCCTTTTTGGGACACGTGGTATCAGCAAAAGGAATTTCAGTGGACCCAGCAAAGGTTGAGGCAGTGGTAAAATGGGTCAAGCCTAGTAATGTCGGTGAGGTACGAAGTTTCTTAGGCCTCGCTGGTTACTATAGAAGATTTATAGAGGGCTTTTCAAGTATTGCAGCTCCGATGACAAAGTTGACAAGAAAGGATGAGAAGTTCATATGGACAGATGAGTGTGAAGACAGTTTCCAAGAATTGAAGAAAAGACTAGTGACAGCACCAGTTCTTGCAGTTCCTTCGGGAGATGGAGGATTTGTTATATACAGTGATGCTTCACTAAAGGGTTTAGGTTGTGTTTTAATGCAGAATGGGAAGGTTATTTCATACGCTTCCCGACAACTAAAGAGTTATGAGCAGAATTACCCGACCCATGATCTGGAACTTGCAGCAGTGGTTTTTGCCTTGAAGATATGGAGACATTATCTTTATGGTGAAAAGTGCGAGATTTATACTGATCATAAGAGTCTGAAATATTTCTTCACACAGAAAGAGCTGAATATGAGACAACGAAGATGGTTGGAACTTCTGAAGGACTATGACTGCAATATTAACTACCATCCTGGTAAAGCAAACGTCGTGGCAGATGCACTTAGTCGAAAGTCATCCTCTAGCACTTTGGCTACGATGTTTACCCCTCAGAAGCATTTACTACTAGACATGGAGCGAGCTGGCATTGAGGTAATCCAGGGCACTCAAGCTAAGTTGAATAGTTTGACCTTAGGTTCAACATTGATAGATCAAATTAAGGTCGCTCAAGCTAGTGATACGGAGTTGATAAGGATTAAAGGAGAAATAGCTGAAGGTAAGAGACCTGATTTTCTAGTGTCGGATGATGGCACTTTGAGATTTAGAGGAAGATTATGTGTACCCAATGATAGAGTAATCAAAGATTTGATCTTGAGAGAAGCTCATCGTTCACTCTACACAGTTCATCCGGGGAGCACCAAGATGTATCGGGATCTGAAACAACACTTTTGGTGGAGTGGGATGAAGCGTGAGATAGTGGCATATGTAGCACAGTGTCTGACTTGTCAACAAGTCAAGGCAGAGCATCAGAGACCCTCAGGTACACTGCAGCCACTCCCTATACCAGTGTGGACTTGGGATGAGATTGGGATGGACTTTGTTTCAGGGTTTCCGAAAGCATTAGGAGGTCAAGATGCAGCATGGGTGATTGTTGATCGACTATCAAAATCAGCCCATTTTATTCCCATTCAGATGACGTACTCTGTGGATAGATTGGCAGAATTGTACGTTAGAGAGATTGTCAGATTGCATGGGATACCGTCTAAGATAATCTCTGACAGAGATACCCGTTTCACTTCGGCTTTCTGGAGGAAGGTACAGAAGGAGTTGGGAACTCATTTGACCTACAGCACGGCATTTCATCCTCAGACAGATGGTCAATCAGAGAGGACGATTCAGATCCTAGAAGATATGCTTAGAGCGTGTGTGATGGAATTTAAGGGTAGTTGGATTAAGTATCTACCCCTTATTGAGTTCGCTTATAATAACAGTTATCAGGAAAGTATTCAGGCAGCACCGTATGAAGTTCTTTATGGGCGTAAGTGTAGGTCACCACTCTACTGGGATGAAGTAGGAGAGAGAAGGATTTTGGGACAAGAGATTATTCAAGACATGTGTGAGAAAATATCAATTATTAGAAAGAAGCTCGCCACAGCTCAAGAGCGACAGAAGAAGTATGCCAACCAGAGACGGCGTGAGTTAGAGTTTAGTATAGAAGATAAAGTATTCTTGAAGGTGTCACCGATGAAAGGGGTAATGCGTTTTGGTAAAAAGGGGAAGCTAAGCCCGAGGTTCATAGGTCCCTTTGAGATCTTAGAAAGAATAGGTGCTGTAGCCTACAGACTAGCACTTCCACCTCACTTATCGACAGTGCATAACGTGTTTCATGTCTCTATGCTAAGGAAGTATGTCCCAGATCCTGCACATGTTTTGGAGTTTGAGCCACTTCAGATTCGAGACGACCTCAGCTATGAAGAAGTTCCAGTGAGAATATTAGCACAGAAGGCCCAAGTGCTACGACGCAGAACCATTCCAATGGTTAAAGTACTTTGGAGTCACCACAACGAGAGAGAAGCCACTTGGGAACACGAAGAAGACATGAGAGAAAAGTACCCCGACTTATTTAAATCAAGGTACGTTCCATCTCGGGGACGAGATTTTCTTTTAGGGGGGGAGAATTGTGACATACCAGTTTTGGTGATAGGGTATATTAGTAATATTTCCTAGTAAACTTTTATTTTAGAATTTATATTTTTATGAGTATAGTTTTATCAGAATTTATATTTAATTTTATCTCTATATTTCTATTATAGTTGCTATTTATGATTTGTTAGAGTTTTGTTTTAATAAGGATTTTTAAAGTGTTTCAGATTACGTTCACTGCGATGTGTGTTTTGAAATTAAAGTTTAAATTTTCTAGTCTCCGAACCTCATCACTTTGTTAGCCGCTGTTTGACAAATTCAAATCACCAATCCGTAAGTTCATCCACTTTGTTTCAAATTTGAAACCCTGCCATAGTAGTGTGTAAATTCGAGTCCTAGTAGGAGTCTAACTCTCATTAGAAAAACCCTATCAGATAGCCTTTCTACCGTCTTTATAAATCCATCTAGAATATCTGATTCAAACACAAGAAAAAAATACAAAGAAAACTCACTTGTTTTGGAGTTCTCTTCTCTGACCCGCAGCCACCCACTTCTTCTCGCAGTAACTCCACGCCACTCAGAGACGCGGGACTCCCTTCCGGCGTCACAGACGGTGCCGACCAGCCCAGCCCTAGCTCAGCCACCTCTTTTCCGGTAAGGCCTCGACCGCCATCAGCTCTCTTTCTCTCTCGGTAGTTTTCGGGATGTTTTCGGACTAACGGTTCTTTCTCTCTCTCTGTGTCACGGCGTCGCATCACCTTTCCCAGAGACCCCATCGCGTCGCCAGTCACTCCAACCACTCAGCGCCGCCGTCGCCCTCTACCCTCTCTCGGTGAGCTCCTCCATCGCAGACTCATTCTCTCTCAACTCTCTGTTTTCCTTTTCATTGTAGCCATGTTTCGGATTCTAGAAAGAATCCGTAGGTCTTAATGGGCCATTGGGCCCTAAGCCTTGTGCGTTCGATGGGCTCATGTAGTATTGTTTTATGGGCCAGGTTTTGACCTTTTGTTAGACTATAATGATGTTTAATTGAACTTATATTTTAAATTAGACTTGATCTTATTTTATTTAATAATTGCTTTAGTGATTTATATTGAGTTTAATATTACTAGTTGAGTTTATTAAATAAATATATTTAGTTAAAGGTTCTTTTTAATAAATGTTTAAAGAATTGGAAAGATGTTTTAAAGTATAATTTTTAAGTCTAATATTTGAGTTAATATTTCTTTTGTCAATTTAGTAAAGATTTTAATAAGATTTCTATGTTAAGAATTTAATGGAATTTATTAAGTTTCTTATAAGATTTAATAATTACGTTAAGAAATGAAACTAGTTTAAGAATTTAAGTTTTTGTGAATTATTTAAAATAACTCGAGTATTTCTACTAAATTATAAATTAGTATTTTAAGTAATTTAAATACTATGAATTATTAATTTTAGTGTTAAACAAATATTGGTTTGACTATGTTTTAGAATTCCGAATTTAGTTAAGTAAGATATTAGCATTTATTTTAGTTCCAAACAATTTAGTGATAGTTATTTATTGAATATAGGTCTCAAGTTACGAAGTATTATTCAAGAAGAAACGCATCGAGGTAAGTAAATTTGATCATAAATTAGGATCATCACAGTTAGCTTATATGTATGTATTATTCAAGCCAGTTCTTTGATAGCCATTATTTATGAACCGCTCATGTACAAGCATGTCATCCAGCATAGCATATGATCATGTCATTCCGCATCATGTTTCAGTTTCAGAAATTATAGTTATGTATGTATTATGTCATGCATCTCATGTGTATAAGACACATAAGCCATCTTAAATTCAAGTGTAAGATAAAAATCAGATCAGTTAATAAGATGGCCATTCAGATGCATGGTACCAATGCAGTTCAGTTTCAGGGTGGTGTGCAAGCCACGAACTCAGTCGTGGTCCACCATAGTATGCTAGAATACTATCAGCAGTTCCCCTTGCTGCAGCGGGATGTGGGGCTGGTGCACAACCTTGCACACAGGGTTAAGTGTGTTGGCCAGTCAGATAAGTAAGATAAATCAGTCAGTTAGTTCAGAAAATTCAGTCATACATAGCATAAGCATTAGCATGAACAGTCATAAATTTTAAGTTCAGCATGAAAGTTCTTATGAAAATTTTATGTTTATTACGTTTTCGTTATGATAGATTTCTTACTGAGTCATCGACTCATTTTAGTTTATTTTCATGTTTTTAATTACCCAGGTGAAGATGATGATTACGAGCATGCAGGCCAGGAGTAGAAGGAGCATTTTAGTTTTGTTCAGACTTTTAAAATAAAATGTGTCTCTTATGACGAATTTATCCAGTTATTTCTTAAATGTTTTTGGGAAGACATTTTATTAGACCTTTTTATTTCAATAAATTATTTCAGTTTATTTTTCAATTGTGAAATTAGAGAATCGCTTGCCGGGTTTATTTTTCATGAAAAAAAATACGTGACACACCTAGCCTACGGGGAGGGGGTGTTACAGTGTGGGAAGCAGTTGCACGGCAAATGGAGAAAATCGTGGAGCTGCAGACAGAGGAAATCAGCAGGGAAGAAGAACAGTGCAAAGCAAAAAGGGAAATTAATCCCTCCCCAAAACGATGTCGTTCGGTCTCACACAAAAGCTCATGGGCTGGCTCCAAGCATCCGGGCTGACTCCAAACGGGCTGGGCCTAGAGCACGGGTGTTACATCTTCCCCCCTTATAAAAAATTCCGTCCTCGGAATTTGTCCACGCTAAAAGGATCATCGACGAACAACTATGGGTACTTGACTTGCATTTCCTCTTCTAATTCCCAAGAGGCTTCACTGATAGCATGATTATTCCATACCACTTTAACCAATGGAATAGTTCGATTCCGTAACACTTGTTCTTTTCTCTCTACAGTCCGCACTGGCTCTTCTTTATAAGTCAGATTTTCCTGAATTTGGAGAGGCTCGTAATCAATAACGTGGGTGGGGTCAAGTACATACTTCCTCAGCATAGATACGTAAAATACATTGTGTACAGCTGAGAGTGCGGGTGGTAGGGCTACTCTATAAGTCACTAGTCCAATCCGATCAAGAATCTCAAATGGTCCAATGTACCTAGGGCTCAACTTACCCTTCTTTCCAAACCTCATAACCCCTCTCATTGGTGCAATCCTCAAGAATACCTTATCCCCAACCTCAAACTCTAATTGGCGATGACGGTTATCAGCATAGCTCTTCTGTCGACTCTGAGCTGCTCTCATTCTAGCTCAAATGGTCTCAATCTTCTTTGTTGTCTTCTGTATGATTTCTGGACCCAAAATTTGTCTTTCTCCAACCTCGTCCCAATATAAAGGAGATCTAGATTTCCTACCGTAAAGTGCTTCATAAGGTGCCATCTCAATGCTAGCCTGGTAACTGTTATTATAAGCAAACTCGACCAAAGGCAAGTGTCGAATCCAAGTTCCCTTAAAATCCAGCATACATGCTCTTAACATGTCTTCCAAAATTTGAATGGTCCTTTCCGACTGACCATCTGTCTGTGGGTGAAACGCCGTGCTGAAATTTAACTTAGTGCCCATGGCCTCTTGTAAGCTTCGCCAAAATTTCGAAGTGAAAAGCGGATCTCTATCCGACACAATGGACATAGGTACCCTATGCAACCTCACAATTTCCTGTATATATAGCTCGGCTAGTTTCTCCAACTTATAAGAAACTCTGATAGATACAAAATGAGGTGTCTTCGTTAAACGGTCAACTATCACCCAAATTGCATCTTGTCCTGTCGGTGTCCGTGGAAGCCCTGTAACAAAGTCCATAGAAATATGCTCCCATTTCCATTCTGGAATCTGAAGTGGTTGCAACAACCCTGCTGGTCTTTGGTGTTCTACCTTTACCTGTTGGCAAGTTAGGCATTGCACCACAAATTGAGCAATCTCTCTCTTCATGCCCTCCCACCAAAAAGACTCTTTCAAATCTCGATACATTTTTGTACTCCCTGGATGAACTGTGTAAGGGGAGCGGTGCGCTTCTTCAAGGATAAGTCTTTTTATTACAACACTGTCCGGCACACAACATCTATTTCCAAGCCTTAACACTCCATCTTCAGAAACATTAAACTCAGGTTTGTCCCCTTTATCTACTTCTTCGATTAATCTCGCCAACTTAGAATCTTCTTTTTCGGCGAGCTTAATTCTGTCTATCAAAGCTGGTTGAACTATTAAACTGGCTATCAATGCCTGCTGGTCACCCACAACTACTTCAATAGTGGCTCTTTCCAAGTCCATTAATAAGTGGTAAGAGTTGCAATTGCTGGTCCCATTGGTTTCCTGCTAAGTGCATCAGCTACAACATTAGCTTTGCCTGGATGGTAGTTAATGTTGCAAATCGTAATCCTTGACTAGTTCGAGCCATCTCCTCTGTCTCATATTCAGTTCTTTCTGAGTGAAGAAGTATTTCAAACTCTTGTGATCCGTGTAGATTTCACACCTTTCACCATATAAATAATGTCTCCAAATTTTAAGTACAAAGACAACGGCGGCCAACTCCAAATCATGTGTGGGGTAATTTTGCTCATATGTCTTCAATTGCCTAGAAGCATAAGCTATTACTATTCCATGCTGCATCAAAACACACCCCAAACCCAATCGTGAAGCGTCACTATAAACCACAAATCCTCCTCTTTCGCTAGGGACTGTCAGAACTGGAGCTGTCACCAATCTCTTCTTCAGTTCCTGGAAGCTTTCCTCACATTTTTTAGTCCAAACATACTTGTTATCCTTCCTAGTAAGGGCGGTAAGGGGAATCGCTATTTTTGAGAAATTTTCTATAAATCGACGATAATAACCAGCCAAACCCAAGAAACTCCTAACTTCATGCACATTGGTTGGTTGAGTCCAGTTAACTATTGCTTCAATTTTCCCGGGGTCTACAGAAATGCCATCCCTTGAGACTATATGTCCCAAAAATGCAATAGATTCAAGCCAAAATTCACACTTCTTCAACTTGGCAAATAATTTATTATCCCTGAGTGTCCCTAGTAATTGTCTCAGATGGTCTTCATGTTCAGCTTTGCTCTTGGAGTAGATTAATATATCATTAATAAACACTACTACAAATTTATCCAAGAATTCATGAAACACTCGATTCATCAAGTCCACAAATACTGCTAGGGCGTTGGTTAAACCAAAAGGCATGACTAAAAATTCATAATGACCGTACCTGGTCCTGAAAGCTGTCTTAGGCACATTCTCCGCCTTGATCTTTAATTGATGATAACCCGATCTAAGATCAATTTTTGAGAACACCTGCGCACCTTGCAACTGATCAAATAAATCATCGATGCGGGGCAACGAATATTTATTCTTTATGGTCACTCGATTCAGTTCCCTGTAGTCTATACACATCCTCATTGTCCCATCCTTCTTCTTCACAAACAAAACTGGAGCTCCCCAAGGTGACACACTAGGTCTGATGAAACCTTTGTCTAATAAGTCTTGCAACTGTTCTTTGAGCTCGGCTAACTCTGATGGTGCCATTCGATAAGGGGCTTTGGAAAGAGGCGTCGTGCCTGGGGTTAACTCAATAGCAAACTCTACCTCCCGCTCAGGCGGTAACCCAGACAAGTCTTCAGGAAAAACTTCCGGATATTCCCTCACAATAGGAATTTCTTCAAGTTTCAATTCTTCTTTTGGTTCATCCACCACAAAGGCCAAATACCCTTGACACCCATCACGTAATAACTTGTCAACCTGAAAAGCAGAAATAACTGATGGAGAGGTACGCACCTTGGAACCCATAAATCAAAGTTCCTTTTCTTCCGGAAACTTGAACACCACTTCCCTTTTAAAACAATCAATACTAGCATAACTGGAAGCTAACCAATCCATCCCCAAAATCACATCAAACCCAGTCATAGGAAAGACTATCAGGTTAGCTGTCATTTCCTTCCCGCTAATGGTTATTGGACACTTGAGTAAAATCTTGTTACAAGTCACTATATCACCAGTTGGGGTAGAGACCCTCAAATTGTAGTCCATCTCACTAGCAACAATGGGGCACAACTTCACATAATCCATTGAAATAAAGGAGTGGGTAGGCCCCGAGTCAAATAAAACAATAGCCTTATTGAGGAATAAGGGAACAATTCCTGATTACGTCATATAATCCAAAGAGATAATAAGATAAATAATCCTTAATTCTCAACATACAAGAAAAAATGTTAAGGGACGGTCAGAAAATTATACCTGTGATGACATCATCCTTGACCTCAGCTTCTCCCGGTGTCAAAGCAAACACTCGTGATGGTATAGTCCTTCGTTGATTGTTGCCTTGGTTATTCGGCCTAAAGTTTTGAGCTGGGTTGGGCCTTCTGTTGTTCACCGCAAACAATGGACATTCTCTAATGAAATGCCCATCCTTACCACATTTGAAACATGATCCCACTTCCTTTCTGCACTCTCCATGATGTATGCGGTCACAGAACTTACAGGGATTAGAGGTATGATTTCCCTGTATCTGTCTCTGACTTGAACTGCTCCCCTCATTTCTCCTTTTCCATTGCCCTTGATCCGAACTAGGGAATCCTTGTGGAGCAGCTCTCTTCCTCTGTTCTTGCAATTCAGCACCCCTCTTGAGATTCTGCTCAACTAGCATCGCCTTGTGTACTAATTCTGAAAAATTCTGAATCTGAAATATCATCACCCATTCATAAATCCTGTAGTTCAAACTTCCTCAAACTTCCTAGTCTTTTTCTCCTCATCAGGAATCAAGTATGCGGCGAAACGTGATAATTCCGCAAACCTTGCAGCATACTGGTGCACAGTCATGGTCCCTTGAACCAAGTTAGTGAACTCACGAGCTCTTGCTTCCCTATCAGCCTTAGGGAAAAATCGATCAAAGAAATTCTGCTTGAATTGAGCCCAAACAATTAACTCAATCCCCTCAGTTTCCGTGATAACTCTCTCAGAATTCCACCATCTCTTTGCTTCTCCAGATAGTTTGAAAGTTGCGAACCTGACTTTTTGCTGATCGGTGCACTCCAAAACACCAAATATTTCTTCAATATCTTGTATCCAATCTTCTGCAGCGTTCGCATCGCCTCTTCCATAAAAATGGGAGGATGCGTTCGATTAAATTGTTCCAACGTGCAACCCCCACCTTTGTCGTCTTCGTTCAAATCTTCAAGAGTTCGAACTCTACGACGAGCAGCCATCCTGAAATTTTAAACTCGGTGAAACGTTCTAAAATAATAGCAAACGAAAATACAGGATAAATAGAATAAAATAAGAAGATAAATAAAATATACATATAAACACATATACATATATATATCAGATAACTATGTAAATCCGACAACACTTAATACACACGTATATCACTAGAATCTATAACCTCAAAGTTCCAAATTCAATTCCTAACATCAGCAAAATCTAAAACCTCAAATCCCATCAAAATCAATCATAAGGTTCTTGGAACTCAAACTTAAATATCTACATGGCTATCCTTATAATCCTCCAATTCCTATATTGAAATTTCCACATCTTATGAACCCACAGATATCTAAACCTCCAAGGTCTATAGTATGCAGCATTCAAACCTGTCTTTGATACCAACTGTAACGCCCCGTCCCCGTGGATCCGGAGAGTTAACTCATATAACCTGATAATCAACTCTAACAAGGCTAGAGTACTTCCAAATTCAAGAATATATATTTTTCCAAACCTCAAATCAAACGTAAATACTTCAATTAAATAAACCACATAGACTCAGTTATCCAATATTCAATCCAACAACCCAAATAAAATCAACTCTTCTTCATGTCTCAAATAACAACTAGAAATAATATAACATTAAAATAAGTCTCCATAAACCATCTAAATCCATTGAAGCAAACTTAAGAAAAATAATTAACTTCCAACATCAACACCAATACCACGAGATACCCAGCAACCATTCACTGCTAATCTTCTCCATAAACTCAAATACTGATCCTCAGCTGAACTATCAATGTCATCTAAAATATTATGAAGATTAAAAGGGTGAGTTATCAACAACTCAGCAAGCAGAGAGCATATACTAGCATGTAAACATGAGCATTTATAACATTTCATCAGCCGAACAAAACATCTACTTTCAAAATGCAGAAACAAAACTTGTACTAAAACATTAGAGCGAAACTTTCAGAAAAATAAACTTATTCCAAAAAGAGAATCCGTTGGCATTTCTAAACTGAAACATTATAATCATATCATTGTTTAATATCACATCGGGACAATACCATGTTTAACTCCCATGGTAGGGTTATAAACCACCATTATACCCGTGGCTGGGCCATATTCAATGTTTCACCCCCGTGGTAGGGTTATAAACCACCATTATACCCGTGGCTGGGCCATTTTCCATGTTTCACCCCCGTGGTAGGGTTATAAACCACCATTATACCCGTGGCTGGGCCGTATACCATGTTTCACCCCAGTGGTAGGGTTATAAACCACCATTAGACCCATGGCTGGGCCTTAACAGAAACAGAACAGATTTCATCGAAAATCAGTTTACAATCATATACAGAATCAGAACTTCATGCCAAGGTTTTCAGATGACACATCATTTCAAAACAAAATACTGAAAAGCTTCAGATCATTTCACATGTTCGAGATAAACATAAACAAAATATTCTCATTTGTTCATAACAAAACTTCTGGATTTTCATATTCGCTTTTTTACATAGTTCAGAAATAAAGTGCACAAAACTAGCTCATGTCCACACCAGTTATGACAGAAAAACACTTTCTCTTATATAGAATTTATGCATATGTAGAATAAACATCTGAGGTTGTTTTCAGATCATCTCTTTTAAAAAAAATAAACACATTTATTCTCAAAGTCAACCTCCTTTTATTTGTTTTATGCAAAACTACTATATGAACCCCGCTTACTTGACTTCTTCGTATTATCAACACCTTGAGCCGGAACTCTAATAGTAACACCACCTAAACAAAAAAAACATATATCCAACATTTAATAACCAATCTAGTAGACTGCTATTTATTGATTAATAAATCAACAAAATCCCTTCACAGCTCCATAACTATCTAACAATTAAACCAGAGCAACTCTCTCTTCAAACCATTCGCATTTAAAACCCAAAATAGCCACCACTTTCTATTAACACCAACCAACTATAATTACTTCCAAAACCAACAACAGCAACTCCAACAATTAAAACATAACCCAAACCAAACTTCACTTCCAACCTTCGAATAAAACAATTTCAGTGCAAACATCAATACTCTAGTCATTCAACAATTCAAAACTTGCATAAAAGTTCAATACAACTAGCTCAAAACACCCATCCTTTTACACCAAATAGTCTCAAATAATAATCCAAAACAGTCTCACAATTCATCCAAAATCGTACTCCTCACATCCAGACTTCCAACACATTCTACCGTAATCCAACAAATAAAACATCAACTCAAAAATAAATGTCAAAAATTCTTCTACTGAAAATGCTAATGGTCTGCGCAGAGAGGAAATACTGTCTAAGTGTGATGCACAGCCAACCAAGTAGTGTGTGTGTGTGCGCGATAGACAAACCGAAGGGAAGAAAGGATTAGTTACCGAAAGTAGGAATAAAACAAATACTCCAGGGGATAGCTCCAACGAAGGCAGTAATCGAGACTCACGAAACGCTGCACAAAGCCGAAAGAAAAAATCACGAATTGCTGGTGAAGACAGGAATAGAAAACAGAAAATGAAAGAGGGGACGATTGTTCACCTTCGAAGAACCAGAAGGTTGAGACCCACGAAATCCTGAAAACGCCAGCCAAGGTGAAATCACAAGTTCGCGCAAGAGAGATTCTGATTAGTTCGGAAATGTGATGAGGAAGACACTCATGTGCGGAACCGAAAATAAAATCGTGGGGGCGTGGGAAGCAGTTGCACGGGAAATGAAGAAAATCGTGGAACTGCAGACAGAGGAAATCAGCGGGGAAGAAGAACAGTGCAAAGCAGAAAGGGAAATTAATCCCTCCCTAAAACGACGCCGCTTGGTCTCACACAAACGCTCGTGGGCTGGCGTTTGTCATCCAGGCTGACTCCAAACGAGCTGGGCCTAGAGCCTGGGTGTTACATCTTCCCCCCTTATAAAAGATTCCATCCTCGGAATTTGTCACAAGTTAAAAGGATCGTCGACGAACAACTGTGGGTACTTGACTTGCATTTCCTCTTCTAATTCCCAAGAGGCTTCACTGATAGCATGATTATTCCATACCACTTTAACCAATGGAATAGTTCGATTCCGTAACACTTGTTCTTTTCTCTCTACAATCCGCACCGGCTCTTCTTTATAAGTCAGATTTTCCTGAATTTGAAGAGGCTCGTAATCAATAACGTGGGTGGGGTCAGGTACATACTTCCTCAGTATAGATACGTGAAATACATTGTGTACACCTGAGAGTGCATGAAATACATTAAGTTCAATATTTCCAAACTTAACTAGCATGACAAACATGAATAGATTGTAAGTCATCTTCTACCACAAAATTTTAAGAACTGCAGCAATACAAAGTCATAGCATTTTTGCTTAGATGATGTTCTTCAACGTTTCAGGATGTTAAGGAGCTGCAATCTCTCGGGACAAATTCCGGGATACATATCAAAAGAAATGCCACATCTCCAAACTTTGTAGTTCTTCTGTACCTTTTTGTTTGTCTCATTTCTATTTCTAATGAAAGAAAAACCAAAGTGGGTTGTGTGCATTATACCACTCTCTGCGATCGCCCTAAAAACAAGCCAGCAACATGCAATGATCAATGTCATAAAAGACTTTAGTTTTGGGTTGACAGACAAACTCAGTACGGTTCAATCATTATAATTTCATAGATTAGTTTTGGGGTGTGTCTACAACCGCTGTCTGTAATTGCGTGGTGCGTGGTTGCGTTCTATCAAATTCTGAATTTGTCTTCTTGAAGTGCAGCCAACTGATTATCTCTGTCCCCTCTGCTTCTCTGATGGTCCTTTCAGAGATCCACCACCTCTTCGCTTCCCCAGTAAGCTTGAATGTGGCATATGCCACCTTTTGCTCCTCAGTACAGGTTAGGACTCGCAAAATCTCCTCAATGTCCTGAATCCAATCCTCCGCCAAAGTTGGATCGCCTCTCCCATCAAATAAAGGAGGGTGCATTCGATTGAATTGCTCAACAGTACAACCCCCTTCATTGAAATTACGCTGGCGACCCGCGGGATTTTGCACAAGGTCATCAATTAATTGATGTGCAGCTGCTCGTAAAACGTCGGAAGCACTCGGGTTTGCTTCCCTTTCGTTCTCATTCGCATTCAGATCCGACATGCTTCGTTCTCTACGACGAGGTGGCATCCTGACAAAATAACTTGAATTTTTAACCAACACTTCAAAATAGAGTTTATAAGAACATAGAAAATTTAGTGGTATTTGTAAAAACAAAGCGTATATATATTAGAATTCAAATATATAAGAATATCTATAATAAAGACAAAAGAGGAACGCACAACGGTAGTAATAGTCAATCTCCCCAAATTTTAACATCTTACTCCATCTGAGTATTTAAGAAGGCTCCGTTACTAAACTAAACCTTAATCAATATGAATTTAGTTCATACACCTATGATATACTACACTTCATAGCTATTCCTAAAGCCTGCAAATTCTAAGACTTCCCACTTCAACAATATTCAATCCTATGAACCTACAGAAATCTAAACCTCCAAGGTTTATAGTATGCAGAATTCAAACCTGTCTCTGATACCAAATGTAACGCCCCAAACCCGGGTGGCTTGGAGAATTACTACTTGTCACTCATAAACATGTCTCCCAACACATCCAAAGAAAAATTCTCCAAAAACTTTATAAATGAAATCAATCTCAAATCTTCTCAATAATCTCATTACAAACTCCACACAAACTTTAATGCAATAATAATAAATCAAAGGGGTCCATAACCTCCCGGTAATAGTAACATACCAAACTGAAAACACCATAGGTCCTACTAAACCCAAACATATAATTAAAACTCAAAGGCAATAAAAACTAAGAACATCAAGAGTCCTTATTCCAACTACATCTCCTCAGCTTAACCATGTTCACCAATCTAATCCAGGTCCTCATTTAGACTCTCCACATCATCTGAAAAATATTATCATGATAGGGGGTGAGTTATCACAACTCAGTAAGCAGAAATCATATGCTAGCGTGCAAACATGAGCATTTATAAAGTAGAGTATGCAGAATAAAATATTTTCCAGAGTTATCATGCAGAACAGAACATATTTTCAAAATAACAGAGCGATGGTTTTAAAACAAGTAAAACCCATGGTACTTTGGCATAACATAAACTGAGTATCATCATCAGATCAAAACAGAGCATCAAACAGAGCAGAGACCATGTTTCACCCCCGTGGTAGGGTTGTGCTAACCCCGGTGGCCAAACCAGGCAGAGACAGAGGTGAAATCTTTCCTTTATTCTTCTCGGAGCCCCGAGTGTGCACACAGGAAAGACCACAATAAAACCACTTTGTTTCCAAAGTGGGTGCACTCAGAGACAGAGAAGTTGGTACCAACCCAAACAGAGCAGAGCATAACAGAGCAGAGCAGAGCAAAGCAGAGACAGAGTCAGATACGAAAACCAGTACACCATGCCAAAGGTTTTCAGATGTTATATCAAAATAATACAGAGTACCAAAACAGAATCAGACAGTTTACACACGCTGAACACAAAAGCCAGAACATCTTTCTAAATAAATGCACAACTTTTCATATTCTCAATATCGCTCTTTTTCCAGATTTCAGAAACATGACAGAATTTAGCTCATGTCTACACAATGCATATCAGAATATATTTTTCCTTTTCACTCAGATTTCATGAATAATGCAGATAAGTGACCAAGGTTGATCTTTGTTTTCATAAGTTCCCAACACAACACAAATTATGCAAGTTTTCATAAAATCAACATCAGTCTTATTAACTTGTATAAAACCCAGCATAGGAACCCCGCTTACCTGACTCCTGCAGCGTATTATCTAAGCCTTGAAAATGATCTCTATCAATCTCGTCACCTATTCATAAAAATAATATAGATACGCTGAGTATTAAACGATAATTGACATAACGTCCATCTAATAATTAACACTCATAATCTCAACCCATAATATAGCAAAAACAACTCACTAATACTACTAATAGTAAATTGGACAGCCCGCATTTCAACCCGAAAATACCATATTCTAATTTTAACAATTACCAAAACACCCACCAAAATCCACGTCAAACACAAATAACCAAAATATCAACCCCACCTCAAAGGCCCCTAACTCCAAGCAATCATCACAACTCAACCACAATGCAGCTCCAACTATTAATCTCCACTCCCAACGGTCAAATAGAAACCCATATAGCACAAAAACAGCCCCCAAACAAACCCAAGCATTACTCGATTTACTGCTCGACCAACCCAAAACAATTCACAATTCCAAGCCAAATCCAACACAAAGTGTTTGTTAAATCACAAAAAGTGTCCGAGAATTCACAATACACCTCCAAATATTTCATTGAAGTGAAAAATAAACTGACATTAAGTGAAGTGTGTGTGCGTGCGTAAGAGACTAAGAACGAGGCTAACTTACCAACGAAAATGAATTTCTCCCATAATGGTTTTACTAGTTACACAAGAAGCCGAGAATCGAAAGCCCAATAACTAGGAATCACAAGTCACGGAAACTCAAGAACCGACGAAATGTAAACCCAAACTCACGGCAACAACAAACTGTATAGAGGAGGAACATCAGAAATAAATATCAAAAACAGAATCTGCACACTGCAGCAAGGGAAACCGAAAATCAAAGGAATGAAGATGGAACTCTTACCAGTCGAAAATGGAGGGATGCGAAGTGATGCCCGTGTGTTGCAGAGGAAAACTGAGATGCAAAAATGGAGAGAAAATAGAGGAATGTAGCATACGGCAACTCACTGGAATAATATGCAGCACAAGAGAGAAACTGCAACAATGAGGAAATATTCGGAACCTCAAATCAATGCCAACAAATGGAAATGAAGCAGAAACCGAGAGAAAATAAGGAAATGTGGGAGAGAAGGAGAGGTCTGGACGTGAGAAAGAAAAATAAAATCAGAAACTGAAAGAGAGAAAGAGGGAGAAAGAAACGGGAGGGAAAACAGAAAGGAAAACAAAACTTACCTAAACGATGCCGTTCAAACTAAACACGAAAATGGCTGGGCCATTTTCACGCACGGACCGGGCCACTGATGAAGAAACTGGGCCTTACATTTATGGTTCTACATTTTTTTTTAATTTCCTTCTTATTAAGGATGTTCCATACTCTTGAATAAAGATTTTTTTCATTCTTTACTGGATTTGAGATCTCACGCTATAATGAGGTCATGTACTTCTGAAAATAGCAGCACGACAGTAAACGAATTCGAGACTTTACTTTGTATTAATTCCAGGAACCTCTCGATCTCTTTTCTTTCCCTCATTCTTTAGCTGTACTTGAAGTTATATTCTCTCCCTACCTGAATAGTGTCTTTATTTCTTTCTTCCGGATCATTAATATTTATCATATTTTTTTAATATTCTGTTCCTTTTAGAAAGCAGTTATTTAGGGTTGTATTTGTTTTTTGCTAGGCTCCTATCTGCAGTTGTCAATTTCTATGAACAACGTGTAGTTTTTGTTAAGCTGTCGTCTCAGCAATAAATTATAATGTTTTCATTGGAAAGAAATGTCCATTAGCTTACTTATAGAACATGTTCTGATCGAGCGAAAAACATTTTCCTGTATATATATTTTGTCTTCATGATTCTATCTTTAAACCACGTTAATCTCTACGCAATTTTACTGTTCTTTTGTACACTGACAACTTTATCATTATATCCCTGCAGAGATCTGAGCTTCAATAGATTGGAAGGAAATGTTCCAGAGTTTGATGATAGAGCAAAGTTGAAGCACCTGTATGTGTTGATTCAAAATCTAGCTATATTTCAGAGAAGTTTTAATAAATAATGAACAAGTACTATTAGGTCAAATTAAACATACAAGGGGACAAAGATAGGGGACATGATTTGGCTTTTTCGTTCCATGCCTTGTCAGACACGATGCAAGCTGAGATTTCACTATAACCAAACAGATCCTTATCTATCTATAACTATAGCGTAGCTTCCATCTATCTGTTCTAGGATGCAGTTGAAAGAAATATAAAATCATGTATATTAATTCATGGGAGCATGAGGCATAGAGGCCTTTAATTCCTGTAGTTGTGATTCTGTAGAAACCGTACGTATGTAGGAATATACATATTAGGGAATTATTTTGGTTGTTGTACCCATATTATAAGTATTCCACCCTGTTTGTGTATCCCAATTTGTGCTTATTTCAAAAAGTATTTTCCCTCTAAATTATCTTCCATTGTTAATCTCGATTATAAGTATTTTCAAAAAGTATTTCAATTTAATATTCCCATCGCCAAGCTTTCCTCTTTAGAGTAATGCCAGGTATAAAGGTATGCAAGCCTAGTAGTGGATATAAGCACCTTTATATTAAAAAAGAGTATAATCTAATTCCTCTTTTTATTAAAATTAGACTTGTACAAGATTTGCATGAACTTGCACAAATCATTTTTTGATTTCCAGTCTGTCCTGTGCAAATCATTCTAAAGTGAAACACAAAATAAGTGGGATTAATTAGGCTTTACTTCTTTACTTTTTCTCATAGGTCCCACTTTGTATAAAAAGGTAATTGCATGCAGCTTGTACACCTTCTAAGACCTTGTATCTAACGGTGAATCTATGATGTTTGGTTCTATATATCCCAAATTCCTAAATTAAAAAGATGTTGTGGGACTAGTCAAAGGTAGGTGGTGAATGGGATCTCACATTGCTTGGGAATGAGAAGTTCTTGCTCTTTATAAGGTTTTAATGGGGCTCCAATTGTATCATTGACTAGTTCTTTTGGAGTATAGGTCATGTGGTTTGGGCCTTCCATTGGGGCGTTACAAATGGTATTAGAGTCTATCCCAACCAGAAATGTGGGACTTGAGCGTGACACCTACAATGGACAGGCCCGACGAGGACGTCGGGAATTTAAGAGGGGTAGATTGTGATACCAGATATAATATGGACAAGGGTATGTGGTGTATGAGATCCCACATTGCTTGGGAAGAAGAAGTTCTTGCTCTTTATAAGGTTCTAATGGGGCTTCAACTGTATCATTGACTAGTCCTTTTGGAGTATAAGCCATGTGGTTTGGGCCTTCCATTGGGGCATTACCGATTATCATTTTTTTTTACTTGATTTGATTAGAACCGAGCTAATCTCAGGTAGAAGAACAAAGAAAGGTCTTTGTTTCAAGCAAATAGAGACCCTGAGTTTCTGGGTGTTGATTTTCTTGTTTGCGATTTGGAGACTTTTGGAGCTTCTGTGGTTTTGATATTGATTTTGGGCCAATATGTGGACGGGATGGTGAAAAATCAGTTTGCTCGATCAACGAGGACATATGAAGTGATAGGGATGAATGGTGGGGGGTATATGGCCTCCCGCCTAGCCAGGGATAGGGTATCAAAAGGGCAGCTACCAGCCTAAATAGGACGAGAAGTAGCCCTACTCATCACAATCATCCCATTGCAGTGCCGCACCACCACATTGCATTATTACTACGTTGGTTTAGATAAAAATTTTAATGACAAAATGAAAGCACTTGTCATATCTATGCTTATACTCCAAAAGCATTGATCAAGATTATAATTGAAATTTCTTGGATTCATTGTAAGTTTAGTTCCACTTATTAAGAACTAACCTAAAACCTTGCACTCATGCACCTGATCTCTGTGACAGTTCATACCCATCTAATGTGGGAATAGGGACTTAACCAATCCGGGACATTACAAATCAAATATGTACAAAGAAAGTAATAGAGTGAGAGGGAAGAAATTGCAAATTTAAAATTTGAAATATCTCAAATTCACAAGAGAATTACTTTTTGTGATACTATTCTTTTATGTAAAATGATCTTAGCTTTAAAGGTAACAAGAACCAAAAAGCACACGAGGAAATGCAACCATCATGGTCTAACTCGGGGAGAGAGATTTATACTCAAGATAGACCCTGCAACCTTTAAGCTAAGCTAGGAAATTAACCCATGCACTTGGGTAATAATGAATGTTGAACTCACACATTATTTATAATTTTCTATACCTATTCGAATTCGGGCTGAGAATTCGAAGAATCTCAATTCCTTTTGCATCTTGGAGTTTGAATTTGTGTACACTTGTGATTGTAGAGCAGGTGTAATAAATATAGTGACTTTGCACTGCATGTGTTTGGTCTCATTCTCTCTTATGTCATCTAACTAGTCAAGAGGCACGAAATATATAGAAATGAAATATCATTCCACTCATTTATAAGATACAATATTATCACTAGCCTCACCTTTTTCATTCCTTTCGCGGATTTGAGAGGATTAGATTTGCAAACAGGTTTTTTCACTTATAGGCAAATCAAAGCTGCCACTAACAACTTTGATGCTTCAAACATGATTGGGGAAGGTGGTTTTGGATTTGTATACAAGGTATTCGAAAACATAATTCTTCATGTATTTAGGTTTTATAAAAATTTTCATATCTGTCCATGATACAGAGCTAAAGACATCCCTCAGTACATAATCACATACATACCTAAATACGCATATTTTTTTTCTTTTGAAATGCAGGGTATACTATTAGATGGTACTATAATTGCAGTTAAGAAACTTTCTTCAAAATCAAGTCAACGAAATCGTGAGTTTGTGAATGAAATAGGCATGATATCTACTTTACAGCACCTGAAAGTTGTTAGATTGTATGGAGGTTGTGCTGAAGGAAATCAACTCTTCTTGGTATATGAATACATGGAAAATAATAGCCTGGCTCGTCCTTTGTTTGGTATGCTTAATGTTTTTATATAGTATTTTATGTTGAATAAGGATAGCAACCTAACAATGTGGATGGTTTTATGTTAAGAATCAAGTTGACATGAACTCCCCAGTCGACTTTCTACAAAAAATGCAGGTCCAGAGAGATACCAATTAAAATTGGATTGGCCTAAATGGAAAAAAATATGCATCGGCATTGCAAGAGGCTTGGCTTTCTTGCATGAGGAATCAACACTGAGAATTGTTCACAGAAACATTAAAACTACAAATGTGCTATTGGATTCGAATCTTAACCCAAAGATTTTTTACTTTGGTTTGGCAAAGCTTGATGAAGAGGAAAAAACCCATATCAGCACCCGAGTTGCTGGAACCATGTATGCTTTATCTTTTCTTCTATCCTTCCATTTGGAGTATATTTTTATTTTATTTTTCTTTCCAATTTTTCCTCCCAAGTGATTAACTAGGAGTTAATTAGGAACAAATGTTGATCTCCAATCATTTAAAGGTTCTGCATATTAGAGATGTTCCTATTATATATGGAAGTGCTATAGAAACTCTAGGACTTTGTATTTGGTAAGTTAATGTATTAGTTGTCTATATTTGCAACACAAGTTTGCCTACAGAGAAATTGATAGCTATAGGAATTGCCATTCGCTATTCATGATTAATTGTGAGTAGTCTTGTCATAAAACATATTCAAATTAACAATCTTCTAAGTTTCTTTTATGCTTGAAGAGTACTATAGAGAGAGAAGAGAGAGAGAGAGATACACCATCTGATTCCCTATGTTGTGGTCGTTACCGGTTAAAAATATTCCAATAATCTTCTCTAGTGGAGCTGCTGGTGACCATAAATTCTAGAGATTTAACAATGTAATACCCCATATTGAATGATTAGTGATAAGGGTAGGTGGTGTATGAGACCACACATTATTTGAGAAGGAAAAATTCTTTCTTTATAATATCTCAATGGAACTCTAATTATATTATTGACTAGCCTTTTAGAGTATAGGCTATGTGGCTTAGGCCTTCCGTTAGTGCGTTACAGTATCCAAGCCTTTCTCAACCAGAAATGACTTGAGTTATGCCACCTACGATGGTAAACCTCGACGAGGACGTTGGGAATGTAAGTGGAAAAGATTGTGATACCCCATATCGAATGATAAGTGATAGTGTAGGTGGTGTTAGAGATCCCACATTGCTTGAGAATGAAAAGTTTTTCCTCTTTATAATAGTTCCAATAGAGCTCCAATAGTTATCACCATTCCACCAACAACAAAGTTTTGTATACTTCATATAAAGAATATTTCACTCTATTGTCATTGCCTTATTGTTTGCATAATTGCATGCTAAATAGAAAAGAAACAATATGATTTCTTAACTACATTTCTGTAGATGTTGGGTTTTGTTCAATATGGTAGATTAGACCTAATTCATATATACCCTGAAATATTAATCATAATAATGCAATCTTTGTCACGCAGAGGATACATGGCACCAAAATATGCATTATGGGGTATTTTAACATATAAAGCAGATGTCTACAGTTTTGGGGTTGTCGCATTGGAAATTGTTGTAGTGAAGAGCAACATGAAATTTCAACCAAATGAAAGTTATGTATGTCTTCTTGATTGGGTAAGATTGATCAGTAGTCATTCCATGTACCAAAACTGGTCATCTTGATGATGATCTATTGGTTGAACACAAACTAAACAAGATTGAAACAATATGTTGTGTACGATTAGCTACTTCATAATTATCATCTATTGATTTGCTAAGATTTCATGTGTGCATATTTCAGGCTCTTGTTCTACAACAAAAGGGTAATCTAGTGGAGCTGGTGGATCCGAAGTTAGGCTCTGAGTTTAAAATGGTGGAAGCAATTAGAATGATCAAAGTAGCTTTACTATGTACAAATCCATCTCCAGCTCTTAGACCCACAATGTCTGTAGTAGTAAGCATGCTCGAAGGCTAAACAACTGTTGATGACGTGATTATGGATCCAAGCTTATATGGAGACGAATACAAGTTTAGAGCTTTAAGAGAGCAGTTCGTTCAAGGCCAGCAAGAATCGATAGGTTCAATTGGAGTTGAGAGTCGTATTCGTTCATCAAATGCAACATTGACCGGAACTTCTTCTACATCAACCCAGAATCTTTACGATCCAAGTAATTGTGATAGTAATGGTTGCAAAATATTTTCTCCTTCATGCAAAATGCTTTACGTAACAAATTACTAACTAATGCAGGGAGATCTGGGAATGACGATGTTGAGTTGGCAGACTCTTCATTGATAGCATTGGACTACCTCCAGAAAACTGATTAGTGCAAATATTGCAAGAAAATGTGAAGATTCCTCAGATTGGGGCAATATTGGGCACGCGTTAGTATTTGGCCATAACTTTAATTACAAGTATCAAAATCGCACATATGACCCCAATATGGAAAGTTTCTTTCGGCGTGCATCGTGGTTACCAACTACGCTTGGTGGTTCCCATTTTGACCATTAATAACTCGTTTTCTCTTTTGAATCTTCGATTTAAGTTATTTTTTTCCTTTTATGGTAATGTTTTACTATCACTTTTGGAAATGATTCTTACTCTGGTTTGGGCCAGGTATTTTACAAGATACTTATTTTATTATGTATTTTCCTTTTATGCATTAATTGAGAGTTTTTCTCTCTATTTTGCATCATTTCTCAATCTTAATCTTTTTGTGGATTAACTTGTCTATGAATAATTCTTATTTTGCTCAGCATTAGTTGGCATCAGAGCTTTAGCATTTTATGGGGTGATTAATCATCAGTTTTCATGGCTGAGGGTGGAGGTTGTAGTCGACATGGGTTGGTTCTGAATGAAGAAGTCCCTCACCGTAATCATAATGTACAGAATGTGTTGATTCTGACTCTAATTTTGAGAACCCGTATCACAATTGTGTTCTGTTTCGGGAGTACCATAGCACGGATAAGCATTATGGAGACCTAGGCTTTAAAGTCAATCCCCCATAATTTGCTGGTACATTGTAGGCTAAGGGCTTCCTTGAAAAGTTAATCCACCATAATTTGATCCCTCAACTAACAATAGTTTAATTTCGGCCCCAAAATTTTCCAAAATCCATAGACTACATATATATTCCATGAAAACTTGATTTATATCCTCCTAAATAACATTTTCATATAAAAAACTCAAAATAAAAAGCTAAATCTAAGAATTTGAGTATTATCATACACTAATAGTGATTAAAGCTTCATGCCGCACTTGTGAAACTCAAACATGTTCACACTCTTGATTCATATACTATATGTCCATCTTTGTAAAACGAGAATAACCCACACAAATTGTAAACACCAAATATCAAGACCATATACTCAAAATCATTCTTTATTTTTGTTGTGCATTCAATGCATAAACCAACAACGTAACCTAAAGTTATAAACATAAACATGTCCTTGAAATTATTGAGTCCAAATAACCATATAAAAATCGAAATGTGCATTGAAATAAACCATCTACACAATCAATCACCAAATTGAAACATGTACCAATTCTATGTTGTATTATAGGTTCTAATATTGTGGATCTCATAAAAAATCATTTAACCAATTGATGTACTCCATTCCATGCTTAAATAGATCTCGACTCATGCAACCCAAGAAAAATCCAATCTTCAAACAACATCAAAGCTCTAATGACCTATACCAACCATACATAAGTCAATCGTAATATATACCCACATTTAGCCTTTCATTAATTTCTACCATCTTAGATATTAACCAAAATCGCATGTACACACACCAAACTCATTTTAGAGACTCAAACCAAAATTACAGTCATCAATAGCTTCATTTCAAGCTCACCATTAACACATTTGTTTTTTGGAAAGAGGATAGTACCTCCATTCTTTATTGATAAGCCCTCACTTTTGGCAGAGGAATATCGTGGTTTCAAAATATTTCAAAGAAATAAACTTATTACCCATCAACCACAAACAATAAACATAAAAAATAACCAACACCCAAAAAACTTACATTAACAAAGACGCAAATAAGGAAATGCCAATTTATCAGTACGAACCAAACCTCTAAAATACCCGAATCACTCCTCCTACACCCAAACTACTAGGATTTCCAACACTACTTCTGTCAATATTCAACTTGAAACGTCCAGCCTGCAATTTCGACCATGTAACTACACGAGCTTGTTGCTTTTTAACTGAAAATATAGGTAAATTTAAATCTTTGAGTCTGACTTCATCAGCAAATGCTGCAGTTTGCCCAACGACATCAAAATGAACCAGCACACCTCATCAGTGGAAAATAGTTTTCCTTCCATCCTCCCCTTACATCTACGATGCCACAACCTCCAAGTGTAACGCTCCAATAGAAGGCCCAAACCACATGGCCTATACTCCAAAAGGACAAGTCAATGATACAATTGAAGCCACATTAGAACCTTATAAAGAGCAAGAACTTCTCATTCCCAAGCAATGTAGGATCCCATACACCACCTACCCTTATCCATATCATATAGGGTATCACAATCTACTCCCTTTAAATTCCTAACGTCCTCGTCGGGCCTGTCCATTGTAAGTGGCATGGCTCAAGTCTCACATTTCTGGTTGAACCTGGCTCTGATACCATTTGTAACGCCCCAATGGAAGGCCTAAATCACATGGCCTATATTTCAAAAGGACTAGTCAATGATATAATGGGAGCCCCATTGGAACCTTATAAAGAGCAAGAACTTCTCATTCCCAAGCAATGTGGGATCCCATACACTACCTACCATTATCCATATCATATGTGATTTACTAGTCGTTTTGGAGTATAGACCACGTGGTTTGGGCATTCCATTGGGGCATTACAATAATACAAGGAAGAATTCCCAGTATACTACCAGCTTGCGAAGAGTGGGATGCTAGCCTAGAAAACAACAAAACCATATCAGACCATGCTCTGTTAGGATCATAAGGAACTCCCAAAATAGTAGAGAATCTTTGTCAAACCACTGACGCAATATCACCCACCGCAAGAACATGATTAAAATCTTCAAAACCCCCTCTCTCACTACAATCACATTTATTCAACGCTTTCCACATAAGAATAGAGATCTTTTTAGGCAAGGATGCATGCAAAACCTAAGAGGACCAACTCACCTCCGGAGCACGTACACGAATACAATCCTATACACTTCATTGAAAAATGCCCATCATTGTTTTTAGTCCACACTAAAATATCCTGACCTGATTTATGGGATACTTGATAATGGCAAATTTCATCTGCCCTCTCAATACCAACCAACCTCTCTAACTTTTCAACATCCCAACAATTCGATACCCTCAATTCACACAACTTCAACTTCAGTTCCTCAATCACATGCAGCTCATCCGCAAGGGGTCTCCCCTCCATCCAATTTCCAAACCAAAAAGACAACTTCCCTTATCGAACCTTCCATTTTGAATGCTCTAAAACAGTTGGAATATAATTAATCACCATCTGCCAAAACCATGTACCCTTCATTGAATCAATCAAGGACACATGATTATCACCAATATATTTTGCACAAAAGAACTGACTCCATAAATCATCACCTGTCAAAAGCTTCAGCAAATTTCACAGGAAGGGAAGCTTGAACATCTTTAAAATTCCAAAGGCCAATGCCACGTTCCTCAATTGGTTTGCACATTTTCCTTCATGAAAACCATTTCTTTTTTCCTTTCCCATCCATCTCACCCCAGAAAAATGTACTTAGTAACTGATTAAAAATTCTCAAAACCGATTTAGGAAGCTAAAGAATAGAGAGGAGATGAATGGGAAAACTTTCTAGAACATGCTTCAGTAAAGCTAGTTTACCCACAGCAAATAAACATTTCATTTTCCATCCCCCAATCTTATCACTCACTCGAGAAATGAGAGGATCCAAATGTCTCTGAGACAACTTACCAGACACAATAGAAACCCAAGATATGTAAAAGGGAAACAACCTTCTACAAACCTAGTGAGTCGGAGGAGTTCTCTTTTCCGTCCAGGAGTAAATTGCTTGGCAAAATAAACGAACGTTTTATCCTTGTTTATACGCTGACCAATCCAATGCTCATAAATCTCAAGCACTTTCATCAATTCTTTAACAGACTTTTTACTTCCATTAGCAAAGATGACAACATCATCAACATAAAGAACATGCGAAATAAGGGGCTTACCTCTTGGATGAGAGAAATTGCCAATCTTCCCACACATGAGATACTTCTTTAATAACCGAAATAGGACTTCTTCCATAATAATAAAAAGATAAGGCAAGAAGGAATCCTCCTACTTCAACCCTCTATCACCATGGAAAAAATCATGTGATGTCCCATACATCATAATAGAATATAAGGAGAAGAAATACAATTTCTGATCACTGAGTCAGTGAACCCAACCACTGCCAAAACATGCAATAGAAAATCCCATTCCGCCCATCAAAGGCCTTAGCCATATCAATTTTAAAAATAACATTCTCACCTGTGGCCTTTTTGTTAATAAAATGAACCATTTCCTGCGTTAAACTGATATTATCAAAAATTCTCCTTCCCGGGATAAAAGCACTACGCTCAGTATAAATCATAGAGGGTAGCAAATGAGCAAGCCGATTAACTAAAAGCCTAGTACAAATTTTATAAAAAACTAAACATAGGCTTATGGGCCTAAATTTATCAAAACCTATCGGTTGAGGAACCTTAGGAATAAGCACCACAAAAGAAGTCGTGTAAAACCTCAGAAGAGGAACACCACGGAAAAAATCCCTTACCGCTTCCACCACCTCCTAATGAACATTCTCCCAACATGTACGATAAAACCCAGATCCAAAGCCATTCGATCCTAGACTACTCTCAATAGGGATGCTAAAATCTGCTTGTTTAACTTTTTCTACCGTAGGTAATGCACACAAACGGAAATTTTCTCCTCTGTTATAACCTTATCAATCAACCCTTCCCAACTATGGAAGCTCCACCCGAGTAGAATGCCCCAAGAACTCCAAAAAATATGAAACCACACAATCATGAACCTCCTAAGGAGAGTTTAAAACTACTCCATTTTGAAGCTTCATCTCCAAAGCCTGAGACTGCTTTCTCCTTTTAAGCAAAGTATGAAAATAACAAGAATTTTGATTTCCTTGCTTCAGCCAACGAACCTTAGCACATAGAGCCAATTGATACTCTTCTCTTTTTTCCCAAGTATGGAGCTCAAGCTTCGAAGCAATGAAATCCTGCTCAATATCCTCTCCATAGCACTCCCTACAAACGAGACTCTAACTCTTCTATCAAATCTCCAACTCGTGAATATGCTGCTCCGTCCATCCAATAACTAATTTTTTCCAAGCTTTGAGAACCAACTTAAGATGTATTAGTTTGAACACAACCTTCGTGAGTCCATTACCGAACGCCTCTTGATCCCATGAGTCCTTTACGCATCAACTAAAATCTAGATGATCCACCCACATTTGTTGAAATCGAAAAGGAGACAGACCAGAAAATGTAACATTGTGAGACAAAGATATAACCATTGATGCATAATCATATGTAGAACAAGGTAACTAACGAATGGAGGAATCCGAGAAATAATTCAAAATATTCTTATCCATCAATGAGTGATCCAACCAGGCCCAACTACGAGCAAGTCCATGCTACCCATTACACCGAGAAAAACTCTTGCCTTGGAACTTCATTTCAATCAAGCCACAAGTATGAATCTAGGTATTAAAGTCTTCCATAGCTACCATAGATCGAGGCCTCCTACCTGTTCTTTTAGTATAATTAGCAATAGTATTAGAATCCCTCATGATTGGCCAAGGGATATTAGAAATGCCGTCCCTCTCCAAATTTGTCCAAAGTAGTCATCTCTACTCATAAATACATTTTGCATAAACAAAAGATACCTTGCACTCGACCAAACCATCAGAAAAAATGACAGTAATGTGTTGATTACTCACAGTTTGAACACTAACTCTTACCTCTTGCATCCACGAAATCCAAATCTTGCCTTCTGATACCTCATTCGAAATATAAACATCATAATTGAGACTCAACAATAGTAGAAAATGGCTCAACAATAGCAAATACTTTTGACTTATGTTTTCTAACAAGTTTCTTTGATCTGCCTCTAGACTTACCATCCCCCTTAACATTCCAAAACAAAATTGGACTAATCATAAATTTAACTTGGATGGTTGGGTAACAACCCGTTTAGTACTGTGCTCCTTCAAAATCAAGTCTTCATCTCTTTTCTTCATTTTAATCGGAACTTTTGAATCATCAAAACATCCTTACCCAAGTGAATGGATTCAACCGTTTTATCACCATCCGACAAACTGGCCAATTGTTCTTCTACTGCAGTGTGAACAGACTCTTCTTTGTTTCTTTGTCCCCATTGGACTTCCCAGGATCCCTCTCTGAAAAAATCAAAACCCCACCTGAACTCTCCACTACATTTGCATTTAGTTCACAAGTCTTCACTACAATGGTCGAAATTGGTGGCAAGTTACTTCCATTTATAGTACCATCCTTTGTATCAACAACCTGAATGTCTTTCTCATAGTCCCTATCCCGTATTTTTGTGTATTTTTATTGAATTAATTATTTTTATGGATTCAAAAATTTATTCTCTTATTTTAAAATTGTCAGATTTTTAATGGGTTTATTTTTACGATTTGTAATTTTGTGAAAATTATTTTGAAGTGCTTTCTTAATATTAATTATTGTTATGCATTTAGATTTCTCTTTATTCTAAATTAATTTATTGTTGGATTTAATTATTTTATTTTCATTTTATCATTACGTTTAAATTATTTTATTTAACTTGCTGTTTTAAAATTGTTTCCGTTAGATCATTTTTCGTGACCCAAGATATGAGGACTGGACCTCATTTCTTTCCCTCCATTTTCTCTTTCCTCTCTTTTTCTTTCTTCTTTTCTTTTCTTTTTCTTCTTTTCTTTCTTCTTCCCCTGGCTTCCTGCACGATGCATCCCCTCCCTCTCTCCCGTGCGTTTCCTTCCTCTCCACCCAGCCACCGTTGCACGCCGCTGTGCACCTCACCGCCCCTCCCAGCAGCTTCCCCACCGGCCGGCGACACTACCCCTCCGATCTCAGCTCCTCTCGTGCCGCCGTTAGCCACCACGAGCCTCTCCAAGCCGCAGCACTCTTTCCGCTGCTGCGCCGCCATCGCACCACCATTGGCCAGCATCTTCTCACCACATCATCCTCGACCTCCTAGCAACCCATTGGACCCAACCCGAGCTCCGATCCGTCACCGGTGAAGCACTTCCAACTCTATTTCTGTTTTGGGTGTTTTTGCACTTCAACCGCCTATTGCGCCACCACCCACGGCCAACCACCACTACCACTAGCTTCACTGACATCCCTAGGCCCTACCCTATCAATCTCAGGTCTTCGTTTGTTCCCGTTTAAAAGTGGGTCTTTGAGACCCATGGCCACAGTGCATTTGGCATTGTTTTGTTGTTGCGTTGCCGCTTCTTGCACCTCCATGATCCTCCAAAAATTGCTATATAGTGCTGTAAGTATTTCCCCAAAGAACTTTTGTGATTTAAATCTATTTTTGTACTAACTCATTTCACTGTATTTCATTGAACATGCCGGACTGAGTCCGAGGAGTATGGGGGTCAGATGGATTGGTGATTGGAGTTGTTTGTGTGATTGATTGGGTGGGTAATTGTTGGTTGGGATTTGTGTGGTACATGTATATTGCATAATTGCACGCATGATCATGTTTGTAAAGAAAACTGGGTTTTCATGTACTGCATTCATGTTCACGTGTATTGAAAACTAGGTTTTCATGTGAAAGGATTTTTGGATCCTTGTGTATCACGACCCCAAGCCGAGATGGGGTATTATCTCGGTGCAGCTCCTCTGGTCACTCGGGAGCGGAATATACTAAGTGACATCCCCTGGATTGTCGCTGGGCGACAATGGGATCGGACGAGATGGTCACGTGCCGACTCCATGGTCCTTCTGCTGGCGGGGACTAGAGGATGTCTGGCCATGAACGCGCTGGGCGCGGAACTGGGCATCGCTTGTTGCGTAGTGGGTGCTTGGCCATGAACGCACTGGGCGCGGAACTGGGCATTGCTACGAAGCCAAGACGTGTGGATGGTCCCTAGGGGAGATCATGGTGCATATGGTAATAATGGATTAATGAACTATTTTCTGGGAAAATAATGTTTGTTGGATTTTTGTGTAAATCATTTTCTGGGAAAATGATGTTTTGAGGAAAATGCATATTTCTTCATATGCATGCATGTTGGTTGCATTAATGCATTTTCATTACGTGGTTATTTGGGTTATACTTACCTACAGTACCATTTTGTGGTAACGCAGATTTTGATGCAGATGAGTAGGATGAAGGCGAGCCTGTGGAGACGGCTCCGCCCGAGGAGTGATCTGGGATCACTTGCTTAGTTATTTTATTTTACTGTATTGTATTTTAATTTTGGATGACTGTATAACTACTTTTTAAACCTTACTGATGTTTAGATTGTATTTAAATTCTGGTACTTAGTTGACTAATCCGCTGCGTTGTTTTGTACACCGTTGCATGTACACACACACTTGGCACTTTAGTTGGGATGCGTGACCGTGTTGTCATCATCCTAGCGTCTCGATTCCTGTGTTTCCTTACATGGGGGTCGGGGGCGCCACAGGTGGTATCAGAGCAGTTCGGCTCTGGGTAAAACCACATGTCCTGTAGGTGCAGTACCAGAAAGTTTTAAAGTTGTGATTTGAAATGATTTAATTTAAAATATGTGGTTTTTATTGGTTTTAATTAGTTTATTGTATACTAATTGTTTTTTTATGTATTTTATTGCTTTATTTTATGGTAAGTTATTTTATTGTTTTAATTACTTTATTGTGAACTACTTCATTGGTTTTATTCATTTTGTCGTATGTTATTTTATTTATGGAATTTCTTTTTATTTTGTTTTGTTTTGTTTTGCTCGAAATTGAAAGGCGGGTTAAGGGTTGTGTTATGACAGGAAGATGGTATGACTGAGAATGCCATTGTTAGGCTTGAACATTTGGTGTAGTAGGCCTGAACTCTTGGTGAATGGTTTATTTTAATATCGAGGCTTGAACATCATGGTATGGGTGGACTCTGTGGAGTAGAAACTCAAATTGCTGCTAAGGAGGGGAATAGTTTTAAATTGCTTAAGATAATTGAGGTCTTAGATTCCGTAGAATTTATATAATGAGTCTTTGGAGTAGGAGGTTTTAAGTTCAACGAACTTCAAGGTTAGATTTATGAGGAGTTCATCTAAGGTTTGAGGCCCCATAGTTTTTAGGAAGTAAGTTATTAGATTTAAGGTAGTAGGTTCAACAAGCAATTAAGGGATTACTTAGATTAGATCTTGCCGACCTTGATAAGCAATTTGATAACATTTGGGGTTTTAGAATTTACAAGTTTTATAAGGTGAATGTTTTAGATTTAAGGTCATTGATCTTCAAGATTTTGGAAAATGATTTTTATCTGGTTTAAGGTTTTAGAATTGCAGAGTTGAAGGGCTGAATTAAAATAGGATTGAACTGAGTTGAGTTACTGATATGAGAATTTTTTAGGAGAGAATTTCTTTGGAGATGGAAGATGTTGATCGAGTTCGGTTAATAATTGTTTTTAGCTTGAAGTTACAGTGACAGGTTAAGGATTTAATCCATATCAATTTTAAGGATAATAGATGGTGCGAATTTAGGAAATGATTCTTGTTGATTTCAAGGATATAGGGCCAGATGATGGAAATGGTAATGATGATCACTTGTACGTTTGGAGGATTATTGGTTTTGGCTAATGGTGCATGAGATTGATGCGTAGTAATGGTGAGTGTGTATGCATTTCGGAGAGTATAGGTCCTAGTCTCATTTTGGTTTGGAGGAAGTGACTTTGGTAGGTGTTGAAGAGGAATCGACACAATAGTAGTAATTCAAGAGACCTTGGCTTTGAGATTTTTGATGAGTTGATTAGAGTGAACAGTTGAAGTGGGTTACTCAATGAAATCATGGTTGGGAATAGTTATTGTGATTATCTTCAAGAATTAATTGTGACTTGAGGTTACCTAGGAATTTTTTTAATTTTGAGGTTATACTTTTTGTTGGAGATTGAGCACCCAATTGGTTGAATTAAGGACATTGTTATTTAACTTGAAGAGAGATTGTTGGGACATCATGTATGGTGTATGATAAGATCTTGGAAGTTGAAGTTTAGGCATCATCGGTGGATAATATGGTCAAGTATGTGGGTTAATAAAGCACTAGGATCCTTGGGTGCTTTGCAATGGCTTTTGGTGGATTGAAGATTTGAGCAGTATGGCTTGCTTTGAGGTTTAATAGTGATGTACTATTGAAGGAACTAGTCGTGTTAATACTACCTTATAGGAGTAGAAATAGGTGGGCTAACTACCAAGAAGGTTTTGATAATGTTTTGGTGTAGTCAATGGTGGTTTGTAGTGAGTTTAGTCACCGCTAGATTAGATGTTCAGAATGTAGGTGATGAGCTTTTGGGTTTAGGTTGTTTGGTAGAAGTCTCTAGGCGCTCTTATTGATTCGCCAGGTTGGAATCGAGCCTTTTAAAGTGTGCTCCTTACTGTAGATGAGATGAATGTATTTTGGGTTGAGGTTGCTTATTTTCAATTTGGGATGCTGAGGTTGTTTGAGATTGGGTTTCTGTCTATGATCATGGATATATTTTATGGAATTTGATTTTGATCAAGGTTGCGGGAGTTAATTAAGGAATTTGAGTTATAACTCTTGGTTTTGGGAAAAAGAGTATTTTTCTACCAAATTGAGATAAGAGTTTTGGTTAGTAGGTATGAAGCCACCTTGTACTCGGTGGTGTTAGTTTTATGAGGACATAAACTTAATGCATGTGGCGAATATCAGAGTGCGCAGCAGAAGCGTGGTATTTTTGTTGTAGTCAGGAGTTCTGATTGTGCTGATTTTGAGGAATTAGTGGTGACTTGAATTTTGAGAAGATACTTGTAATTGGAGATTAATCATTTGGTTGTGCAATTTGTTATTGATGGTTAACTTTGGAAGTGTCTATTAGGTTACCAAAAGTAGAATTCAATGGAAGTTCAGAAGTTGTAGCATAGGAATTGATTGAGGTTGGCACATATTATTGTAAGGGCTATTGATCATTGGAATTTATTGGATGTTGTATTAAGGTTCTTGAGGAAATGAGATTTTGGATAACATAGTCACCCTAGGAATACTGGTCATGATGTGCCGCTGGGGGACTAATACGAGTATGTTGGATATCGCCATGTTTATTGGGAAATGTGCCGTGTGCTGTCAAGTTAAGGTTGAGCATCAAGGAAAACTTCAACCTCTCCCTATTCCTGAGTGGAAGTGGAATGATATTTCTATGGATTTTGTTGTGGGTTTGCCGAGGACTCCTAGTGGGAAGAACTCAATTTGGGTGATTGTTGATCGATTGAGTAAGAGTGCTCATTTCTTGCCTATTAATAATACTGACTCTTTAGGTAAGTTGACTCGGTTATATGTCAAGGAGATAGTGTGTTTGCATGGAGTACCCAAGAGTATCGTGTCAGATTGGGATCCGCAGTTCACCTCCCATTTTTGGAAAAGTTTGCAAGCAACTTTAGGCACTAAGTTGAAGTTAGTATGCATATCACTCTCAACAGATGGTCAATCAGAGCGTACTATTCAGACTCAGGAGGATATGTTGCGGTCTTGTGTCATGGAATTTTAGGGGAGTTGGGAGAATCATCTGCCGCTTATTGAGTTCTCTTATAATAATAGTTTTCATTCCTCCATCTAGATGGCTCAGTATGAAGCTTTGTATGGAAGGAAGTGCAGATTGCCCTTGTGTTGGGATGAAGTTGGTGAGAGTAAATTGTTTGGGCCTAAGATAATTCAAGAAATGAAAGATCAAGTTTGGTTTATAAGGACTAAAATGGCAGAAGCTCAAAGTCGTCAGAAGAGTTACGCAGATATAAGAAGAAAAGACTTATCCTTTGAAGTAAATGATTGGGTTTATCTTAAAGTTTATCCTATGAAAGGTGTTAAACGCTTTGGTAAGAAAGGAAAGCTTAGTGCAAGATATGTTGGCCCTTTTCAGATCGTAGAGAAAGTTGGGCTTGTTGCTTATAGAATTGCATTGCCGGACTATTTTGGGGATGTTCATGATGTGTTTCATGTGTCTTCGTTGAAGAAGAGTTTTGGACAGCAAGAGCCACTTTTTGTTGACCCTGGACGCATTCAACTTCAGTCTAACCTTACTTATGAAGTTGCTCCGACGCAAATTGTGGATTGGAGGGAGCAAAATTTTAGGTCTATGACAATACCTTTGGTGAAAGTGTCATGGGGTGATCCATTGGCTCAAGATTTCTCTTGGGAGAGAGAAGCCGACTTGAGGGAGCAATATCCGTATTTGTTCGATTGATTCTGGTAGTATGTTCTTAAGTCTGCTCATAGTGGAATCTTATTCCAGTCTTGGTTTAATGTTTGACCTTGCCAATTTCGAGGACAAAATTTTATTTAAGGGGGTAGGATCTAACACCCCGTATTTTTGTGTATTTTTAATGAAGTAATTATTTTTATGGATTCGAAAATTTATTCTCTTATTTTAAAATTGTCAAATTTTTAATGGATTTAGTTTTACGATTTTTAATTTTGTGAAAATTATTTTGAAGTGCTTTCTTAATATTAATTATTGTTATACGTTTAGATTTCTCTTTATTCTAAATTAATTTTTTGTTGGATTTAATTATTTTATTTTCATTTTATCATTACGTTTAAATTATTTTATTTAACTTGCTGTTTTAAAATCGTTTCCGCTGGATCATTTTCGTGACCCAAGATGTGAGGACTGGATCTCATTTCTTTCCCTCTATTTTCTCTTTCCTCTCTTTTTCTTTCTTCTTTTCTTTTCTTTTTCTACTTTTCTTTCTTCTTCCCCTTGCTTCCCGCGCGACGCATCCCCTCCCTCTCTCCAATGCGTTTCCTTCCCCTCCACCCAGCCACCGTCGCACGCCACCGTGCACCTCACCGCCCCTCCCATCAGCTTCCCCACCGGCCGGCGACACTACCCCATCGATCTCAGCTCCTCTCGCGCCGCCGTTAGCTACCACGAGCCTCTCCAAGCTGCTGCACACTTTCCGCCGTCGCACCACCATTGGCCACCATCTTCTCACCACATCATCCTCGACCTCCTAGCAACCCATTGGACCCAACCCCAGCTCCGATCCGTCACCGGTGAAGAACTTCCAACTCTATTTCCGTTTTGGGTGTTTTTGCACTTCAACCGCCTATTGCGCCGCCACCCACGGCCAACCACCACCACCACTAGCTTCACCGACATCCCTAGGCCCTATCCTATCAATCTCGGGTATTCGTTTGTTCCCGTTTAGAAGTGGGTCTTTGAGACCCACAGCCACAGTGCATTTGGCACTGTTTTGTTCCTGCGTTGCCGCTTCTTGCACCTCCATGATCCTTCGAAAATTGCTATATAGTGCTGTAAATATTTCTCCAAAGAACTTTCGTGATTTAAATGTATTTTGGCACTAACTCATTTCACTGTATTTCGTTGAACATGCTGGACTGAGTCCGAGGAGTACGGGGGTCGGATGGATCGGTGTTTAGAGTTGTTTTTGTGATTAATTGGGTTGGTAATTGTTGGTTGGGATTTGTGTGGTACATGTACATTGCATAATTGCATGCATGATCATGTTTGTAAAGAAAACTGGGTTTTCGTGTACTGCATTCATGTTCATGTGTATTGAAAATTGGGTTTTCATGTGAAAGGATTTTTGGGTGCTTGTGTATCACGACCCCAAGCCGAGATGGGGTATTATCTTGGTGCAACTCCTCTGGTCACTCGAGAGCTGAATATACTGAGTGACGTCCTCTGGATTGTCGCTGGGCGACAATGAGATCGAACGAGAGGGTCTCGTGCTGACTCTGTGGTCCTTCTGCTGGCGGGGACCAGAGGATGTCTAGCTATGAACACGCTGGGCGCAGAACTGGGCATCGCTTGTTGCGTAGTGGGTGCTTGGCCATGAACGTGCTGGGCGCGGAACTGGGCATCGCTATGAAGCCAGGACGTGCGAATGGTCCCTAGGGGAGATCATGGTGCATATGGTAATAATGGATTAATGAACTATTTTCTGAGAAAATAGTGGATTAGTCAACTAAGTACCAGAATTTAAATACAATCTAAACATCAGTAAGGTTTAAAAAGTAGTTATATAGTCATCTAAAATTAAAATACAATACAGTAAAATAAAATAACTAAGCAAGTGATCCCAGATCACTCCTCGGGCGGAGCCGTCTCCTCAGGCTCGCCCTCATCCTCCTCATCTGCATCAAAATCTGCGTTACCACAAAATGGTACCGCAGGTAAGTATAACCCAAATAACCACATAATGAAAATGCATTAATGCAACCAACATGCATGCATTTGAAGAAATATGCATTTTCCTCAAAACATCATTTTTTCCAAAAATGATTATTTTCCAACACACGCCAAAATTCCATTTGGCCCAAAATATCCGTAAAACATTTTTCTTGAAAACGATTTACACAGAAATCCAACACACACTATTTTTTCAGAAAATAATTCATTATCGATTATTACCATATGCACCATGGTCTTCCCTAGGGACCATCCGCACGTCCTGGCTTCGTAGCAATGCCCAGTTCCTCGCCCAGCGCGTTCATGGCCAAGCACCCACTACGCAACAAGCGATGCCCAGTTCCGCACCCAGGGCGTTCATGGTCAGACATCCTCTAGTCCCCGCCAGCAGAAGGACCACGGAGTCGGCACGAGACCATCTCGTCCAATCCCTTTGTCGCCCAGCGACAATCCAGGGGACGTTACTCAGTATACTCCGCTCCCGTGTAACCAGAGGAGCTCCACCGAGATAATGCCCCATCTCTGATTGGGATCGTGATACACACGCTCCCAAAATCCATTCTCACATGAAAACTCAGTTTTCAATAAACACATGCGCATGAATGCAATACACGAAAACCCAGTTTTCCTTTACAAACACGTTCATGCTTGCAAAATGCAATGTACATGAACAACACAATATCCAAACCAACAATTACCAACCTAATCAATCACACAATTAACTCCAATCACCAATCCATCCGACCCCCGTACTCCTCAAACTCAGTCCGGCATGTTCAACCAAATACAGTGAAATGAGTTAGTGCAAAAATAAACTTAAATCACGAAAGTTCTTTGGAGAAATACTTACAGTGCTATATAGCAATTTCTGGAGGATCACGAAGGTGCAAGAAACGGCAACGCAGCAACAAAACTATGCCAAATGCACTATGGCCGTTGGTCTCAAATACTCACTTTTCAACGGAGACAAACGAAGACCCAAGAATGATAGGGTAGGGCCTAGGGATGTCGGTGAAGATAGTTGTGGTGGTGGTTGGCCGTGGGTGGTGGCGCAATAGGCGATTGAAGTGCAAAAACACCCAAAACGAAAATAGAGTTAGAAGTGCTTCACCGGTGAGGATCAGAGCTGGGGTTGGGTCCAATGGGTTGCTAGGAGGTCGAGAATGATGTGGTGAGAAGATGGTGGCCAATGGTGGTGCGACGGCGGCGCAGCGGCAGAAAGAGTGCTGCGGCTTCGAGAGGCTCGTGGTGCGACGACGACGCTGGAGTGAAGATGATGCCGCGGTTTGATGTGGTGCGTGGAGGCTAACGGCGGCGCGAGGAGGGCTGGTGCCGCCGGCCGGTGGGGAAGCTGATGGGAGGGGCGGTGTCGCGCATGGCGGCGGCTGGGTGGAGGGGAAGAACGATGCACGAGAGAAAAAGGGAGAAAGCGTGCATGCTGGAAGCCTGGGAAGAAGAAAGAAAAGAAGAAAAAGAAAAGAAAAGAGGAAAGAAAAAGAGAGGAAAAAGAAAATGGAGGGAAAGAAATGAGATCCAATTCTCACATCTTGGGTCACAAAAATGATCTAACGGAAACGATTTTAAAACAGCAAGTTAAATAAAATAATTTAAACGTAATGATAAAATGAAAATAAAATAATTAAATCCAACAGTAAATTAATTTAGAATAAAGAGAAATCTAAAAGCATAACAATAATTAATATTAAGAAAGCACTTCAAAATAATTTTCATAAAATTAAAAATCATAAAAATAAACCCATTAAATATCTGACAATTTTAAAATAAGAGAATAAATTTTCGAATCCATAAAAATAAATACTTCAATAAAAATACACTAAAATACGTGGTGTTACATCCTCCCTCCTTAAATAAAATTTCATCCTCGAAATTGGCAAGGTCAACATTAAACTAAGACAGGAATAAGATTCGACTAAGAGAAGACATAAGGAACATACCGCAAGAGTCAATCAAACAAATATGGATATTGCTCCCTCATGTCGGCTTCTCTCTCCCAAGAGAAATGTTGAGCCAATGGATCGCCCCATGCTACTTTCACCAAGGATAATGTCTTGGACCTTAACCTTTGCTCTTTCTGATCCACGATCTGCATCGGAGCAACTTCATAAAGTTAGGCTGAAGTTGAATGCATCCAAGGTCAACAAAATGTGGCTCTTGCTGTCCAAAACTCTTCTTCAACAAAGATATATGAAACACATCATGAACATCTCCAAAATAGTCCTGCAAGGCAACTCTATAAGCAACAAGCCCAACCTTTTCTATGATCTGAAAAGGACCAACATACCTTGGACTAAGCTTTCCCTTTTTACCAAAGCGCTTAACGCCTTTCATAGGAGAGACTTTGAGATAAACCCAGTCACCTACTTCAAAGGATAAATCTCTTCTTCTTGTATCTGCATAACTCTTTTGGCGACTTTGCGCTTCCGCCATTTTAGTCCTTATAAATTGAACTTGATCCTTCATTTCTTATTATCTTAGGCCCAATTAATTTACTCTCACCAACTTCATCCCAACACAAAGGAGATCTACACTTCATTCCATACAAAGCTTCATACGGAGCCATCTGAAAGGAGGAATGAAAACTATTATTATAAACAAACTCAATTAGCGGCAGATGATTCTCCCAACTCCCCTGAAATTCCATGACACAAGACCGCAACATGTCCTCAAGAGTCTGAATAGTATACTCTGATTGATCGTCTGTTTGAGGGTGATATGCAGTACTAAACTTCAACTTAGTGCCTAAAGCTGCTTGCAAACTTTTCTAAAAATGGGACGTGAACCGCGGGTCCCAATCCGATACAATACTCATTGGTACACCGTGCAAACGCACTCTCTTTGACATACAGCCGAGTTAACTTACCCAAGGAGTCTGTATTATTAATAGGCAAGAAATGGGCACTCTTGGTCAACTGATCAATAATCACCCAAATTGAGTTCTTTCCACTATGGTTCCTCGGCAAACCCACTACAACATCCATAGAAATACCATCCCACTTACACTCTGGAATAGGGAGAGGTTGAAGTTTACCTTGATGCTCAGCCTTAACTTGACAGCATGTGTCACATTTCTCAATAAACATGGCGATATCCAACATACTCGTATTGGTCCCCCAGCGGCACATCACGACCAATATTCCTAGGGTGACTGTTATCCAAAATCTCATTTCCTCGAGAACCTTAATACAGCATCCAATAAATTCCAATGATCAATAGCTCTTACAATAACATGCGCCAACCTCAATCAGCTCCTATGCTACAACTTCTGAACCTCCATTGAATTCTACTTTTGGTAACCTAAAAGCCACTTCCAAAGTTAACTATCAATAACAAATTACACAACCAAATGATTACTCTCCAAATACAAGTATCTTCTCAA